>NC_048226.1:64527371-64871133 GCF_002007445.2 Ailuropoda melanoleuca
CTGGAGATGTTCATTTGTAGAGATCCAGATGTATCTTCCTGCGTCTCAGGCTGATTCCGTGGATATTCCCTGCTGGTCTGGTACCTATCCAGCTCAACTCAGGGGACCGGCTGAAAAAGGGGTCCCCTACTCCTCCGCCATCTTCAATCCCCTCTGCTCAATAACTTTTAATGTCATTTAGTTCAGTAAATTGTATTCACGTATAAAATCATACGTGAATCAGTGACTTCTATAAATATATCATAATTAGAGCAATGTAATCAAATTTTTAAAAAATTCCTCAATTTATTTGATATTCATGAAAATTATTTTCCAGCAAGAGAAACAATTGGGAAATTAACTTTTTAAAGATGTTATTTATTTAGTTAGTTTATTTTAGAGAGAGGGAGAGTGAGAACAGGGGGAAGAGCAGAGGGGGAAAGAATCTTTCTAAAAAAATTTTTTTTAGAATTTTTTAAAGATTTTATTTGTTTGAGAGAGAGAGTGCACAAGCAGGGGGAGCAGCTGGGAGAGAGAGGGAGAAGCAGGCTCCCTGCTGGGAGCCCTATGGAGGGTTCAATCCCAGACCCTGGGATCATGACCCGAAGGGAAGGCAAGATGCTTAACTGACTGAGCCACACAGGCACCTCATGGTGGAGGGGGGGAGTCTTAAGCAGATTCTGTGAGCTGAGCGTGGAGCCTGATATGGGACTCGATCCCATGACGCTGAGATCATGACCTGAGCCAAAATCAAAGGGTCAGACCCTTAAACGACTGAGCCACCCAGGCACCCCAGGGAAATTAAATTAATGTTTTAAAAATTATTTTTAGTGAACTTAACTTTTCATTTTAATTCAGTCTGAGAAAATAATTTTTGCTTTAACTAGCGGATTGGTTTAACTATCCAATTCATTTGATATTGTGGACATCTTTTTTCCAGCACTTGACATAATCATTGGTGGAATAACTTTTGTAGAGTTTAACAATAAACTTTTTTATTCAACCAGTTATTTGTTAATTAACTATTTTTATTTAATTCTCAAAGACAGAGGCTCTGAGAAGCAAATACAAACAACATTCACAGAGCAGTTAATATTAGCCACCTTTCGAGACAGGACTCCAAGATTGCACAGTCAAGAGAAAGACCTCTGATCGCACCCATTCACCATAGTTTTGTAGCATTTTGTGTATTTTCCACGAACTTGATGTCCGTGGTGAAATTATTGATAATGGCAAAACTGAGGCTAAGACAATGGGAGTAGGTGGCTAACAGGGCTGCAGGAAAAGGTCACTGGCAGTGATGAGGTCAAGGGCTTGAGGTCAGAGTGTTGGGGAATTATCTGTGTGGATGCGGAGGCCTCCAAATATGGTGACAGGAGTGAAGACTCACCAGCTTCAGAGCTGCTCTGAGCCACTTTCTGCCTTAGTGTTTGTGATTCCTGTGATGTTCAGTCGTCTCCATTAGAGGAATCCTCATTTCTGGAACTGCCCAGAGAGAGTTTCCACTCTTTGTAGCTCTAAGGCCACAATCAGAGTTCACCAGGAGTTCCTCCTATTTTCTATTTAAAAAATCAAGTTTCTATTTTATTTCCACTGAACTAGAATGAAAGACCTTGGGAGCTAGTATGAGAGAGGAGATGAGGTTGGGTCCTGGGGTGGGTAAGAAGAGGGAAGACTACACATACTTTGGTTGGTTTATTTTTGACAGTAGACTGGCCAGGTTGCTCTAAAATGGCCCTGGACTCCGCTGTTACAAGATACATGAAATCTCCTTCTTTGTACCCTCTAGCCACGGTGGGTGTAGACCACGCTCTACACATGCAGGCCAGCCCCACTGTGCTCTGTAAATTCGACTCTTAAACTTTGATCCACGTCCCAGATTCCTAAACATCATCTTCAGCAGAGAAATGACAAAAATTTCCAGTCTGATCATGTATTTTACTGGACTTTCTTGACTCAGGGACATGATTTATGGTGAGTTAAAACTCAGTTGAATCACCTAGAAAGATTTATTTTTGAAAGAAAGGAAGAAAGAAAGAAAGAAAGAAAGAAAGAAAGAAAGAAAGAAAGAAGAAGGAAGACAAAGAGGGGAGGGAGGAAAGGAAGGAAGGAAGGAAAAAAAGAAGAGAAGAAGAAAGGAAGGAAGGACAGACAGAGGACAGGAAAGGGAACAAATGAAAAAATATGCACAATGACATCATTGGACAGATCCTGCTTTATTAAAACTCATTGGCCCATCATTGAAAGTGACTGAAAATTTCAACAGCTCCTAAGTTTGGGCTCCCTTCAATAGAACGTAACTCGCAAGGAGACACAGCTGTAGCTGTCCTTCTAAAATGAAGAAAAATCATTCTCAGGAATGAGTCCCTAAAACGTGTTTAATATGTGGCAGATGTGCCCCACAAGCTAGACTATCATCAGAACGCTGGTCTTTTCCTTGTTTCTCTGCAGGAAACCATGTAACACAAATGGATTTATCAGGTGTATTAACACTAATGTTCTCTAGATGCTGAAGTGTCCCTGTGGACTGGCCCAGAGAACTTGAAAACAGCTGCTGCCTGACAACGAGAACACACGGAACAGATGAATGAGGCCAGCACATCACAAGAAAGAAACAAAATCCTAAGGGAATCCCCACTCGCCCCCACCCCGTCGTGATCATCAAAAGGCCCTTGGCATGTGGAATTCTTACTTCCCTCCCCAGTGACAGCACCAGCATTCGGGAGACGTATGAGAACGCGAGGCCCCTGTGGATTTGTCCGCCTCTTCCTCATCGAGGAGCCGTAAGGGGATTCTGGACACAAGCCAGAAAGCTTGCCTACAGACTTCTACTCCTCAGACCAGCCTGCTCTGACCTACAGCTCTACGAGCCGCGGCACTCCCAGCGCCAGCCCAGTGCGGATCCAGACACGAGGAGGTTTGGTTTGTTAATTCCAGAATGTGTGCTTAATGCCGCACCGTGTGTGTGTGTGTGTGTGTGTGTGTGTGTGTGCGTGCGTGAGTTCTTTTAGGTCCTGAGACTCTCTATGGAGAAGGGAAGGAAGGCAAGAAAACTAACCTCTTTTCCTGAGTGAGAAACTGAGACACGAAACTAGAAATTTCTATCTGTAATTATCAGAAGAAAGCTAGCACTTGGTGGAGAGTTCCTTACAGATGCAAACTGTCTTATTCATCTTTGAATCCTTAGTGCTTTGAGGACTCAGAACCAGTATATGACTTGAATGCAAGTTGCACGTTCGAGGAATGCTTGTTGGCAGGAACTGTGTTCTACCTGTGATACTCCGGGCACATACATTATCTTATGTGATCCTGGAAACTCTTCTGATCAATAGATGTCATTGCCCCCATTTCCCAGATAGGAAAACAAACTCTGAGAGGGTCAATAACTTTGTCAAGGTCCCACAGAGCTCATAAGGCAGTGTGGGAAATCAAGTCCTGGCTCCCCATTGGGCAGGCCTAGCTGCCTCCTTTTCAATTGCAGATTAGCGGCCTCACCACCAGCCTGCTTCCTGCAAACCTTGATGAACGTGCCAGTCTCCTCCTCTTTCAACCAGAACATGAATTGCATGAGTTCCAGGGACCTCTTTTAGGCCAGACTTTCAGAAGAAAACACTCTACCCTGGGCCGCTGTCTTATTTTTTTATCCTGAGTGTCTTGCTCAAGGCGTGGCTCACTGTAGGTAATAATGGAAATAAGAAAAACTGAGTAAATGAATAAGCAACTTGGTTGTCGGTCTAAACTACACAGAAACCAAACCCTTGCTGTGAACTGTGTTCAGGAGCTCCATGTGCATTGTTTAATGACTCTGTGAGTCTTGCCCTTTAATGATTTCTCAGTGACTCATTACTCCATTCCTCCTGCAATGTGCTGTTATGTGGCCATGACTATAAGGAGGCAGACTCTCTTTGGGGCCCTCGTCCTCTTCTCTAGCCCCATCTTTCCGACTGGCTGCCACCTACTTTGCCATTTTAGATGCCCCAAAGGACCTGTAGCCCCCCACCCCCCCACCCCCAACACCATTATCCTATCTCCTGCCTCTTTACCTTTGCTTACATTTGCCCTGGATTCTTTCTCCCCACTACCCACTCTGCCGTCCCGCCCCAACCCCTAATTGTATCTTAGAACTCAATTTAGATGCCACGTGTTTTTGGTTTTTTTGGAGGCCTTCTAGTATTTCCTCCCAGGCTGACAGACCTTTATCCTGTGAACCTCCAGAGCACCACGTTTCCACCTCCCACCAGGCTGTGAGTTTCTCAAGGACAAAAATTGTGGCATTCATCTTTGTGTTGCCATTTCCATGGGAACTTAGAAAAGGGGGGAAAAAGAGGAAGAGAGAGGTTTTCCATAGATGGTGAGGTTGGGACAGCAAACGTAAGGAAAGAGGGTAGCAGTTCCCAAAATTGGGGGACAGCTTAATGAAAGACTAGGTTGGAACATTTTTAAAATATCGGAGAAGAGGTTGTAATTACAATAGGACCAACAGAGGGGGAAAGGCAGGAGAGAACAGAATGATCTTCTTGGTATTCGCTGCCCGTAGCAAGGGGACAGGCAACAGCAGAAGCAATCTGATTCTCTAGGTACGTAGATATTGCCGGGGTTTGTATTCTCACTTCTTAAGTGATGCTTACAGTATGTGCTGGACTTTTCTAAGCTTATATGGCTCGGCCAACTTTGCATAGTGCACATATTCTGGAGAAATGAATATTTATGCTGTTAGTTGGACAAATACACAACTCGAAGTTTCTTTCCACAAAAGCTATCAAGCTGAAAGAAAAGTCAAACCCATGGTACAATGGGATTTGCTGAATGTTCATCCCAGGGCTGTGCCAATGTGGGGCCAGTAGGAAAGTCATTCTGTGTCTATTAGGTGGCTAAAAAGCAGTTGCATAAAATCATCACTAAGTATCATTTTCATAGGGCCCCAATTCACTCTCACCAAGTAATTCTAGAGTTAGGAATCTTTCCAAAGAATTCCTGCAGAGCTATACCGGGATAAAATCTGGCCCAATGTGAATATAAAGTGGCAATTTTCTTTAAACAGTTGTAGCTCCTTGGGTCTCTTCTGGCTGACTCTACTATTGCTCCTTGTCTATACACCTTGGACACATTTTCACTTTCCTCTAAAAAGAGTTTTACTGCCTCATCATCTTCCTCCTGCCACCACTCCCTTCTAGTGAGTGCTGTGTCGGGACAATGGAATAATTTGTGCTTGGCAGTCTGTTGATGAATTTTATAGCAAAGTTATCACTAGTGACCTTCCATACATGTCCCTGAATCTGGCACCTGACTGAGCCGCTTAACCCTGCTACGCCATTATTTTTCTAGCTGTAAAACTCAGCTGATGGGTCCTAATCTCTCCAGTATCTCAGCTGCCAAGGGCTGCATGGCGTTCCTATGGTTTCTTTGCCAGCGTGAGTCATGACTTCCAGTTAAAAAGGCTGACTTCCATTATTGTCCCATCTGTGTCACTTCTCCGGCAAACAGGGGATAGTAAAATGGATGTGACCTGGAAAAGCTTTAGTGGTTTTTTGCAAGATAGTTCTAGTTTAGGGCCACACAATGGAATTGACTGTGCATGGACCAAAGAATCTCATCATCAGATTTAGCCGGCAGGATGGCTTTGAGCTTCACCCAATAATAGATTATGATTTAAGGTTTGATTCGAGGGAAGCATAGATTGATTGAGGCAGCCAAGAAGTAAGTTAGTATGTAGAATGAGCCAGGCGTGGTGAGGGATGGTGAGGGGCTGGGTGGGTTGATTGGTTTTCCCCCCAGTGTGGGAATGTACTAATCAAAGAGTAAAAAGTCAAATGCTTAGGGGCTATAGGAAAGCAGTTTCCATGGCAATAGGTGTTGATGGAGGTGTTTATGGGTGCCTGACAGTGTCTGAGCAAGGGCTCTGTCCTGGTTCCACTCTACCTTCACTACTGCGTGTGGCCATGACTTTACGCTTTTCTCTACCAAACCCCGTGGCCAGAGTAAAGGACCAAACCCGCCTCCGTGGGAGTGAATGATACCCGTGGTAAGGCACAACCATCAGCTGCATTAGCCCGAATTTGCACCCTTCCCTAAAATCTACCTTAAAAATTCCCCTCAAGTTATCAGTTTTCCTTCCCTTTGCAACCCAGTGTCTTGAAACAGAAACCCATCTTTGCTGCCTTATTTTTTTAACCCCATTTTGTCCCCTCTCCAGTTAATCTTCAGTGCCTTTCACATTGAAAATCCAATTGCATGATGGCTCCAAGGGCTTTTCTGGCTCCCAAGTTCATTTCTACACTCTGATGAGATATATTGCAATGAGAAAAGTAGCTAACCCTTATTGGAAACCTAATATATGCCTGGCATTGTGCTAAAAGCTTAATAACTCATTTTGTTCTCACAGCAGTTTGAAATTGATGCAATCATTAGCCCAGTTTACAGGTGAACAAAATAAAGCCCAGAGAGGTTTAGTAACCAGCTCAAAGTCAGGTGCTCAGGGTGGAAGAGGAAATTGGACCTAGAGCCACCTGATTCACCTGGAGCGATCAATGCCTGCTGCTTCTCGTAACTTTCCCGGAGGCCCATTTAAGTGAGCCCTTTCTCCTCCGCATCTCTTAACAGGATGGCCTAGTGCAAGAGGACATGTGGTCATCCCCTGAAACAATGTCCCTTTCCTTATATTTCCTTATAGTTCTTGGTGTAGACAGAAGCCTGCTGACCAGCCTCCCAGCTGGAGGCCAAAATCATGTAGGAATGCAACTGTGGTCTAGAAGAGCAAGCCCCGTGTTTCTGGAAGACCCAACAGCAGCACTCCCGTGACAAGACATGGCCTATGTATATTGTGTCATGTTGGCAAAGACCCTCTTCAGACAGAGGAGAGGAAGTGTATCTTTGAATTAATTTCAGCAAATTCCTATATTTTTATCCTTTCTTGTCTGCTCTCCATCTTCAACATCAGTGACTATGCGATCCAATCACATTCCTGTTCCAAGGGTGTTCCTGACTCCCATAGGTCTGCTCTCTGTGGTGACCCCATGCCCTACACACACCGCATACCACCGACCTCTCCTTCAGTGGGGCTCCACTGCGCCCTGTGCAGACTTCCAGGTCAAATGTTTGCTTGTTTACATTTTTTGATTTGAGTGTAGTTGACACACAATGTGACATTAGTTTCAGGTGTGTGACATAGTGATTCAACAAGTGTATACCTTATGTTCACAGCAAGTGTCACTACCATCTGTCCGCGTCAAGTATTTGTTTCATAATCTCAGTAGATTGTAAACCCCTTAAGGACAAACACCTTGTCCTGTCTTTGCCTGGGCACTCAGCAGAGGCTGAGTGTGTGTTGATCGGCTCAGCTCCATTTCTGGCTCTCTGAGAAGCCTTCCCTCACACCGACCCCAAGGCAGTCTCTCATTCCGGAGCAGAATTAGCAGAGCCCCTGCATCCCCCAAGAACCACATTTGCGCCCCCAGCAAAGCACTTGTGTTGCACAGTCACATGTCTACCTGCTTCCTGCCACCTGACCCCTGCTTATCTCTCCAGCCTCACCTCTTATACTGTCCCCTTGTTTTTCCTGCTCCATCCAGACTGGCCTCCTGCGCACTTCTCAACCAAGCACCTTCCCACCTCAGAGCTTTGTACTTTCTGGGAACTCTCTCACTCCCTCGCTTCCTGCAGGTCTCTTTTCAAGGGTCATCACCTCAGAGAGGCTGCCCCCAAACACACAACCAAAATACCAACCCTACAGTCATTGTCCAGCCCACTCTCTTCAGAGCACTGATGCCGACCCAGCCGATATTACCTACTTCGTGTGCGTGATTACTGTCATCTACGGTAAAATGGAGGCTCCTCGAGGACAGGGATTTTGTCTATTCTCTCTTAGAACAGAGCCTGACACATAATAAGCCCTTAACGACTCTCTGCTGAATACATAAATTCCCTAAGGGACTGTGAGGCCCTCAGGAACCAGGCATGTATCATTGTTCAACCTCCAGCATCCGGTAATGGTAGGCCTAGGACAAAACATGAGCTCAGTTACTTGATTTATGACGCAAATGAGAGGTGTGCGCAGAAAAGTCTCTGCTGTGGGCTCAGGTATACACTCCGTTCCGTCCTCACAACTTTATGAGGTAGTTGCCACGGCCCCCAACTGAAGAGGGGGGGAGACTCAGCCTCAGAGAGGTGAGGTGACTTGTCCTAAGTCGTGGCTAGTGTAGGGCAGATTGGGGTCCTGAGACCCCACCTACACTTAAACAAGTGGATATTTGATTCATATACAGTCCTGTAATCAGTGAAGTAAATCAAGGTAGAAAATTTAGAAAAAAAATTTTTTCTAAGTAATCTAGTTTACTTTCTGTGATTTTTAAATTTATTTTTCCCCTAGGTCAGTGATATTTTCAGCTTCCCTTTCCAGAGGAGAGTGAATGGAACTGGTTTTGATAATGAACACGACAGTCATTGAAACCAATCGGGAAGATAAAGTGCTATATAAAGCACAGCAATTATGAAGCTAAAGTCATTGTCATCGCCTTCAAATGAGCCACATCTCTCTCAGAAAAATTAAGTAACTCGTTCTTGCAGCTCTTACAATTTAACCTAAAGAAATCCATAATTTTTTTACTTAAAAAAGCCAAGAATTTGCAAATACACTCCATTCCCCAGTTCTCAATGAAACACTTCTTTTCTTATAGGCGTGCTGGTCAGGGTCTGCCCTTCTGCGGTGGGCGGGGGAACGCAGCACCAGGCAGAGCTCTTGTTCAAATCGCGTTCAGGGAGGACCGTCTGGAGACCGGGGAGGGGGGCATATTTTGCAAGAGAGCTGAAGCTTGGACTGATTTTATGAAATTACTGATTTTTAAATATTTTGCATTTCCCTAAGTCCGAAGGCAGCAGCTTTGCCAGATGACACCATTATCCACCATGCGCTCAGAGTCGATTAAGGACACATCAAGAGCAACCATTAATGAGTTCAGACATCTAGAGGCAATCACGGTTTTGCAGTGCGGTGGTCCTGTCCATTAAAACACTATAACACAAAATGGAACAAACACTTGAAGAGCTAACATGTCTCGGCTTTCACTACAGCCCATGTGCTGCTGACTCCTCCGTCTACATGGCCAGCCTAACCCCTCATGGGGACTCTGTGCCATGTAGCAGCCACTACCCAGTACCTGCGTCTGCAGGTCTGATGGGTATCTCAGAGGTAACACTGAGTCCCATACTGAGCCCTTTACTGGCCCTTCCCCTCGCCCACCAAAACCAGTTCCTATTGCCAAGTGCCCCATGTCAGCAGCAGCAACTCAGCTCTTAGACCCTGTTGGCTTTACCTTTGAGATGTATCTAGAACCTGACCCTTCTCACCACCTTCACTCTGCCTTCCTGGTCCTGGCCCCCATCTTTGCTCACTTGAACTCTAGCAGGGGTCTCCTAACTGGACCCCCGACTTCAGACCCTTGTGCCCCACACCCCAACACGGTCCCCAAGGAGATTTTTTTAAACGAAGTCAGATCATGTTGTTCCACTACCCAGAACCCTCCAACAGTTCCTTATAGCACTCAGAAGCCAAATTCCTTAATAGGAGCTCTCAGGCCTATATTACTTTTCTGGGCTTTCTGTAACAAATTACCACAATCTTAGTGGCTGAAAACAACAGAAATGTGTTCTCTTGCAGTTCTGGAGGTCAGAAGTCTGAAGTCAAGGTGTTGGCAGGGCCACTCGCTCTCTGGAAGCTCTAGGAGAGAAGGCATTCCTTGCCTCTTCCAGCTTCCAGTGCCAGCACTCTGGCTTGTGGTGTGTTTCTCTGCTCTGTCTTCCTGTCTCCTTCTTCCCTGTGTGTCTATCTTATAAGGATACACGGGATTGCATTTAGAAAACACCTGGAGAATCCAAGATAAGCTCCACCTCTTATGATCCTTAATTGTATTTTTGCCATATGAAGCAATAGTCACATTTGCCATATAAGGGAAACTTCACAAGCTCCAGGGATTAGGATGTAGGTATCTATTTTAGGGGCTACCACTGGATCACTAGAGGGCCCTACATGACCTGCCCCTGTCACCTCTCTGGCCTCATCTCCTGCTCCTTTTACCTTTGTTCTCTTCATACTCACTGGCTTCCTTGCTATGCCTTATGTAAACCAAGCTCATTCCCGCCACAGGGCCTTTGCGTTTGCTGTTTCCTCTCCTAGAGTGCTGGCTCCTTCATTTGCTTCAGGTCTTAACTCAAAAGCTACCTACACAGTGAGGTTTTCCCTGGTCACTTTATTTAAAATTTCAATACCTCCTAGCATTTCATTTATCCCTTCCCTGCTTTACTTTTCTCCTTAGCACTTATAGATTTTACCACTTCCTCTAACTTACTATAGATTTTACATAATGGTTTATTATCTGTCCTCCCCCACCAGAATGAAAGCTACCAGAGGGCAAAGAGGTTTTTGTCTAATTCACTATATGATCCCAGCACCTAGAACAATGCCTGGCACATAGTCTTTCGGTAAGTATTTGTTGAAGGAATAAAGGCATCGAGCACCTAACTCCTTGCCAAACCCTGTGCTAAGCGTCTTAAATGCATTGCCTCATTTTAACCCTCACAATGATACAAGCAGAAACTGTTTTTCCTATTTTGCAGAGGGGAAAACTGAGACTTCCACGTTTACTAAATCATCCAAGATCTCAGAGCCAGAAAGAAGCCCAGTCAAGATTCAAACCCACACTGGCTGTCCCCAAAGCCTGTACACATAATGATTACAAACACCCGTTGTATTAGTTAGCTCGAGCTGTCATAACAAAGCACCACTGACTGGGGGGCTTAAACAACAGAAATTTGTTTCCTCATAATTCCGAAGGCTACAAGTCTGAAATCAAGCTGTCAGCAATGTTGGTTTCTTCTGGGGCCTCTCTCCTTGTCTTGTGGATGACTGTGTCCTGCTCGTCTTCCCACGGTCTTCCTGCTTGCAGGCCTGCGTGCTGACCTTTACTTATAAAGACACCGGTCATATTGAACTAGGGCCCACCTACATGACCTCATTTTACTGTAATTACCTCTTCAAAGTCCCTGTCTCCAAATCCATCACGTTCTGAGGTACGGGGGGTCAGGACTTCTCCACATGGCGGCATACAACTCAGCCCATACCACTACTTCATCAGACACCTGACACAAAAAAGAAAGGGGTCCCCCTGTTAAATCTTTGGTTCATAGTTCATCTTCCTATCTTTAGTGGCTCCTTCTCTTCAGCCCGCAAATACATATAGATCCATCTATCCAATTAAAAAACCTCATGAGTTCCCGTCCCCGTCAGTTCACATATACTCTCTCTCCCTTCACTGCCAAAGTCAACAGAGCCTCTGCTGGTCTTGTTCCATTCCTTGAAATCATCGTTCTCCTCCTGACATCCACTGGCATCACTTTTCCAAAAGTCACAAAGCCAAGGCCTGTGGCTTCTTCACAACCTTCATGATCTCTCCGCTCACCACTGCACACCATCCACCACGCCTCTGGATTTCACTGCACACCACACGTTTATCTCTGACAACTATGGCGCTCTCTACCTGACAAAGGTGAAAAGGTCAGTGGGTAATTTCTGCGGTTGGTGTAAGATCAGAGATGTCTGTTAGGGTTAGTATTTAGGGTTGCCGGGTAGAAGACAGGTTACCATGCACTAGTTGGGACGTACTGATACTAAAACATTCCTCATTGTTTATCTGAAATTCAGATTTAATTGAGAATCTTCTATTTGCTAAATCTAGCAACACTGCTGGTATTCAGTTTTGGTGAATGGATTCTCCTTGTCCTGAACTTTCAGTAAAGTTCAGAAGCAGAGTAAAGTCTGCTACTCCTGGTCAGTGGTAGTTTTGGAAGTAAGGGAACTAAGGTAGAGTTCTAAAGAAGCACGGGTTTGAGGAAGGGAGAACACTCACAAGAGAGAGATTCAGAGAGAAATTCAGAGAGAGCAGGAGAGAGGTGAGCCCAGAGATCCCCAGAGATTCAGGAAACGTATATAAGGTATCCACTTTATATGAAAAAAAAAGTTCAAGCCAACTGATTTCAACATGAAAGGAAACAACCATTCATATTGTCTGTAACGTCACTCAGAATACCTCAGCATAGACAGTGGTAGGTATGTCATCTACACCCTAGAAGTACCCTATCAGAAATAGTTAGCACTTTGGAAGACACGAGTAGGCATCCACGCTCTAGAAACAGCTACTGCAAGAGTTTCAATGCTATAATCGGTTCTGTAAACTAGCATTAAGAATGTTATAAAAATATCTTACAGTGGAAGTGAGTGGTGCCAAAGATATGGGGATTGGCTAGAAACACTGTGTAGACACTTTGCATGAACAGGATATTGGATCTGGCGAATCCAGCTACTTAATGCCTTTGGAGAGGCCTATTGTAATCACCTCCTATTCACCCCGTTGGTGAAGGAAGCACTCCTGTCCTGGGGTTATGGAGATGACCGAACATGTGGTACTCGACACCGGACAGGTAGAATGGACAGCACTTGGTAGGTCATGTACACTCTCACAACCTGAGGAAAGAGGACACAGAAGGCCCCATGGGCTTGTACAGGAACAGAGTAAACAACCAGGGACTGTGGGAGGCAGGCTTTGTAGTACCAAGAGGGGGAAGTGGCCCTTGGCTCTTTTGGAGGATGTGATCAGCTTGTTTGAGTAATTCCATGTGCTGGCAGGGAACAGAAGACTGCTACTAGGGATAAGCAGGGAATGTGTCTGGTTCTTGTGATAAGGTTTGTTTGGCCAGAGGACCTTATCTACAGGAGTGGAGTGGGGAGAGAAATTTGTGACTTTCCTGATTTTACAAGATGTCAAGGCAGCATAAAATATCAATCAAAATATTGATTCTAGACCACATGGCCTCAGGCTTCAGGTTCCACTTGGTCCTGCACATCCCTACTTCAGGGAGGATTCATCCCATCAGCCTAGAAAAAGAGCTGATCCCACCACCATTGTCACATCTGTGCAGAATCAGACCTGTAGATACAGAGAACAAACTGATGTTTGCCAGAGCAGAGGAGGGTGGGAAGTGGGCAAAATGGGTGAAGGTGAGTGGTAGATACCGGCTTCTAGTTATGGGAGGAATAAATCGTGGGAGTAAAAGGTACAGTGTAAAGAATATAGTCAATTATATTGTAATAGCGTTGTGCGGTGACAGATGGTAGCTCCAATCACTGTGTTGTACAACTGTAACTAATGTAATATTGTATGTCAACCAGACTGAAATAAAGAAAAATGTATTTTTTAAAAAAATTAGAACATTGAATGGAAAGTATTATTGGAGATCTAGGACTTCACCAAACCTAAAAGAAAAGGCCGGGTGAATGTCTTTTGCTGCACTTGCTGATCAATATGTGTCTTAATTCCTCTTAGACTTGCTTTTTCCATTGCAACATACCTCCTGATGGACCACATACTTCTCGTGTACATCTAATCCTCAGACTTCTCTTCAGACCAGTCTGTTAACTGTGAAAGTCCAACAGGGTCCTAGTGGCCTGGAAGGCTGGGGGACGCCCAGGGCTGATATGAGGAAAATACAAGCCACCCCCCGAATCTCTGCTCAGTACCCTCTCTTCTCACTCATGCTATCCAGTGTACCTGCTCCCAGGGCTTCAATTACATTCTCTGCATATCTTCCCGGGACAATTAGATCCTGGTCTTCTCTGGAGCACCAGATTTACTTTCCCAATAGTATGGTGGACACCTCCACATGCTGCCATTAATTCATGAGGTCAAGCATTTAACAGACTGTTATCGGTAATAAGTGTTATCGATACAAAACACATGATAGGTCTTGCTGTCTTCCTGGGGTTTATGGTTGGGTGGGAGATGTCATGCAGGCCCATGAACTCAACACATCCAATATATTATGACTGTCTTCTGGCCCTCAATCAACTCCTCCTTTTTCAGTTAAAGACATCACCATCCCACCGCCTGCTAAAATTCACAGCTCCTAAGTTATGCCTGTTTCCTCTCTCCCTCCCTCATCCTACGATTCCCTATTACCTTTCTGCCTGTGACCTGATTCCCTTCCCATTCGCTGGGCAAGCACATAGCCATATAACTGCAATAAGGTTTGTCGGGCTGAACCAAATTTTACTAGGGCCTCCCCCTGCACACTTACCACGCTACTATTTCACAAAGTTATCATTCTTCGGGTCCCCCTTAACACACTGCTGCCTACGAAGAGTGGTGTTTTGTACTTTGTTAACATCTGCCTTATATTCTTAACACATATTGTTAAATCAAGGTTCTCATTACTTTCAAGGTAAAATTTCTAAGACGTCAAAAAGTCTGAAAACTCCATTGTCCGAGAGACCAACACAAGCCAGTGGCCAAGGTCTGGTTTTTTAAGGCCAGCTCTGAGGCTGCGAGAGAAACGTCTTCGCTGCTTGCAGAGATGCTGATGATGCTTTTCAGAAAAGGACCCCGAGGATTCCAGTTTTAAACAGACTCTAATAACAAAGCACTTGCAGCCAAAAGAGAAAGCTGAGCCCCTGACATGAAGTGCCAGCAACACCACCTTCCTCCCTCGGTGGCGGCCGCTGACGCGCGGTGACGCATCTTCTACCCCGTTTGTGGGAGAGCCAATCAGTTCCCTTTGAATGAAATCTTTCTTCGACTGTTGAAACACTCCTAGGGGAAGGGAGGGAGAGGACAAGGGGAGCATTTCAGAAACAAATGGAGACCCAAACGCCAAGTTTCTGTTCTTGTTACTGTTCGGGTTTTGGCCCCATAAAGACGGTCTCAATTCCATGTTTTTCGCTAAGCTGGTTTGTTTGGCCAAATTCAATGATAAATACAGAGCTCTGAGGTCAGTCTCACCTTACTCGGAAGGCTAAAGCCGGGAAGTTGAGCTTTCTGTGGTTGGGGAAACCTTGGAAGCCGCTGATCTGCCGCTGACAACGGGAGGCCAAGATATGGGCCAGATAGTTTTTTCTTTACAAATGTATGAATCTGGGACATTTCCCTCTTAAAAACCCAGCAGACAAGCAACCTTTGTTGATAGTTCAGTGCTAAGTGCTGGGTGGGGGGTGAAGAGAAGGCGGGGGGGTGGTGGTATTCGGATCAAGTGAACATGTAGAATTCACAGATAGGCCAAGAGCTGTTCTTCAGTGGTTCATAAGCACCACAACCGACCCGTGCCTCTTCCCCCATTTCCTTATCCTCAGTTACTCAGGTACAGTCACACCCCTACAAGGGCAAGACGTTCACAGTAAATGGGTGAGAGCAGGGCCTGGGTATGGACAGGCCAGCTGGTCAACCTGGAGGAGGTGATGCTGACTTCTGGGGACCCTGACCTGTGTCCCCGGCGTTTCCCTCCAGGTTATGAGTCCCTAGCGTGGCTTTTCTCCAGATCCATTAAAGAAGCCCTTTTTAAATGCCTGCCACATCAGCATTTCTCACTTGAAAACAAAGGAGTTTAAACATGAAGGATAATCTGTTTTAGTGCTGGAAATACGAAGGCCAAGGCAAATGTTTAGACTTGTTCACAACCTGTGAAATCATAATGGGCAACATGCAGCAGGTGCTTACTAAGTGCCAGGGGCTGCTCCTTGTGCTTGCCAACTTCACCAAGCAATCTTAGGGTCATCATCCCATTTTGAGTACATGAGGGAACAGGACACAGAGAGGCCAAGTCACTGGTCTAAGGTCACACAGCTGGGATTTGAACCCAGGCAGTCTGACTTCAGAGCCCTTGCTCTTAACCACCCCCACATGGACCTGGCCTGTCCCCTAAGTAAAGGCATGTGACCAATGGCCAAGTGGCCTGGACAACACTTCTCTCCTGAATTTATTTCCACAGGTAAAGGGCAGCAAATGAGGGCTGCTTGGAAGAGCAGAGGGAACCACACGGGGACAGGGCAGCAGCATCGGTGACTCCATGCACCAGGTTCTGCCAAGAATGCAGGTCTCACGGCGCAGAGCCAGGCGTGGGGCCCCTCCATGCCAGCACGCCCGCCGACGGAGCAGAGAGGACTGAGAGGTGCCCTAATACCGCATTGCCATTGGTGGTGGATGCGCATTCTGATGGGAGAGAAGGCAGAGCCTGCAAACTGCCCTCAACTGTGGGTGAGATTCAAATGCCAATGCTGGACATTATATATACATATATACACACACACACACACAGATATATATACACACATATATACATACGTATATATATACATATATATAAACACATGTGTGCATATATATATTATATATATGTGTTAGGTTATATTATGTTATATATTAGTCATTCAGTGATCCACCAAAGATATGGAGCTTGGATTCAGTTTATGGACTAGCAAATAAACACCTTGGTGATCATAATACAACCACAAAATCCCTTAGCTAAGACTAAGATGCCTTAGTCAGTTTGCACTGCTCTAACAGAATCCCACAACACAGACTCTGTGGCTTAATCGACAGTTGACTCCTCACAGTTCTAAAGGATGGGATGTCCAAGATCAGTCCTCAGCAGGATGGTGTCTGCTGAGGGGCCACTTCCTGGTTTTTGGACAGTTGTCTTCTCATATGCTCACATGGTGGAGAGCAGAGAAAGAGGAAGCAAGCACTCTCATGTCTGTTCTTACCCCCCAAATCCATCATGATGCCTCCATCCTCATTGCCGAATTGCCTTCCGAAATCTCCATCTCCAAATGCCATCACACTAGGGTTTCAACATATGAATTTGGGGGGACACAAACATTCAGTCCGTAGTGAATGCCATTCCATAAGGCTTCACAGGGACCATAAAAGATTATACACACACGCACACAGAAACTGTGCAGGCCTGGAGCAAACTCAGAGATTTAATTGCCCCATTGTTCCCAAACGGCTTATTTAATGTCACTGTGTCACTAGGGTGGACAGCTTCTCTGTTTTGTGCACCACATATACCCAAAGTTCACCGCCTGGAACTCAGATAGAATTGTTGAATTCAGTTACTGAGATTTTCCCATTCCTCCATGTAATCATAGTCCATCTATACTTTTATGCCTTCTTCCCGAAGCCTCAGTTTCTCCAGATTCTGATGAGGCTAATCGACCTCTCTTGACTCACAGCAGAGATGGCCACACTTTGTAGTTATGGCCCACATTTTCATTATTGAAAGAAAGTAAATGTTCTAAAGTAAAGGAAATAAGGGGTCAAGATTAATTCAAAGATTTTCCAAACTATCCGAGAGAAACCTAAACACACTGGGTCTCTAGTGTTGTTTAACTCGGGCACAACCCCTACGCTTGAAAAACATTTGTCCAGTGACAGATTCTCTTCAGACATTTGAACAGCTGCCTCCATCAGTCCCTATACTCTAAGACCCCTATCTTAAATCTCTGAACCAAAGTTCACAGACCCTTTTCTCCCAGGGATGACAGAGTTATGGAATTGAGGTTATAAATTCAGTCAAGCCCCAAGACCAAGTTCCAAGTTGGAGTGTTGGGGTCTAATGTTGATATTTTGCTTTTTTAAGTCAAAGTCATAATTTGAAACAGTTGTTCATCAGCAAATCAGTTTTCTTACTTTTTCCTGATCTTTAGATAACAGTCTCAACAGTTAAAAGATTATAATATGGGTCAGTGAGCTAAGCTACGTTTTTAGTTCTCAATACTCAAGTTAGTTAACTTACAACATCTTATACCAAAATTTCAATATGGATTGGAAAGAAAAGCAATTTGGGGAGAAAAAAGAAAAATGAACCATTGCCCAAAAATGTCTGTTCCTTCTTTTGGCTCACCCATTTGTGCTGTAAATATTTGAGTAAGGTAAAGACGTGAGGCATTCTCTCTAACCCCAGAGACAAATTCCAGCACATGGATCAGCATGTTCTTTGCCTTCTCACTCAGTTTCCAGTCGGAAGCTCATCCCTGGGGGGAAAGAAAGGCATCTGACTGTGCTGCTTTTATACAAAGTTTTGCTCACTAAGTGAGTCTTGCCATTTTCTAATTAAGGACGTTAGGATTTGACCCTTGCTCTGGAGGGCAATTTAGGACCTATTCTTTCTGCTGCCCACAAGCTGCCTTCAGACTTCAAAGGATGGGCTTGTGGTTGGGTATTTAGCACAATTTAAACGGCAGCAAAGCAGAAGTGGCTTGCTATACTGGAGGGCTTTGCTGGCAAGTTCAATCCACAACGCTTTAGAGATGATAACAGAGACACGAGAAGTAGTAAAGGGGAGGGCATTTCCAAGGAATAAGTTAGAATAGTGCTTTCTGGTAAGATGCATGTTATTAAGAAGAGAAAAAGAGGTAAAGAAGTGAAGAGAAGGAGCCTGAAGAATCAGCAAATAGGAAGACATGAAAAGAGAGAAGACATCGGACCCCAGGAAGGTTAGAATTTGTTTCTCAGTGTGAGAAATGCATACATGTTCAGAATTGGTGATCCTTAACCAGGGGCACCCAGATGATTCCGATGGTTTTTTTTTCTCCTTCTTCTGCATACCGAATCAGGATCTCTTGGTGGAGTGTATTGTGGAAAAGGCCCCCAGATGGTTCTAACCTACACCACTGCCTAAGAAAGTGTGTGCTGCATATATTTTTCTGTCTTTATTTTCTCCTAATATCACAGTTTAGTTTTTCAATGCCATTAATTTTTTTTAAATGCTCAGATGATAAAAACAATTCACTGAAAACCTGAAAAAGTACAGCTAAAAAGGCTAAAACCATCTCTAAACTGATTAGCCAGACATATCTTTTTTAGTCCAGGGAACCTAACTCTAGAACCGCTGTATGGATTTCAAGGGGCCTGTGGCCTAAACCTCTGAAAACTTATAGAAAATTACTGTTGCCTTTTCCCCTTTTATAACGTTAACATCATCTATTTTAGTTTGAAATTGCTTTTTTCCCTAGTTAACAGGACATATCTTTAATATCCCCACGTCCTTAAGTACCCTTTGAGAATACCACTTTTAAAGGGCGAGTATATTGCAACCCCCAGGAAAATTCTCCATGTGTGCCACAATAAACAACACTCGAATAAACATCCACGTACATACGTCTCCGCATTTTTTGTTTATTTTCTTCTTTCCTATTCTGAGATGCAGAATTACTAGACAAAATGGTATGTCCTTTTAAAGGCTCTTGGCATCTATTGCTTTTGAGAAAGATCTTGCCAAACTGCGCACCCACCAGGAACGCAGTAAAGCGAGGGACTCTCGTGTTCTATCTGTATGCTTTTAGAACATACTCTGTGACTCTGATTTCTTCTCACATACCTTTTATTTGTATTAGTATTAGTCCCCTTTCTTGGGGAAAATGACAGCCTGATACAGGGCCCAAGTGTCCTGAAATGAGCCACCTGAAGAAGGACAGAAGAGCTCACATGAGTTACTCTAACAGCCTTAGTCAGGCTGCCAGCCCCAGCAGCTCCGTCCAGGGTGATGCCCCTGGTGACTGGTTCCTTCCTGGGGTGCAGATGTGTTCGTGTGTCCACATCAGAGCCACCAGCATCTGGACATGCTCCTGGCAGGGGGCAGGGGGATCCCTCCGGTATGAGTCTCGGGGGGAGGCAATTGCCTGTCTCTTGTTACCAGAGCTTTGGGAGCAAGACACCTTCTCCCAGCAGTCGGCATGGGGTGCCTGAGCCAGGCCCCCCCACCTGGATGTTCCAACTCACGCTTCTGTCTCTTGGGAACCACACAGGTGCAGGGAGAGCTGGGAAATGACGCAGGCCGGCAGCAGGGGCCAGCAGCTGCCGCGGCCAGTACAGTGCTCAGTCAGTCAGTCCTGGGACAGGAACTTGGCAGGGCTTGAGCCCGTCCATCCCTTTCTGGAGGCCTCTCTTTTGCCTTCCGTGGTAGGCTGAATAACATCCTCCGTCCCCAAAGAGGTCCTCACTTTAATCCTTGGCACCTGTGAGTATGTTACCTTAAATGGCAAAAGGGACTTTGCAGGTGGGACTTAGTGAAGAATCTTGAGATGGGGAGATTATCCTAGATCATCCGGGTGGGCCTAACGTACTCACAAGGGTTCTTAGAAGAGGGATGCAGGGAGGTCAAAGATAGCCGTAAGCCCTGTGCTAATAGCATGAGAAATCGAAGAGCTGTGGCCACAAGCCAGGCGATGCTGGCAGCCTCTAGAAGCTGGAGGAACAGAGGAACAGACTCTCCCCCAGAGCCTCCGGAAGGAACTGGCCCTGATGACACCTTGATTTTAGCTCCATAAGACTCATTATGGGCTTCTGACCTCCAGAACAGTCAGACAATAAATTTGTGTGGTTTTATGCTAAGTCTATGGTGATAAGTTACAGCAGCAATGGGAAACTAAAACAACTTCCACTGATTCTATGATAGTCTCCCAGTACAGATATCTGCTTAATGTAGCCACAATCTATTCCAGTTGCTTATCGCCAACTGAATGTCACCCATCCTCAGCCCTCACCCAGTGCTGGTTGGTTCCTATCCTCCATGCTCCCTCCCTAGTCCCTGCTTTCAGCAAAGAAACCCTGCTGATCCCAAGTCTTGACTGCAGGCACCAGGCTCTCTCCCCCCCAGGCCACAGACCGAGTGAGGACAAGGATTCAGTACAGCTCACCTTTGGAAGCCAGCTCACCTTTGGAAGCCAGCTCACCTAGCACAGTGCAGGAGTAAATATTAGTTTGATTACACATTAAAACTTACTTGTACACACACGGACACAAAAGGTGGAAATGCCTTAAGAAAGAAAAAGCTTTTGAATAGATGGATAAATATTCACATTAGGTACCTTTTTTTAGACAATGGGAATTATTTTAAAAAATGGTATACTTCTCTACCTAAAAGGAAAATTCTGTCCTGATTTACGAGGATTTTAAAAAGCTGACTTTTACGTGAACATAAAATACTAAACATACAATATGTTCACGAAATTGCTTGGATAGAACTGAAAGCGGAGCAAAAGTAATCAATTTATGATATTATCAAAACCTAAGGGGAAATGAAATGTCCATTTCAGTAACTCTGGGTGTGTCCATGTTTCTCACACTTCAGTGTTATTGTAGGACACTCCAGCGGCTAGTTGCAAAATCTTGATGGTCTGCTAGCCTGGCTTTATCCTGGCTGGTGTGGAACACGCATTTGAGACACATGGGCTTAAGAGATCTCTCTCCCTTCCATGACAGGGAGTTTTAAAGGATTTTCTCCCCTCCCCGCCAACCATGTCCCCTGTCTAAATTTTTTAAGCCTTTGGACTCTATCCTACAAAAATGCAAGAGCACACGTGCAGAAGGATATTTGCTGTCGCTCTATTTTGTAATAGCATTCCACTGGAAGCAACCCAAATGTCAATCAATGAGCAAGTGGTTGGATAAATTATCGGACGCCCGTAATGTGGAGAGTTCTGCTTTCCTGAAAAAGAATGAGGTAGTTTTATACATACCACTTGCTTTCAAATCATAGTTCACTGCTCTGCTTAAAACCCTCCCGGGCTTACAGTTCCATTTACATAAAATTCGAACTCCTTCCCCTGGTCTAAAATGTCCCCCACCGGGTGGCCGTGCCTGTCTCTCTGACTTCAGGTTTGCCTTCTCCCCTCCTCTGTTCTGAGTCAGCACGATGGCCTTCTCCATCAGCTTCTCCTCAGCTGCTCCGAGCTAGCTATTGCCACAGGTCCTTTGCACTTGCTGTTTTCTCTGCGGGGAATGTTCTTCCCTAAACCAGTGTTTCTCAGCTTTAGTTATATATTAAAACCATCTGCATTACAGGCTTCATCCTAAGCTGGTCAATTCAGGATCTCCGGGGAGGCTCCCAGGCATCAGGTTGTTTTGGTTTGAGGTGTTTGCTTGTTTTTAAATTTCCCTGGTGATTCTCTGCAAAGCTCAACTTGAGAATCAGGGTGGCTTCCCAGAGGGGGTTCCTCTCCAATATTCAGGACATAATTTGAATATCACATCCTCAGAGAGAGTACGATTACACTACTTCTAAAAACTAAAGATTTTATTTGACGGAGAGACTTTTTAAAAAGAAAAGTATAAGCAAAGAATGAGTACTAAATGGAATTGAATTTGCAAATGTTAAGATGGTAAATAAGAGATGGCAGATATTGAGAAGATGGCACACCAATTCGAGGCCAACAGAATTTAATTTTCAGTTTGCTCACCTGCTGTGGTGAGTTGTATCAGTTACCTAACATCCTAGCCCTTATGAAAACTGTACCCACCTTAAAGAGCTTTTTTTATGGAATAACAAGGCTGCTATTAGCACATAGTGAACACTAATAAATACTATTAGCTAATTTTAAATAACAAATGATTGATTGAAGCAGGAAGGGCTTCAGAAATTCAAAGAAAATAGACATGTCAGGTGCCTTGGGATCAGAGAGGGTTTCTTTGAGTAGGCAGAATTTCATTTTTGTCTGAAAGAAAAACTAGAACGTGGGCAAGCTGAGAGAATGGTGAGGGTTGCGAGCGGCATCCCAGGGATAGGGAAATGGAGAGACAAAGAATAGAGGTAGAATTTAAAGTGTGTTTGGGGAAGAGGGAGTTAAACAAGAAGAAAGAGCGTGCCCAGAAAGACAGCGCAGCAGTATGTCAGGATGGGTGACCCTTCTGTTTTCTGTCATATGGCATCTTTTTAGCATTGGCATTTCCCTGAATTAAATTGTGTGGAAGAGTAAGTCTCTGATTGGAAGCAGATCCATCAGACATAGAGGCAGAGAGGTGGGAGTGGTAGGAGACAGGGTTTGGAAGGTCATTCCCTTCAACAGGAACTTGTGTGGTCTCTTGGAGGCTGACTCTGGGCCATGAGTTGGCCAATCTCAAAGAAGCAAGCTTGTAAAGTTTTCCAGGGACGGACCACAAACCAGTTCCAAGGGGCAGCACTTGGTGCTCCCATGGGAAAACCTAACTATTCTTGAGGGGAGCCCAACTCTGTCTGAGTCAGGGTCCTTGGTTGCCAGTCAGATTCCTGCAACCAAGGAACATCCAGCGAAGAGACTACTAACAAAGGGCAGGCAGGGCTAAAGCAAACCAACAAAGGACGGGTGTGGAGAGGGAGAGAGCTGCAGGAATCCTGAGAGAGACTGCCAACCCATAGGGGGCAGCAGAGGTGGGCTGGGGAAGTATACCCTAGTCTCTCCTCTGGTCTGTCCTCTCCTACTGGTGACTTTCCATTGGCCAACCTCAAGCCAGAAGCCAGAGGCCAAGATGTCTATTGATGTAGTCCATACAGGTCAGGCTCTCAAGTGCAAAGTACAGAGAGTGGATCTGGAATATGCAGCACAGCAGAAAATCTTACAGAATGACAAGCTCACAGAAATGGCTGATTACCAGCCTGCCTCCCCACAAAAGCATTCCCTTTAGTGGATCCCCTCCATGTCTCCCTCTCTACCTCCCACCTCCACCGCCTGCACATGTAATTGATCATCCAGTCTTGCCAATTGGACCTCCTAGTATCTCTCAAAAATATACTCTGCTCATACCATATACCTAAATTCCTTGGAGATTAAAGATTTATGATTTTACTTCTTACAGCTAAAAGTACTGGATGAAAATCTCACTGGATATTTATATAACCTTGGAGTAAAGGGAGGACTTCTCAAATCATGACCTCAAAGGCAAAACCACAGAGGAGAAGACTGATACATTGTGCTACACAAAAATTGGAAACTTCCATTCAACAAAAACCACCATGAACAAAGTTGAAAAGGCATCAAAAATAACCAAAACAAAACTCAAACAATGAAATAAGAAAATTTCATCTCAGCAAATTTAAGTAAAAGGAGTACTGTCTAAATACTTTTAAAGTTCTCATACAAATAGATAAGAAATGACCCAAATTTGGGAGTGGGGGGGGAGACTAAGAAGAAAACCAACCTAATAAGGAAAAAACTGTAAAAATAAAAAAGAGGCATAGGCAAAGGACACAAACAAGATCGATTAAGGAGAAAAAACAACTTGATAACGGCATATGGAAAAATGTTTAACTACCCAATCCAAGAAATGCAAATTTAAATAAGAAACTATCCAACCAATTTCACAAAGATTGTTTTTAAGGGGAGCACTCAGGGCAGGCAGGGATGTTAGTGGATTGCTTAGAGGCATATAAATCATTACGAAGTTTTGAAAAGCAAATTGGCAGTTCAGTATTGAGAAACCTTAAAATTCATCCCCCTTGGGGCACCTGGGTGGCACAGCGGTTAAGCGTCTGCCTTCGGCTCAGGGCGTGATCCCGGCGTTATGGGATCGAGCCCCACATCAGGCTCCTCTGCTATGAGCCTGCTTCTTCCTCTCCCACTCCCCCTGCTTATGTTCCCTCTCTCGCTGGCTGTCTCTATCTCTGTCGAATAAATAAATAAAATCTTTAAAAAAATAAAATAAAATAAATAAAATAAAATTCATCCCCCTTGACCCAACTTGAAAATTCTGGGAATTCTGGGAAAATTCTGGGAAAGTTTCTCATAGTCTTTTCAAATACTTTTCCCGTTCACAAAGTCCAAGCATGTCATATCAAGTTTCATCTTGCATATCTCCCAGCTGACATCTGCCACTCCATTAATGCAAAACTGCTTGTTCTTCCCAAGACATATGCCTTGCACTTTTGTGCCTCTGAGCATGTCCTTTTTATTTCCCTCTGCTTAGAAAGTCCTTCACCACCTTCTTGGCTTGGCTGACTTTGCTTACTCTTCTGGAATCAGCTAAGTTGTCATTACCCTCCAGGTTGAGTAAGTTTGCCTTCTTCCATGTTTACATAATACTGGTACATATATTTTTATAGATAATTTACACGTCTATTTACATATTTACATACCAATTTACATGCCTGTCTCCGCCATCTTGTTTTCTCTCTGTTTGTATCCCTATATGGACGGTTTTCAACTGGTAGCAATTCTGTCTCCCATGGGACATTTGGCAAGGTGTGGAGACATTTTTTGGTAGCCACAACTGGGGGGAAACCAGGGATGCTACTAAACATCTTACAATGTACAGGAAAGCCCCCATGACAAAGAATTATCCAGCCCAAAATGTCAATAGTGCTGATGTTGAGAAACTCTGTCCTATCCTTGCTCCCACCTAGTATAGAGCACATAAAAAGCACACACCAAAAAAAATGTTTTAACTATATAGTGAGCAAGAGTAAAATTACCTTTTCAAGCCCAATGTCTTCTTCCATACAATAGATGTAATAATATCTATGTCAGAGGGTTGCAGGGAGGATTAAAAGGGACAACATATGAACAATTGTACAAAGCTGATGCTCCATCAATGGGGTGGTTTATCCTAACAGTAAAGTACGTAAATTAAATCACAGACCCAGATTGTTTTGGTGCTGAAATGAGTCTTAAAGACTTTGCAGTTAAACCCCTTCACTTTATAGCTGAGAAACCCCAATCTGTAAAGGCTAATGACTTGCCTAAATTGTTGGCATCAGATCTGAGTTTCCAGTTTAGTGGCAAACCACATTTTAAATGGATGCATAAGAAAGGAATTATAAACTGACGCTTTTGTAAACCAAATAATTATCTTTTGGTGGGGGTTGGCTTGTAAATATAGTTTTCATATATACGTATAAAATTTTCTTTAAAATAGTTAGAATACTAACAGAGCAATGACTCAACTGAATAATGTTACCACAAGTTTCACAGGGATTTATTTTGAAATTACATTTTTGGCATTTATGCAAAAATAGGCAAATGTATTAAAATACAAAGTAAAACAAATAATAAATACTTTTGACTGTAGGAGAGATATAGTCAGAATCCAGAATAACAATTTAAATAGTTTGTCATAATACATAAACCTCTCAAATATTAACAGACTTTCTGGAATCTATGCTAAAAATTAACTGCCTTGTAATGACTCCATTCTTCTTCCCTGCTCAATTGCTAATACATACAATGACATTTCTTAGCAAAATATAATTCAGAGGCACCGTCCAATCTGAGATCTCAGATTCTAACATGTTATGACTTTTAATATGAACACCAGTATAACCAGAATTTAAACAAATTATGGCAAATAAATTAAAACATTTATATTTTAACATCTATAGACTTTATTAGGTGTTCCTTATACAGTCATCTGGTATGTTTAAAGAGTGAGCAATCATATAAAAGGAAATATGGTCATAACTGATTGAAGTAATAAAATCCTGAAACTAAGTAACATCTCATAATTCATTGCACAGCATATATTAGATTTCATTACATCAGTATATAGCTTAGTTGTAAATTCTCCTGATGGCCATAAACCTCTAAGGTGTTGTCATCCTGAAAAATGAAGGGGAGGGGGTTGGTGGGGCACAGAATGGATAAATCTTCAATCGCACTGGTGTGGTGTGCCTTGAAGTTGTAAAGTTGTAGTGCATTGCCACCTAGTGGCAGAATTTAGTACCTTATTCTAACAAGGCACACTTTCCTTATATTTTCTGAAGTTACTCATTCAGTCACCCTTCAACTCTGTTCATCTCTGACACCACAGTTCCTAAAACTCACGTCACCCATACAGAGTAAACTCAATTCCCTTCATCCTCCACGTTGTCCCAGGTTCGCTTAGTACAGTTTTTATGTTCACCTAACTTTTAAATTCCAAGTACTTTGGTTATTTTCAAAGCCACAAACAGGATGTCTGTATTAACAAAACCCCACCAGGTTTGTGAACGTCGTAGGATTGTTATGGCTGTAGGAACTTTGGGCTTTGGCCCAGTTTTTATTTTTATTAATAAGTCTTTTAGGAAGTCAGAATTAGTGCAGAATTAATGCCTTAAAAGCGAGTCCTTAAAGTAAACATGAAATCCTTACCAAATTCTACACTTGGGATTTTATTAAGATTCTAGAGTTTTAAAACAGGCAATGGTTCTGCTGGTGAAGATTCCTTCACGAACATGTTGGCACCATTCATAGAGCACCACATAAATGTTTAGGCCGTAGGACTCCGTTTGGGAATGTTACCAAACGTTGCTGTGCAGTTTGGGATTACCAGAGTCAGCACCTGGGGACCTGAGGCCCCACCATTCCTTACTCTGCTTCCTACAGCTGGACACCATGAAGGTTGAGTGATGCACTACAACAGTGAGCATAAGCCAAGTGTGGGATGGAATTGCAAAGAACAGAAAAACAAAGTAGGCCCCTTGAGAGTAAGTAGATCTATCCTTCTTTGAGGTCTAGGAAGCCATATATTCGAAACTTAAATCAACCTCAAACTTTGAACAATAAAAGATATCAAACATTTTACACTGTACAAACATTTTACACTGTACAAACATTTTACACTGTAGCAGGATGTGAATTATTGGAAGTTTAAAAGACACCGCCAATCCAAAAGGCAAAACAAGGAAACGGAAAGTCTTAGCTGGGCTCCATCCCAATCAAGCTGTCATACAGGTCCGATTCCGCCTGTCCTCATCTCGAGTAATGGGTACTTCATTCAAGGCCAGACATCCAAAGGGGACAGATGGACCAGAAATGAGAGTGCCACATAGGAGGCAGAGGAAAGAAGCCCAGGACCTGGGCCTCGACTACACCACTATTAAACTTGATGGTCCTCAGCATTTCCCCAGAATATTTATTCTCCCTTCTCACATAAAGGAGCCCAGAAGCTAACCCTTTTAGGGCTGACCATGTGCCAGGAACTATTCTGGGTGCTTGACATGTAATGAAATCAGGCAATTTTCACAATACCCCTAAAAAGTAGGTTCTACCATGAACCCCACTATAGAGCTGAGGAAACTGAGGCATGGAGCAGTTAAATCAGAGTCCTCCAGTTACACAGTAATAAGTGGATTCGTATCGGGGCATCTCTGAGTCCCTCTAGTCTGTCTGCAGGATGATGAGCCTCGGTATTTCAGATTTTCCCAAGCTGATTTTTCAAATACTACAGCTTGTGGTAACAAAAAGGCCCTCCCTTCAAATGAAAGGATTTCATTGACCAATTAACAAAATGCTCACCCCTTCAATTATTCTTTCAGTGGGCCAAATATTGTTTCTACTTTCTTACTCTTCGTAACAAGCAGAACAGTACTGATAATTAACAGTAAAAACATTGACATAGTGTTCTATGGTTTTGAAAGAACTTTTGCATACTTTTTCCATTTAGAAGAATAAGGTCATTAGGTGACATGGAAAAGCCTTAAGTTTGGCTACAAAGGGCTCTCACAAAGTCACAGATTGCCCTAATGTCATGCCTTGAGCAGGTGGATGACCCACTTCTTCCTGTTACACCTTAACCTTGGTCAGTTGTTCGCCCCCGTCTTTCAGTGGAGCCTTAGACTTGCTTTAAATGTCAACAGCGTTTACAAGCATAGTTCCTAAATTTAGTGCCCTGGCCTCCCTCCACCCCATCCTTCTCCCCACACACCTTTGTAGGGGTCCGGTGGGAGGTGCTTCAGCTCTGGTCTCCTCATAAAGGTGCACGTTGGATCCTTAGTTGAATGATTATCAGACCCCTGCAAAAGTGATCTTGAAGTTAAAGGAGCCTCTGGAGAGTCCTAGTCAAGGAAATGCTCTGAGGATTCAAATGCTTTTAAAAGCAGGGGCTCTGGGCCATCCGTTTTCTCAACCTTCTTCTGTCAGGCAGGACTACGTTGAAACCTCCTCCCAGTGTGACCTGATCTTTTTCTTAAGAACCTCCAGGGAGTCTTGATCTTTCCTGAGTGGTTTTCGGTCCTCACCATACTAGCAAATTCACTGGCAACAAGGGAAATACAAGGGCACAGCCTGCCTGCTGTTACTCAGTCTGGTCTTTATTTAGCCTGAACATGTTTTAGAAAAATTATTCAATCTTATTGCTAGCTACCATTTCACCCATTAGACCCCCTGGGGCAGGGGGCTCAAGCAAGGCAAGAGATCCTATGACTTACAGCTTTTATGCCAAGAACACAAATATCTATTACCTTTCCTACTGTAAAAGTGATTGCTACTCAATTATTAAAAATTAACCATCAGAGAAAAGGAAAAGTACTAAACCACCCTTACTCATTAAAAGATAACCACCGTCGCCTTAGTGCTTCCCATCTTTCATTAATGAAGAGTTGGGGATTTTGTTTCACCTAGTTACATCTTTCTTCATCTAATATCACAAGAAGTTTCTGAGTTTTAAAACTATCTTCATAAATATACTTTTCCCACTCAGCACAGCTTACTTAAGCATGTCCTATTATTGAAAACTGACATTGCTTGGTTTTTCACTCTGATAAGCAATGCTGCAATAAACACCTTTTTTCATAAAGCAGCACAGCATCACAGTTTTGGAGTCATACTCTATTTCTGTGGATGCATGACCTTGGGCAATTTGCTTGACGTCTGTAAGTAAGCCTTAGTTTGCTCATTTGCAAAGGAGTAATAATCCTATCTCAGCACATTATTGTGAGATCAAAGATCATAAAGTGAACGGTGCCTCATGTAAAATAATCATAATCACTCAATATAATGGTGGCTGCTATTGGAATTGTTTAGATTTTCCAGTTCTTGATACGTATTGCCAAAATGCTATCCAAGTGGGTCACACGCTTGTCAACACCCATCAGGAACATATGAGATTCAAATTTGAAAGGATGTGAGAGGAAAGAAACTGAATCACTGAAACACTGGGTGGTCCTTGGGATCTGGGTCTGAGAATTTATCTTAGTTGCCTCATTAGGCCTGATAGGGAAGTATCTTGACACAAAAAACTTAGTAACTGACTAATCATATACAGTACCTCACTAAACCATTCCCCAACACTAGCATCTACTGCCATCTTCATGTTTCTCTGTGATTTGTGATACTGTACCAACAATATAACTCAAATGGATTGCAAAATTTTTATAACTCAAATGGATTTCAAAAATTTTATAGAATATTCAGTATGTTAAAGGAAAACCGCTTTTACCATGACCAAGACCATTCTCAAATGAGGATTCAGGCAACTTGGACCAGACTAAGGAAAATTGGCGAGAAACGATTAAGCGTTTCAGAAAATACTCTGAATGTGAAAGAGAAGGCTCCTAGAGAATTTAATGAGGCTTTCTAATATTTTAGATATTTTAGAAAAAATTTTAAGATACTCCTGTTCATGTTGTAAAAGTCAATCATAAGTGACTATCAAATGTCATAACTCATTTTGTGAAAAAATATACACTTTCAATTGTGCTTTAGGAATTTTAAATATAACCCCGAACTTGCTTTTCACACTGCTGCTCTGTTTTCCGAGGGAGGATCCCAATCAGATGCTCTCTCGCACACAGCAGAGGCTCGTGGAACTCTGCACAGGCTGCAGGTCCTGCACAGCTCCTTCCGCTGAAGCATTTTAGAATTCAGGGGTGGGAATGACATTATTGAATGGTTCTAATTTATATTTAAAATTATAACCTTAACACTTTTACTTTGTATTTTTGTCAATTTCTTTAATGTCTAGTTTTTGTTTTCTATTACACATATTAACACAAGAACACATACATGTTTCATACAGACCCATATTGGGACCACATACGTAACTTTTTAAAAAAGGATAGGATGTAAAATCAAGAATATCCAGAGAGCAGTGGTTGGAGAGGGCTGTTTACCAATCCTGGCAAATAAGGGGGTGAAAAGAGAGAGGTCTCTTTTCATTGGGTAACTTGTAAAGTCTGAGAGCCAATCTGTTAAGGTGCTGTTTGCTTCACACGCAGTAAACTCACTGGCACCTGTTTCTTGCTCTACTCCATCCCTGCCAAGTGAGGCCCTGAGGGGGCTTCTAAGTATCTTGCTAATCTACAAAGGCAATATAAAGGTGACTATTCTACTTGCAAGGATGTTATATCCTTCCGTAAATTAAGACACTGTCCAACCAGTGAAGAAAACTGATTAAAGTGGCCTCTCTGAGCTCCAGGAAGCAATAAAACACTAAAAAATATCTTAGAAGTCTAGAAAGAATTGTAACAGGTAAGTAAATTCAGTAGTTATTCAGAATAAGATTTAGAATTCAAACACTCCAACAATAATCACAACAGACATTTATTTAAAGTAGTACATTTGCAGCTCAGTTCTAAATTGTACATTTCAGGTTTACTCAAAAAGTTTGAGGGCAGGTGCAACCACAAATTTCAACTTCATGATTATTTCTTTGCCCATTCTTCTCTCTCTTTTCTTTCCCGAATAACTTCTTTCAGATATGGTTCAAGGTAGAATTTATCCTAATAAAAGAAAAATATTATATGCGGGCATCACATACTGATATATCCCAAACACTAAACAAGTCTTTGACAAAAGAAATTCACCAAAATTAATTTTTATTTCCAACTTAAGAAAACGTATTTTCAAGCAGACTAAGAACTATCTGCTTTTGTAAAATGTAAAAAACCACAAAGATATTGTAGTAAGTGGCTTTGATAGGTTGAGAGGGGAAAATCTGCAAGAGAAGAAGATATGAGAGTAGAAGCTTTTGCCTAGCTTCAATGCAGTTCAAGGGGTGAGGGTTTACTTCAGAGTCCTTCCTGGGGGCCAGAGGGCTACTGCACGGGCTGATCACATGGATACCACCATTGTTTCATCTGAGCAGGAAGCAGAGTGTAGAGGGAGAACAATGACCCAGAAAACAGAGGATCTGCACTCTAGCCCTGGATCTCTATATCAGAGACTTGGTTAGTGATTTTGGAACAATCATGTCACCTCTAAGCCACAAAGTATTAATCTCTAAAATGGAGTTAACATTTGCTCTGTTAACCTCACTGGACTGCCATGAGGGTATTTATGTGACACAACTTTAAGAACTCTAAAGCACTGTACAAAGCAATGTGCTTCTCTGTTTCGAATGCTCAATGCTCAGTGGCCAACTTTGTCAGATACATAAAAGCTGAGCTACCTCCTCATATTTTGTCCACTGCTCTTTAGGCAAGATCTGATGCCTCATGGTCAGGTCCAGTGCCCTCTTAATGCGAAACATCCTGTCGTTATAAAGGTTCTCAGGAAGCCTTCTTATGGCTTCTTTCACATCATCAGTCTCATGTATTGTATCATCTCGCATTAATCCTGTGACAGAAAACAAGAGTCAGATTGAATACCCATCTCAAAAATCAGACATTTTAAAAAAATGAGTGAAGTATATTTAGTCATAAACATAACTTAAGACTTGAGTGAAATATGTATGCATTTCATACATAATAATGGGTTATTTCTTTTTTTAATTTAAAATCAACTAATTAACATATAGTGTATTATTAGCTTCAGAGGTAGAGTTTAGCTACTCATGAGTTGTATATAACATCCAGTGCTCATTACATCAAGTACCCTCCTTAATGTCCATCCCTCACTCACCCCATGCCCCCTCACCTCCCCTCCAGCAACCCTCAGTTTGTTTCCTATAGTTATGAGTCTCCTCTGGTTTGTCTCCCTCTCTGATTTTGTCTTATTTTCTCCTTCCCTTCATAATGGGTTATTTCTTAAACGGTACTGTAGAAACAATATGAGTCTTTTAAAATGCACTCACAAAATTCACATTTTATCTAACAATTTTAAAAACATCTAAAGTATCTACTTTGTTTTTAAACACTCATCAATAAATCACATCTCTACTTTCCTATACTTTGAATCTGAGATCAAGGTATTAAAGAATCTTAAGATGACAGTGCACTAATGAACCAGTAACATTTAATGATTTTTCTGTCAAGCTTCAATTAAAAAAAGATGAAGTTCATGGCAACTTCTAAAGTTCTAAAAGAGTTCATGTATCCAATGATGTGAACATTTGACAATTTTAACGTTTGAAAAATCTTACTTTCAAAGTTCAAATAACTTAAATTTTCAAATGCCAAATGAAGGAGTTGGGAGGGGGAGCGTATAATAAGGAAAATGTACTGTGACCATATTTCAAGAACATAACTTATTTCCACCTCAAACATCTGAGGTGATTGATTCTATTACTCTCTTCTCAAAAAAATTTTAAAAATGACTGGACAATAAAATATGGCCTAATTTTAAAAATTTTCTAGTACATTGGTACAATTAGTTAAGCTGTTTTTGGGAATCATAACAACTCTTGCAAAAGGACTATTCTCCGAAAAAGCAAAAAAAGAAAACTAAGAAAAAGCAAATAAAAAGATACTCACCCAGTTTATTGAACCCTGCAGCATTGTAATACCACTTTCGAATACCCTCCAGCCACCGGCCTGATGCTGCAACTGATATTGTCACACTGTTAGTTGCTATGATTCACTTACACTATATGATTGCCTGGCTAGGCAAGCAACCAGTACTGTTGTAAGTTACCTTGTTAGAGAATGCAAACATAGGAAGGAATTTCCTTTTGGAAGTGTATATTCTGTATACTGTAGATAAAAACTGCTTATTTTATCTATGAGCAAAAGTGATTACAGGTTAAAAAAAATTCGGCAGCAAGTCAGGGGAAAAAACGGTAAACTCAAACACATGAGGTACAAAAGATCTATAGCAGTTATCAGCACTCCAGCCTCCTCATGTCAAGTATCCCATCTTTTATGTACCCCTGCTACCATCAGGACGGAAGGGTAGGGTGTGGGAATGGAACTCGGAACTCCTCCATCTTCTGTAATTTCAGAAATAAATTACAGGAAATAAGTGTAAACTTTTCTTATCAACGGAGTTGGAATTACATGTAAAGTAGGTAAGACTTCAGGATAGGGTGGCAGGTCTCAATGACCTTCATCCTCCAAAATCTTTATTCTACATTACCTTTAATTCACTTGGCTACCCTCTTTAAAAATACACATATTTCTGGGAGGATTTTGATACCATTACCTAGTCATTTAATATTAATATGGATTAGTAGAAGACGTCCATTTTCTTCCTCCCAAGTAGCTAACTTTCCAACGAGGAAATAGATATTTGAAAAAGGATGAGAATGAGAAGAAATGGGTAATGCCAAAGCTTTCTGGGGGAGGACTGAGCCTGATGGGATAACCCAGTAGGGACTAAAGGCAACACGACAGGGCCTGATGCTCGTTAAGAGATATATGGTAAGAGGGAGAGATAGAGTAAATTTAAATTTTCTTTTAAAAATTTTGTCTGGGGTTATTCTCTCACCAAGGAATGAATGCAAACTCTTTTATTCCAACCCCTCCTCATCCCTACTTCTTAGCATATCACAGATTACACAGCCTTGGTAAATCTCCTTGAAAATTAAACACCATGTAGAAGATTGCTTCTAGAAAAACAAGTACCAAAGAGTCAACAATCTACAAACATACTTGTAGAAAACAAATGACCTACATACATATTTTCCTTTGATGGTGATGATTAATATTCATTGAACACTTGTGTTCTAGTTACTATCCTATCTGCTTTACCCACATTAGCTCGGTTTATTTACAACACACCTGTCCTCGCAGAATAATAAGGCTTACAGAACCTATCCTCTCCAAGATCAGAGCCAGCTAGTGGGAGGGTTGAGACCAGGTCTATCTAGTTCTCAAACACAGGACAGAGCGCCTTCCATATTTGTCAAATTAATGAAGCAATGAATTCTTAAATGTCTCCCCCATCCCCCCCCAAAAAAAGTTCAATGTCATTTAGATTAACGGATTTTTCCGGCAATCGGATGTTTCCTAATAGTTTCACCACTGCTGAGCCCGAGGAGAAAAGGGCCAGTTATTATTTAAAGGCTACTCCAATTCATACCTCCAGAGGGCAGAGAAGAGCAAAAAAGGTGCGGGGGAGGGAAAATTCTTCGTGTTCACGATCTGTTTTAAGTATTCCGGTAATCTCTGTATTCTATTGCATAGTAAGTATGTTTGTTTTAGTGCCTACAGTAAATACAAACTTCTCCAAATCTACAGACCGAGCTGACATTCCAAATAAACCTAAATTAATCTGAAGCTTCGCTGTAACCCTGGCTCAGCTGCCCCGAATTCCGTTTGAGAAGCGCGAGGCGTAGAAGGAAGTTTGCAGACCTATTTCCTCCGGTCACTCTGCCTCGGTTACCTGATTAGCGTAAAAGGAAAACTAATATCTCCCTCGTCACACAGGCAGGAGAATTTATCGCACACGACAGGGCTTGACTCACGGCAAGCACTCGGTTCATTTTGGTTGAAAGCCATGCACCGATTATCTCCCTGTGCTCCTGAACACTTCTAAGGCCGAGGGGAAGGCCTGCCGAGTACGGGCAGTTGGAATGGCAGGACTATCGGAGCCACCGCGGGCACCTTCACAACAGATCCACCTTCAACCCTTCAAGTGAGCCCCGCCTGGGGACAGTAAGGGTGGGGGGAGAGGCGCCCTTTAGGCTGGAGCGGAGCCTCCACCTTCGCTGACGTCGCACACCTTGCCACTTAGGACAGAGGAAGCGGAGCAAATTGCTGCAAGAATAAAAGCTGAGTGTGGCAATGCCTGTCAGAGAGGTCACCAACAACTTACCGCTAGACCTGCTCGCCATTTTGACCCGAGACTGCCGCGTTGCCTGCTGGGTAAGTCCTGGAGGACGCTCTGGGCCCAATGCGGAGGCGCTTCCTGTCGCGTCGCTGGGCGAGGAAGGACGCCCGCGCAGGCGCAGTTTCTGGTAGCCGATTTGGGGCTCCTGCCGCTGGCGTTTTACCCGTCTGCGTCATGCCAGTGTAGTAGGGTGGGTGTTTTGCGCGCCCCGTTCCACGAAACATTTCATGTGACCTGATGGGAAGAACCTTAGGCAAGGAATAAGGGGCTTTAGCCTAGGTTCTGTGATGGACGAGCTGTGAGAATTTAGAGAGTATTTATTGCGCCCTTTGTGCACTAAACCTTTTACCTGCGTATTGTCATTTTAATTCTCTCATTTAGTTCAAAATCCCTGAGGTAAGTACTGTGATTATCCCAATGTAGAGAGGAAACAGGGGCTCAAAAAGGTTGTATAAATTGTCCAAGACTACACAGCCAGGAAGAATCCAGATTTATCTTCTAGTATCAGAGGATCCGGGTAAAACTTTGGGACTCCTTAATTTTAGGGCCATATACCACAATACTAATCCAGGAGACACTAACCTTTAGACCTTAGGTTTCTCCAGCTTAAGGTCTACACCAAGCCATTTTCGTGGAAGGGTAGGTCAGAACAAAAAAAAATTAAATGCTAAATCTAAGATATATAGCAGAATTTGTGTGTGATTTTAAGATAAAAGTATACTTTTAACGTCTCAGCCCCAACATGTTAAGTCTACGGCATTAAAATCTAGGGACAGAAACAATTATAGTGTGACTCATTAAGTTACTAGTGACCTTCTACCACCATTACTGTCATGGTCAGCCCGAACTGCCGTAACAAAACATCACAGACTGGATAGTTTAAAAAACAAAATGTATTTCTCACAGTTCTGGAGGCTAAAAGCCCAAGATCAAGGTGCAAGAATGGTCACTTTCAGGTGGGAGTTTTTCCTGTGGGTTTTAGAGGAACGCCTTCTCACTGTGTCCTCACACAGCAAAGACAGAGCAGGCTCTTTTGTATCTTACAGGGATGCTCTTCCCATTATGAAGCCCCTGTCTCTAAATGCCATCACATTGAGGATAAGGGTTTCGACATGACTTATGGGGAGACACAATTCAATCCATAACAAGCACCCACAAATATCTACCTTTGTTTTCTTCAGGCTTAAGCTGAGAACTGGGACCACATAAAACTCCATCTCCTTGTAAATCCAAAAGGTTAGAGTCAAGGGTCTTCGTCACATTCCAGTTCTCAACTTTTGTTGCCTTCCCCTTTTTTCTTCTTTGTGCCACCAGATTCTCATGTTACTCAGTCCTGTATGCTGCGCTAAAAACTGGTGAATGTGTGCTCCCAGACTACACTAGCCAAAGTGAAGTCTGAAAGATGCGAAGAAGTGCAATACATTTGAATACTGGCACATTGCCTTACAAGAAGTACTCAGTAAACCCTTGTTTCCTCATTACCCTTAAGTTTCAGCTTGCTGGTTACACAGTGATGGTGGTAAGAGAAGGAAGACCTCGTCAAGAGATCAGACGCCCAAGACTGTCACAAAATCCAACTCCTAGAGGTACTGAGCCTAGCGCTCCTGGATGTTTGCTGGCAGTCATTAGTATTGATTCAAATACTATGTTTGATTACCCCCCGGCACGTGGGTAGGATTGCATTTCTCTGCTCCCTTAAAGCTAGGCATGGCCATGTAACACTTTGGCCAAGAAAAACGTGATCAGTTTTTAAGAGCAATTCACATTGCAGGACACCTGGGTTCAGTCGGTAAAGCGTCTGCCTTTCGCTCAGGTCACAATCCCAGAGTCCTGGGATCAAGTCCCATCAGGCTCCTTGCTCAATGGGGAGCCCGCTTCTCCCTCTGCCTGCCCCTCCCCCTGCTCGTGCTCACATTCCTTTCCCCTTTCATAGATTTTCATAAATTTCCCCTTTCATAAATTTTTTGGTCCCAAGTAGGACATGTATGAGATCAAAACCTCTGTGGTTTTAAACCACTTAAGGTTTGGGGCACCTGGGTAGCTCAGTTGGTTAAGCATCTGCTGTCAGCTCAGGTCATGACCTTGGAGTCCTGGGATGGAGCTCTGCATCGGGGCTTCCTGCTCAGCAGGGAGTCTGCTTCTCCTTCTCCCTTTGCTCATCCCCCTGCTCATGCTCTCTCTCAAATAAATAAATCTTTAAAAAAACCATTTAAGGTTTTAGGACTGTTCATTATAGCCTTTTCTGACTGATACAAGTGGTTTGTTAATAAGGGCAAAATGAGGTTCTGAGCCATAGAGAGATCATTTGGGATGGTTCCACGCTTTGTTTTTTAGCTGAACCGTTTCCTGTGTATTGATCTCATCCATTAGAGAACTCCATGAAGGTCCATATCTATGCCACACTCACCACTGCATTTTAGGAACTCAAATGTCTGTTGGGCAAATGAATAAAATACCTAACTGGAAGGCCCTGATCAATTACAAATTTAGTTTCTTACGAGGCTTCCGGACCTACAGCACACCACAGAACCCTGGTGCGCAACAAACTGCCCCCGAAGTTAGTGTCTTACTTTTTTATCCCAGTTCTGAATTCAGCTGGATCGTTCTGCTCCATGTTGTATCTGCTAAGGCTGAATTGTCTATCTTCCCCCACACATCTGGTACTTGGTTGGCATGGCTGGAATAGCTGAGTTTTGGCCAGGCACCTCTTTCTGTCCACCTCATTTCTCCGACAGTCACCTGACCTCTTTACACAGTGGCTCAGGGTTCCAAGAGCAAATGTTTCAAGAGGACAAGTCCCAGTGTGCAAGTACTTATCTAGCTTCTGCTTGATAATGTTTCAGGGACCAGATCTCATTAGCCCAGAGTCAGTGTGGAAGGGGACAAGAACAAATACCAGGGTGGTTCGCTGGAAGCCACCAGTGTTAACTACCCAAGCCAACCTTGTGATCCCAAGGCAAATAGCTGAAGTCACAATGCCTTGTTTTACAAATAAGGATCTGACCCAGAGAAATTACTAGCTCAGGATTACATGTCTACATGATAAATGGGAAAAAGAGTATCAGTTCATACTGTAATAAATCTTTGCATACTGCCAATAAGTCAGAGGTTTGTTATGGCCTTTTACTATGTCTCATTGCCCTTTACTTATCTCCCTCCCACCTCCCCAATCCTTTTTCCTTTCCCGATTCTCAGTAATCATTGTGGGCAATTCTGAATATCTATGCTCAGGAAGATACAGTGCAGATCATCCAAAATGGAATGTGTTTTGTAGCGTTATCTACATGAATAGTAGTTATTAGGTGAATAATAATATAGGATACTCCAGAAACTCTTAACATTTTGAAGAAAATAAAGAGGTCTTGCCACTTTAGAAGGCCTGCGAATATCAGAGGGAAACCTCTATCCTCATCCTCACCAGAAGGACAGTGTGCCAGCCCATAGGAAAGTGACCCTCTCTCCTCTTAGCCTGCTGTGGTTTAAGTTCTGTCCTCCCTGAGAAGGAAGGAAACGGTGGAGGTGAAGAAAAATTAAGTCACTAGGAACTTGTAAGAAAGATCTGCCACAAGTGTTCCCAAATTCACAATATCAAGAAATTGTTTCCAGCATCAAAGGAGGCCTGAGGCATTTATTTAAAAATATATATCATTCATTCATATCTACATTCATTTTACATTATTACATTTTAACACTCATCAAAAACTAAAGAGTTTTTAAGAATTTTTCAAAGTCTTGTACTGAGGCTTTGGCGATCTCTTCACAAAATATTTCATCAGGCACAGACACTAACTTGTCCAAAGAGATGTAGTTAGGTTTTGTTGGATCATATTGTGCTCTTCCCACATAGGTAAGAAACAAATGCCTTTCTTTGACTTTAAACAACCTTGTATTAAATACCTAAAAAGAAAAAAAAGTTTTTAAAAACAACATTGTGCACTGAAAGATGAACTATTAAAATGTTTATTTGGCTAAAATTTTTAATTAGGCTAACAATTATAAAGTATTGACCACATGCTCAGTAACTATGATAAATGTCACAGGGTTTAGCCCATATAGCTTCTGCTAAGAAATATGATTAAAAAGAACAGAACAATTATAAAGTAATTAAGGGGTATACTGTAGGCAAAGAACATTGGCTAATCCAGATGGAGGAGACATTAAAACAGCAAATCCTCAGGCTCTGCCCCCAAAATACTTAATCAGAAACTTTGAATGGGGCCCATAGGTTCTCCAGGTGATTCTGATGCCTGTCAAGTTTGAGAACCAAAGTTAGAAATCAAGGTCCACTGGCACCAAAAGTTTGTAAGATTTCATAATCTATGGAAGCTTCCTTATTTTTGTAAAATTCCTGCCTGCTCCCTCTCCCTGCCTAGTATTAGAATGAAATGAACCTGGTCTCTAGGGGAGCAACTACGGAATGCACGTCTTATCCATCTTGGCGTTAAAACTCTTAAGATGTAGCGTTAGTGGCAGCGACTTTAAAAAGGAATCAGGAATAGGCCAACCAGAACCGTTATTTGCAAGAGAAAATTTGTTTCATACCACTAAGTTTTTAAAGCACCAGCCAAAAATTTAAAGTCTTTCAGTTCCCCCCCCAGGCCCGTCAGTTAATATTTTTCCGTTTTTTTGTTTATTGTTTTTTTTTAACAATATTAGACCCCTACGAGTCTGAGAATCCCAATAAGGAAGTCACAGTTCTACAAGTGGGCTTCCCAAAAGCTAAGGTTTGGGGTGCCTAATAGTCTGTGTTTTTTAAACAAGTGATTTTGATGTATCTGGTCAAGTTTATAGTTTCCTCTAGTAGACTTAGAAAGTTTCTATCCATCTTTAAGACCCCACTCATTCTACTGACAACTCAAATGTCAGTTCTTAGAGTGGTAGCATGCATATCCTAGTTAAGAGCATGGTTTTTTAAACTCGACTGCCAGAGTTCTAATCTTGGCTCTGTCCCTTATTACCTGGGTAACCTTCTGACGATCCTTTTATGCTCACTTTTGTCAGTTGTAAAACAGGGATAACAATAGTACCTATCTCATATGGTGGTTGTGAGGATTAAATGAATTCATACAAGTAAAGCAGTAAAGACAGAGCTGGCACACAGTGAGCACTTAGTAGCTATCATTATTTGTATGATTTTCCTACCTCTTCTACATTAAATTAATAAGCTCTATAAGGTTAAGACTTACCTAAGTCTAGGTTACGGTAGACTTAGAATTAACTAAGTGTATCTGGTTAAGACTCTAACATTATGTAAATCAATGACATTTTAGAAACTTGTCCTCCACACTAGATTACAAATTCCACAAGCATACAGACCATGTCTGATTGATTTTTGTATCCCCAAATGAGATTATTTTATGCTGTGTCACTGAATTATCTAACAGCCCAGGGGAAAACTAATTGTTACTGCTTTCTAGTTGAAGACCACTTACTTTACAATTGTTCCAATAAGCCAAATTTGTACCACTGCACTTTTAATAATGAATACATTTGATGAAACAGAAAAACTCTTTATTAAGGGCCTCCTCATAGTGAAGTATGATAGGTAAATAAACATTGCTATTTGTGAAGGAACTGTACCAAATGCAATCTAGTTCTGAGTTATATTAAAGTCATATTTCTTTTGCCTATCTTTAGATCAAGAACACATGTAGAAAACAGAGTAGGGGATCACTCTAATGAAATTCAATCTTTCATTTATCCAGTGAATATGGAGTGTCTATTCACACGGCAAACAGGAAAGAAAGGATGACTTTGATGAAATTCAATCATTCATTTGTTCAGCAAATATTTATTTAGTGCCTACTAAATGTCCTGGTACAGTTCCAGGCACTAGGAATCCAGCAGTGTATAAATCAGACAGGCTCTCTGCTTTCAAAGAGTTAACATTCTTGTGAACAAGCAGATAATGTCACTTGCTAAAGAACAGGAAAGCCTGATTAGCTTGGAAAATATAAATATGGCTTTGGCACAATGGCAAACTAGAACTGTTTTATGCTTTTTAGGAAATCATTACAATATGGCTCATTAACTAATGGATTTATTTATTTTAAAAGATTTATTCGTTTTAGAGAAAGAGAGAGAGAGAGAGACCACATGACTGCGGGAAAGGGCAGAAGGAGAGAATCCCAAGCAGACTCCCTGCTGACTGCAGAGCCTACCGAGGGGCTCAATCTCAGGACCCATGAGATGATGACCTGAGCCAAAACCAAGAGTTGGACACTTTAACCGACTGAGCCACCCAGGTGCCTCTAACTAATGGACTTAGACTGTGAATAAAAAGTACATGTAGAATTGACAGGACCTTTAAGGGAAGTGATCTATTTCAAATTTAAATGGAGAAAAACACAATTGGGAATATGTTAGATTGCAACAGGCAATAGAACAATCATAGGCAAACAGACTCGTCACTTGTTTTTCCTCTGGAGATGTACATGTGTGCCCTAGAAGCTGTGAACTTTTCACAAGTGATCCCTCAACTTCATTTGCTAGATGCATTCTTGATTTAAAAGATGGGCAAAAGAAATATGACCTTACTACAACTGTCAATCTCAGAACCAGACTATATTTGGTCCAATTCCTTCCCAAACAGCAAGTCATTTTTGCAGCGGAAGAGCACTACACACACAGAGAGTAGTTCTGGATGAAGGGCAATGAGAGCTCCCAGAGAGAACTGTGCACTTGTTACCTGTGGGAACTTGACAATGAGGTGATGGGGAATGCTCATCACATTGTGCACATAGTCGAAAGTCTCAGTAAGTTTCCTTTTATTTGCAGTCAACATCTTTGGGACTTTGGTGATCATATGTTGAATTTCATTATGTTTAAAACCTAGTTCAAGATGATAAACCTAAAAGAAAGTAGAGTTGCTTGAATCACAAATGGAAACAGTTATTTTGGTAATATGCCAGAGGACAAACTGATTCTTTTAAAATTTGAAATGAGGACATTAAAATCTGGAGACACCTATGCCAATGCCCTCAAGGGTCCATAGCTTCCTGCTTCCAGGGTAACCTGAATTTCAAGCCCCTCTTCTGAGATGAACTCTCACAGCATGGTGATCATCACGAAGGTCACCAAAAGGAGCTATCATGACAATGCAACAAAATAATGGTGGGTGTGGAAGGCCTGGTCAGGCTATCTGTATGGGCCCTACATCACAGACCAGCAGTTAAGATTTCAACGTGTTCTTTGAGTCTCTGCTCCCAAGCACACGCATATACATGTTATCTGGAAAAACTACATGTCAAAATTTCAGACAGAGATGGCAAAACTAAATATCCAATAGTGTGTTAGGTCCTCTGCTCCCCTACCAATCCATAGTGGGGGCTGCCCCCACTAGATTATAAACCCCATGAGAGCAGGGACTATCTCCCCAGCACAGTGCATGGGCAGGTGCTCAACAAAAATTTCTTCAACAACTGGACATGAAAAACTTTAAGCACCTCAGAAAAATAGGCCTTCTATCATAATTTCAAATCTTACTACTGCTTTGTATACTAACTAGTCAGCTGTCTTTGGCTTTATACTATTCTCTTGGAGGAAGGACAGTAACGAGTGTCTGGTATGTCCTGTGACAGAACTAGAGCTGGCAGTGGGCACAGTTCTAAGGAGAGCGATGTGCTTGGCCACTGGTCTCTTCACAGAAGTCTTTTGGATCCAGCCTCCAAATCTCCTCTCCCACCGAGGTGACATAAAGCTGGAGTCTCACACTGGACAACAGACGTGGTTTCCAGGCATTGCCCAGGCACCTAATGCATTACTCTAGGATTACTGGTATCCATGTCTACAAGGTGATTCACACATGTAACACCTGCTCAACATGGGAACATATTATTAACTAAAATATATCGCCTGCTAGATATTTATTATATCATTTCCTATGTCCATCTTTTTAGAAATAACTTCTTTCACAATCTAGCGTTCTTTAAGAAGATAGTAGCAAAATCTATCCTCTTCTTAAGCACTTGAAGAAAGAAGCTGATTTCTTTTTTTTTTTTTTAAAGATTTTATTTATTTATTCGACAGACATAGAGACAGCCAGCAAGAGAGGGAACACAAGCAGGGGGAGTGGGAGAGGAAGAAGCAGGCTCACAGTGGAGGAGCCTGATGTGGGACTCGATCCCATAACGCCGGGATCACGCCCTGAGCTGAAGGCAGACGCTTAACTGCTGTGCTACCCAGGCGCCCCAAGAAGCTGATTTCTGAAAATCTTAAAGTCAACCTACCTTCATGTTTTCTTTCACGGGCTCCAGACTTCCCGTTAGCAGCCTTGGGAGACGAACTACCAGATCTCTAGTCTATAGTTATAAAACAATCTATTATTACTATTCATGCACATTCAACTAGTTTGGGAAAACAAGGCATTACTAGGAGCACAAAACTAAAATTCAAAATATGAGCCAGTCAGAAAAATGCTAGGAACCCTGAAAATACATAAACTTAATGCTGTTGGAGGAAAAAACAAATACTGAAAACAAAACTTAAGGCACCAACTTGATGGAATATTATAAAATGATACAGTTATATATTTAACCTAGTAGGATAATTCATTCTTATACAAAAATACCAGGCATTTATAGAATTCATATGGGCCAGGCATCTGTGAGAAACGTGAGATTTAAGTTACTAAATGTAGCTCACATGCAAATATATAAATTCTCCTCTTTTCTTTACCTTCTTCACGCTAAGTTCAAGTTCTTTCTGAAAAAATCCCAATCTGTTATCCAATCTTTCCACTGAAAAACTCAGCAAAAATGGTGCATTTCTGACCATCTGTGCAATATGTGCCTTACTGAAATTTTTTGACTGCAGATAAGCCACTCTAGAAAAACAAACAAAAAATACATGTACATATAATTAACATTTACTAATGTCATGCTACTTTCCAAACAAACAAAAGAAAGGATAAGTAAAAACATTCTATAGTAATGGCCCAAATACGGTTAAAGCAAAACAAGCATCCATCCAACTCTAGAATGGTTCCCATTTCTACTTAGAAACCAACTAATTCTGAAATCTACTAACAGATTCTCTTTTCAGTTAATTACTATTACTATTACTTGGTAGAAAAAAATCAAATAGCTTCTGTTTAAGAATTTCTTGCTAAGAACAGAAAATCCATAAATTAAGAAAATAAAAGATCCCAAACTCTTTTTACAAAGACCCTCAAGTGTGGCAGAAGTCAAGAGAGGAATTTTTTAGTTTAGCAAATTTACTGAATATGTATACTCATAAATAATTTTTACTATGATTTCCATTATGCATTTTGTTAACAACTGAGAAATTTCCTGCTAAGTTTCTGGGAACCAAAATAAGGTAGTAAAATATAGAAAGTTTGCCTATGAAATAACATTATTGATTTTTAAAAACTTATAAACATTGTAAAAGGAGGTTTTATTAAATGCCTAAAATATACCAGGACATTATCTTGTTTAATTCTCACCAAATAAAAAAACAAAAACCTGTGAACCATGTAATTTTCCACATTGTATCTGAAGAAACGTAGATTCAGAGAAGTTAAATAACTCCTCTTAGACCACCAGCTAATTAATGACGAAGCTGAGATCTGAACCCAGGCATGCCTACATCAAATGCCTACACTATTTCTATACCAAGTACCACTAGAGCTTATATTTTATAAGTGACTACTGCTCCTTTAAGGGATTCCCTTAGAGGACATGAGAGAAAAGACCAATAAATTTAACTATATAAAAATTTACAATGCAAGGCAACCCCCCCAACCACTGACAAAGTCAAAACAAGTGTCAAGTATTTACAACATGTCACAGAGAAATAACTAATTTTGTTAAAATATAGAAGAATGCTTACAAAGGAAAGAAAAAGATTTAATTTTAAAATGGCAAAGGATATATGTGATTTATAGATAAGGTGATGTAAATAGAAATTCAACGTAGGAGAAGATCCTCCAAACGTCATTTCTGAAACAACACTGAGGCATTGTTTTTATCTATAAAATGAACTGAAACTATGAAGTTTGATGACTCTGTATTAGTGAGGGTAACAGAGAAACTGGCATTTCTGTATGGTGTTGGTGGGACCATAAACTGGAAAACAACCTTACAAAGGCCAACTTGTTGACATCTATTAAGATTATAAATGCACATACCCTTTCACCTAGCAATTCCATTTCTAGAAATCTGTCCTACAGATACCTAGCAGTATGTGCGAAATGATATATATATACACACACATAAGGAGAATCACTGCAGCCTTGTTGTGATAGCAGTGACTGGAAACAAGCACCATGTTCATCACAAGGGACTGGATGATCCACAGGATGAACTATGCTAGCATTAAAAAGAAGAGGAAGTCCCAGTACAAAACTCTAATATACAGTTAAGGTAAGAAAGTGGGGTGACAACAGCATGTACAAATGCTACCAGTTGTATGCACGTGGGTTCATGTGTATTTGTACACACATATACACATATGCTTGCATATGACAGAACATTCTTAGCAGGTCAAACAAAAAACCTGACCATAGTAGCTGCCTCCACAGACAGGTCTCAGACAGTTGATGAGGGATAGGAATTAAATAAGTGGGAAGGAGGATTACTTTTTCTTTCCCTCTTTTTTTTTGGTCACAGCAAAAATCAGTATCTGACTAAAACACTGTTAAAACTGTTATCTACCTTATGTTAATTTTTCTAATAAAAAATTAAGATATAAGGCCCAGCCAAAAGAAATTTAAATAATTAAGTGCAGATTATTCATTTCAAAATTCTTACAAAGAACCAAATAACTTCTTTATACATTTGAAATTTTCTTCATTCAAAGGAGAACAAGTATATGAAATCAATGCTATTACAGAAATCCTAGAAAATAATACTGTACATACCAGAGACAAAAGTTAAGTTCAATTAGATAAAGATTATCATACTCTTGCCTCTTACAGTACAAGCTTATTTTTTGCTGTATGGGGATAAACCTATTAAAAAATTCCAAGTAATTAAAAGCAACGCTCTAGAATTTGAATCGGCCAGGTTTAGGAACCATTAGACTACGCTGTGTATGAGAGAATATCCTTTCAATGTTAGGAGCATGTGTGATCTTGAGCAAGTCATTTCAGCTTCCTTTAAACTTAGGTTTCCTTTACAGAGTTAAGAGTAGGGAGACAGCATGGTGCAGTAGACAGGACGCTGCAGTTAGACTAATTGGGCCTGAATCCCAGCTCTATCACTTACACTATCCATGTCATCTTGGACAAATTATTAAACCTTTCCGTGCCTCTCCTGGAAAACGGGGATATTGATAATGGTGGTTCAGTAGTCAACGGCATTGAAATAGTGCTGTATGGTGACAGATGGTAGCTACACTTGTGGTAAGCACAGCATAACAGATAGCCTTGTATAGACTTGTTGAATCACTCTTTTGTACACCTGAAACTAATGTAGCATTGTATGTCAACTGTACTTCAATTAAAAAAAAATCATATTAGCCCAGTAGGCAGTCTCTGAAATGGATCCCAACAATCCCCACCTCCTGGTATGCACACTTCCTTTGAATAAATCTTGAACAATAGGGCAAACTGGTTTTTGAATGGGGAGGGATCAGTGTTCCAGACAGTCAGGAGGAGAAGCAGAGCTGGATATGTCAGACTGAGTTTCCTAGAATCATTCGTTCTCTCCCCTGTAATAGTCTGTCTATATTATATCAGAAGGTAAGTCCATGAAGAGAGAGGGTGTGCGTGTCTATCTTGGGTGGTTGAAGTCTAGCTCAGTGCCTTGGATATACAGGAGCTCAAATTGTTCAATGTAAGGAATCTAGTCTTTTGTTTACTTTTTTCCCCCCTAATTCAGACAAGGCATTGGACTCTGATGTTGTTCAAGGAACTGTAGTGTTCCCTGAAGTGCAGTGAGGCTCACCATCTGGCGGTGGAGACTAGAGGCAGACCAGTTAGAAAACTGTTACAGCAATCTTCATGTGAAATGGGGACCCGAGGTGATCTTCACAGTGAAGATTAAGAGAAATGCGTTGACTGACTGATTTGAGAGATAAAAAAGAATTGACAGGTGATTTATTAATCAGATGTGGATACTAAAAGAAGAGAAGCCAAAGTTACTACCAATATTTCTGATTTGGGAAACAAGGTGAACCGTGCTCCCATTAGGTGAATCTGGGAATACAGGGAAGAACTGACTTACATTGAGAAGTAGAGAGGATGATAAATTCAAAAGGTGAACTTAGGGACAGGGGCTCTGTCTTGTTCTCTGTGGTGTTCCTAATGCCTAGCAGGATTCTTATCACACAGATCAATACTATCTCATCGCCCTGTATTGATTCTCACAGATTTAATAAATTCTTTGAATGTTGAATGAAGTACAAAGATGTTTATGGAAGTGCTTTTTAAAGAAAAAAAAAGGAACAACCAAAATAGCCAACTTACGGAAATGATTAAGCAAATTATACAATAATGTGCCAAGAGGATGTCAGATGTCTACCATCAAAAATTGCCCAGAAAATTAAAACAATCCACAAAAGTTCAGGCTTTCATAACTCTAAGTGCACTCTCAGGTAATTTAGCCATTTGTTAATGGATTAAAAAAAATTTTTATTCCAGTTTTTGAAGAGAACCCGTTAAGTATTGACTCAGCAATAAGTTGAACACATAAAAATGAGAAGTCGAATAAAAGAACTGTTTGATACTTAATCTTGATCAAAGAAAGTCCATAAGAAAACAATAAATGAATAAATAACATTCGTGTTCATTATCAGCTAATCCTTATGCAGCTAAGATTTAAAAAATAACTTATACATACATTTCCTTCGTAACCACTTCTTGGGTTATGTGAAAATCATTGTAAAAGCCCTACCTGGTCTTAAGATTTTCAAGGTCTTCAGAGAAAATAGCATAGTTTTTGGTCAGGTATGTTCCCAGCTGGTTATCCTCTATACCCAAATCTTTAAGAAACATGAGTATTTGCTTAATGTCTTTTTCAAAATCCAGTCTCAGAAGGAGGTTGGCTGCATCTGGATGTTTTTCGATCTTTGAGAGATCCACTCCTATAATAAATTACAAATACTGTTTGAAGACAACTGTTTAGCAAGGTCATTAAACTTCATACATAAAAGCACAAGGAATTACTGATGAAGATCAACAACCTGTGCAAAAGAGAACTGGGACAGGCCAACAGAAACTTCTAAATATATTCAAACTAAACGAATTGCAGAAATAAATTAAAATGAAAACGTAGTTTTATGTCAAAGTCACATACAAAGGAAAACAATTCATTTAGGGCTAAATTTCTACCCAAAACAAATTCACCAAGTCACCACCCAGCTAGGGTCATCACCTTATCTATGGTTTCTTGAATATTGTTTGAAGAATGCTATGAGCTCCTAGTGATCTCCATAGTAATTGCTGAACTGGCAATTCTACAGTATAACAAACCCTTTAAACAAATTGTTACCTTCTTTGACGTTTGTCATTTCCTTAGTTATAAGCATTATTTTCGAGATATGTTTATGATCTCCTCCAGGGAGGGGAATAAAAATAACCCTATGTCTTACTCATTGTAATCTCCAGGTCTTCAGCATGGAGACAAGTACCTCGAAGGAGCTCAAGAAATGTCTGTGTGAGAACAGATGAGCATATACAGCCCTCAAATATACAACAAAGCAGAAAGTATACAACCTTTGACCTTCACATATCCTTATAATCTTAGGTAGTCTAAGTAAGTGAGACAAGGCACAGGAGAAAGAAAGAAGAGGGAGAAAGCAAGTTGTTACTTTAAAGTATTCTCTGGTTATGGATATAATTAGATGGCAATATTAATTAGGCCAGGAATCAAAGTAACCTGTAATTCAAAATTCTCATTAAAACTGAGCGTTTTATTCTCTAATTTTTTTCCTTTTATCTGATTAAAAAGATAACCATGAACAGGAAAGGTCTATTCTTTACCTTTAGGGTAAACATTTGAAGATATTCTAAAACCTTAAGGTTAGACTTAAATTTTATATATATATATATTTTTAAAGATTTTATTTATTTATTTGACAGAGATAGAGACAGCCAGCGAGAGGGAACACAAGCAGGGGGAGTGGGAGAGGAAGAAGCAGGCTTATAGAGGAGGAGCCGGATGTGGGGCTCGATCCCATAACACCGGGATCACGCCCTGAGCCGAAGGCAGACGCTTAACCGCTGTGCCACCCAGGCGCCCCTAAATTTTATATATATTTTTTTTTTAAAGATTTTATTTATTTATTTGACAGAGATAGAGACAGCCAGCAAGAGAGGGAACACAAGCGGGGGGAGTGGGAGAGAAAGAAGCAGGCTCATAGCAGAGGAGCCTGATGCAGGGCTCGATCCCATAACACTGGGATCACGCCCTGAGCCGAAGGCAGACGCTTAACCGCTGTGCCACCCAGGCGCCCCCTAAATTTTATATTCTTAAAAATATTTCTTTAAGTGAAAAATAACTCACCAACTGATCTCCAGATGCAACTTTCAAGTCTTAAATATAAAAGCAATGAAATAAAAACATTCTTTCTTTAATGTTGTACACAACCAGAAAAATCAATTACAATTTCATATATTATTATATTCAAACATAATTCTAAACCCAAATTTCTTGATAGTAAACAGGCATTGACATAAGATGATCATGACTAGAAAAACAGATTACACAAACACATATATAGAATGAAGACCAGAAACAGATCCAGGATCAACTAAATGAATAAAATAAAAAATCAGCATACAATAATAATGGCATTTCAAATTAATGGTGAAAAGATACAGTGTTTATTACAACGTAATGGGACCACTAACTATACATTTGAAAAATAATTGTTTCTGTTACTAACTTATCATTGGTGAGCATGATGTATAGAACTATTGAAACACTGTTGTATATTTGAAACTACGTAACATGTCAATTTTACTTAAATAAAAAAAAATCCTTTTATATCTGATACAAAATTTCAGAAAGATTAAGAATTTAAATGTGTACTAACTCTAAAACTAGTAGAAGAAAACAATTTTAAAAATATTAAGCCTGACTACATAAAAATGTAAAACCCATGTATGGCTTTCTGTAATAAATATATTTGCATAGAAAAAGGTGGGAAAAGCTACCTCTGGAAAGTGGAAATGGTATGTAGAGAAGGTGAGAGTTCTTTCTCTTAAAGTACTTGCACTGTTAACAGCTCGATGGAATTCTGTTATAATTTTAAAATAATATTAATAAAAAATAAATTATTGGATGGATAGATACATAAATAAGACAGAAACTTGTTCCAGATCTCTGTGATAAATGTGGGAAGGGGTGCTTTAAAAATAACATGAAGGGGGGCGCCTGGGTGGCAGAGCGGTTAGGCGTCTGCCTTCGGCTCAGGGCGTGATCCCGGCGTTATGGGATCGAGCCCCACATCAGGCTCTTCCGCTATGAGCCTGCTTCTTCCTCTCCCACTCCCCCTGCTTGTGTTCCCTCTCTCGCTGGCTGTCTCTATCTCTGTCTTATAAATAAATAAAAAATCTTTAAAAAAAAAAAAAAAATAAAAAAAATAAAAATAACATGAAGGGTTTAGACTTGGAATTGAACTTACTATTACAGCTGACATGTGCTGAAGCGCCTTGCTCAGCATGAGCCATCACACCCTGACTGTGCTCAAACAGAAATCTTGAAAAGCTGCCTTTTAACAGCAATAGGAGAGCAGACTCTCATCAGGAGAGCACACTGCTGTCAGCACAAATCACTTGGGCTTACTCAAGATTTCTTTAACTTGAAAAAACAGTCACTGAATTCCCACTATGGACCAGGCACTTCTGTTAGGCTCTGGGGATATAACAAATGAGTAATCCACGCCTCTAACTTCTGGGTGACCACAGTCTAAGTTGCTTTTATCCATTCAGTAACTACAATTATTACCACTGTATTCAGTTATGGTTACACATATTTAGTGTAGCCATCAGGATCTGGCAGGCAGCAGATACTGCCCTAGAAAGTGTGAACAAAAAGACCTTCACTGAAGGGACTTCACACAGTGGTGTGACAGAGCTGAGGGAGCGAACAAGGGCACCCCTAGTGCTAAAGAGACAGGGAGCAAAAAGTATTACCCGAACCCAGAGGGAACTGCAAGCTATTAAGAAAGGGCTGCTCAGTAGGAGCTGTTGTCATGGAGCAAGGCAGTTAGAGGACCCAAAGCAGGGAGGGGACAGGAAAAAAAATGGACTCCCACCTGCCTTCCCTCTCCTCCTCCCGCTGGCTGAAGCTGCCCAGAAGCCAGCTGGCAAAGGAGCTCTAGTGCATAGAGGCTGGCCTCCTGGGATACAGAATAGGCAGAGAAAGGCAGAAAGTAGAGCTGAGAAGCAGACAGGCACTGGGACATGTGGGTCCTCAAAATTACTATCTGACAATGCAATCATGGCTCCTCTAAGGTACTGTCATTTAAGTCACTTCCAAGATGTGCTGTTGACATATCAACATACAGAAAAGGAATGGCTGAAACATATATTCCCAAAACTCTTAAGTATGCTCTAAATTATTTAAAGGCAGGGGCCATGTCTTCTGTTTATCTTGTATTAGCCATGGCACCTATCATAAGGCTGGGGAAGCTGTTCCAGAAGGAAGGTGACTGGCTCTCCTGTTTGTAGCAGATGTCATCTTTCTCTCCCCTTTGCAACCACAGAACACTTTCTTTGTATGTCTTATGTAGTACTTCTCACTTTACCTTTCATCCTTGTAGTCCAGCTATTCTTATATATGTATATTTAGATGCTTCTGAAGACTTGAAGCTTCTTGAGAACAAAGGCCATTCCCTGCACATTTGGGTAACTTGCACAGAACAGAGAAGTTATTAGTGCTAGAATGGAACTAAGCCAGGATGATGTAAGGATCCAGAGGAGGGTCACCGACGACATTTTAGAAGTTACTTGAACTAAGTTTTCCAGTTGTCAGAGCTGGCCAAACAGAAGGAGGGAAGGGGCAAACAGTAAAGCTGAAAAGGTAAGCAGGGGCCAGACGAGGCAGAGCTCTGGTGTCCCGGGAAGGCTTTGAAGGATTTCCAGTCAGATCGGCATTTTAGAAAGAGAACTGATATTTGAGAGATCATCACGGCAATATTACTGATAAGAAGACTATCAAGTTAGGAAGCTCCTAACTTTCCAGCGAAAAATGAGAGCCTAAAGTACGGCAGTGACTGGAGAATGAGAGAAGCAGATGAATTTGAGAGACAATCCCTTATCTACCCTGTTCCTCTCAATCCCCCAGGGGAAAGGAGGTTCATCATCTGGGAAAATGAAATCAGAGATGTGCCAGACTCAGAGATAATGAGAGAAGCAGATGGCTGCAATAAGGTGTTGGACTGAACAGGAGAGGACTAAGTAAAAAGTCTGCAGTGAGATCCCCTTGGCTGTCTTCAACTATCCAGACCCAAGTGCATCCTCCCAGCCAACAAGCTAAAATAGTTACAGAGCAGGCCTAGACAGAAACCATCCACATTAGGGGGATAGTGGGCTCTAGGAGGAAGGGGTCGGGGGGAAAGGAAGGAATTCCTCATCTGGTACGGTTTACTGCAGGAAACACTGTCCTGACAGGCTACTGTGTGGGAAAATTTAGCCCTAGGAATAAAGAAAACTAATCAAAGGAAAAACAAGAGTTATTAACAACTGTAGAAAAATGAAAAGTTGTACAGGAAGGAAAACAATCCCAGAGAGCAGCAAGTGATATTTACAGTCATAATGTAATTGTCGACTGATGATTCATCTAAAAATTGTTACCATAACTATGCGGGGCAAACTGAACAGGGGAAAAGTATGTGCGTACATACAAGGGATCAACCAATAGCTAAAACTGATAAACCAAGCAACAGCACCACAAACAATTACATAAACAGAGATTAATTACAAACAGAAAGAGCTGTAAAAGTTAAGTAGATACCTCTGGGGAATAGCATAATGATCAGGAAGGATGAGGCAGATGGGGCACCTGGGTGGCACAGCGGTTAAGCGTCTGCCTTCGGCTCAGGGCGTGATCCCGGTGTTGTGGGATCGGGCCCCACATCAGGCTCCTCCGCTATGAGCCTGCTTCTTCCTCTCCCACTCCCCCTGCTTGTGTTCCCTCTCTCTCTGGCTGTCTCTATCTCTGTCAAATAAATAAATAAAATCTTTAAAAAAAAAAAGTGATAGATAAGATTGTCACTTACACACACACACATACTCATGATATTTCAGAGGATGAGGAGGTCATTTNTTCACACTATTTGACTTCTGTTCATCTTGATAAAGATTAAAAATGCTGATCTGGGGGCGCCTGGGTGGCACAGCGGTTAAGCCTCTGCCTTCAGCTCAGGGCGTAATCCCAGCGTTATGGGATCGAGCCCCACATCAGGCTCTTCTGCTATGAGCCTGCTTCTTCCTCTCCCACTCCCCCTGCTTGTGTTCCCTCTCTCGCTGGCTGTCTCTCTCTCTGTCGAATAAATTAAAAATAAAATCTTTAAAAAAAAAAATGCTGATCTGAACAAAGTAAGGCAAAAAAGCAAATGAGGAATACACTCAAGAAGTACTTGCAGGTTGCTGAGACTTACCTAGAAGCACTAATTTCTGCAGAGTCTCAGAATGATCCACGTAGTCTCGAAGTGTGAACGTATCTGGGGGCAGTGGAGGGTCGGCAATAATCTGAACGGCCTCCTCCTCGGAAACTGGCTGCAACGGAGACACTGGAGGCAGGTCGTCCAGTGCTTTGAAGGCAGCCATGCAGAAAGACAGAGGGTCAGCTCTCCAGTCTGTCCACCTAAAGCTAAACCTCTTCCCTAGTTTGCTTCTTTTTAAATCTTGGGATCATTTCAGCACTGAGTATCTGCGAAGTTCAAATATTTTCTACCTTCTAAGAGGTAAGGCTAAGACTATTGAGAGAAATCAACTACTGCTCCTCCAAGATAAAAAATCTGTTGGTAAGTTTCTATTCGTAAGGAGGAGGTCCTACACAAAATTCCTTTCCTTTATGTCACTTTTAATCAACAGGTTAGATGCTAAAGATCAACTGACCTTCAAGTACCTTTTGAGATAGATTCAACCACAGCTTGTTAAAGTGGCCCAAAGTACAACATATTCTACCAGCCCGATCTGTATGAGTTAAAGTCATTATATCCTGAAATGTCTTTTATGAAATCCCCTTTCCTCCAAGTTATGCTCAAGTAGGTCTTTAAAAGGACTTCGTGACCCTCTCTAGCACAGCCTCAATTCTGAGGTTTTGTTTTGTTGAAACCAAATGTGGTATGGGAGACACAGGGAACCGTAACCTCCCTTAAGCTAAAGAATTAAGACTATGATTTTTTTTTTGTTCTATTTTTTACTTCTAATCACTACCGTTTCTTATTTCTTATAGCCAGTCTTTCCTCCCTGCCCTCCTTGACCCTGCTGTCTTTCTTCCATATTCTACTTAACCTAACATTACATCATTGTGGTGTAAAGTTCCTTGCACGAGAATATTCCTAGAAGAGGACGAAACATAGGAGAGAGACGACTGACTAAAAATTTAACAAGGGAGCTTTTTGGGGTGTTCTATTTGTGTTCTTTTTGGTTTGTTAATTGTGGAGGCTGTTACACTACTAGATGTGTTTATCAAAATTCATAAACCTGTATACTCAAAACTGATGAATTTTACTTGGATAAAATTATATCCTGACCAGGAATATCATATTAGGGTAAATTATACCCTAGTAAACCTAATCACCACCTGAAAATTTTTTATAAAGAATTTAAATAAATAATAAAGTATTTAGAAAGCAACTATTATAAATATATCTATAACATAATATTATATATATTAATCTACAAACCTTTTATTCTTAGTCAAATAAGTAAATGAATAGAACTGGCATTGTTCTTTTTCTTACTTGGTACAAAGTATGACTTGAAATGGGCTAACAGACTATAAATAGTTAACCTGTTCAAACTACCAAAGTGCGGCAAAGGGGACTCTTCTGGAAGTTCTGAATTACCTTCTAGAGATAGCTCAGAATCAAAGTTGGGTGTCTTCTGTGTCTGTTCATTCATGGAAGGAAGCAGAGTACTTTGGGCAGAACCAATCTCTTGCCTACTTGAGTTGGTAGACTGGGAACTATTCCATAAGGAGGAAGTCCTGTAAGTCTTGAATCCCCACTGGAGAAAGCAATTGTCAGAGGACATCTGTGGCTGAGCAGAAAAGCCATGCAACAATGTTTTTCCTGGTCTCTGAAAATGTTTTCTGAGTTGTGTAGCTGTAATGAAGCTACTCAATTTAACTGAATTGAACCATCTGGGTATCTGTTGGGCTGACAAAGCCATTTTTCTTAAAGTAGCCTACAAAGGAAATATATAAGCATCAAAAAAGAGAAACTTAAATGTTTAGAACAGTATTCAAACAACAAAATGATAAACTGGAGAATCTTTTTCCTAATTAAAAGATATTTAAGAAACCTAGATGATTAGAGTAGTCAGACATTACTCAAGTACAGGAAAAGCCAAAAACAAGGCAGTCCCCGTTACAAACCAAAAGACGGGAACTTCTGAACTGGAAAAATAAAGATTGCTTTACAATTAAAAAAAAGCAAAACCATTGGTATAAGAAAACCATTTAAAACAAAAATCTGTAAATGTTCAAATTACAGCTGAACCCAATATCTGTTAATTTAATATTTAAAGGAAATAAGGTGATGCAATTAAGTGTTCTTGAAATTTGGTTTAAAGGACATTTAAGGGGCGCCTGGGTGGCTAAATCGTTAAGCGTCTGCCTTCGGCTCAGGGCGTGATCCCAGGGTCCTGAGATCGAGCCCCACATCAGGCTCCTCTGCTGGGAGCCTGCTTCTTCCTCTCCCACTCCCCCTGCCTGTGTTCCCTCTCTCGCTGGCTCTCTCTCTCTCTGTCAAATAAGTGAATAAAATCTTAAAAAAAAAAAAAATAAAGGACATTTAAGAACCAGATTGTTGATCAAGACACTGAATTATGCAAATGCATTTTATATTTATACATTATTCACAAAATAAAAAACAAGAAGAAACTACTTTGTCCTAAGTAAATAACACTGTCATAAATATTATCAATGTTATCTAGAAGATTGTTTCTTGGTTAATCCTCAGGGCTGAACACTCTTGATTATTTCAGATAAAGCTGTTCCTCCAAAGGGAACTGAACAAAACCAATTTTGTCAAATTCTGTTTTTTGGCTGTAGAAAAAAAAGAAAAAGAAAAGCCTTCAAAAACAAAAGGTCAAAACTAGTGAGCAAAATGAAGTGACAGAAATACATAAGCAACCAGTACAGAATACATGAATATTTTACCAAAAATGCAGTTGTTTTTAAAAAGATTTTATAAGGAAAGGCTGTTAATACTTTAAGCTCCAGGATTATGAAGAAATTTTATATTTAGACAGCTTAATTAGAAGAGTAGATTTGATGCATATAATTTTATGTTAAGTAAGATAATCCATATAACACACAGCATGGAGTCCAGCATATGGAAAATCCTCAACAAATGTTAGCCATTAGTATTATTATTGATTACACATCCATATCTAAATGTTTTCTGCTGAATTAATTGTAGCATACAACTTTTTTGTTTTTCTACAGACTGGAATTCAGCTTGCTTTATGCTCAGAATTAGACCAGATATTGAATGTCTAACCTCCTCCTGGAGATCTGTAATTTAGGGAAGTCTCCTGAAAGAGATGTATAAAAGTGAAAGTCTCACTATCATTCTGAAATGATTTTAGAAAGGAAATAAGTATGCACAACAGCCTTGTGGGATAGGTGCTTTTTGTTAAATTTGGCAGGAAATGACCTGCCATATCTGTCAGGTTTTCCCTCAAACCTCTCTGCACAGTCATAAGGGAGCAAACTGGAAGCCAGAAGACCTCAGTTGTGCTAGTTGACAAGACTGTTTCTTGTGGTGGTGGGCAAACTGGCCCATGATGCAGGTTCAATAACTATTCTTGAACAATTTTTTGAAAAAGTTATGGATATAATAATATGATTCTTAAGGTCCCTATCAGCTTTAAAATATTTTGACTTCTAAGTTTGTCTAAACATTTCATCCTACTTCAAAGCAAACTTCTGAAATCCCACATTCACTGTGAAGCCTACCCAGGCTCAAATTAATACTCCTGCCATATAGCGCAAATTAACTTCTGAATTCTATCCGTATTCATTAAAAGACCTTTATGCATTCAACTGTTTATCCTGTTTGTATTTACAAGTGCAGTATCCTCTCTACATCATCATTTCATTGCTGTATATACCTCTTAACAATTGATGAATTGTTCGTTCACCGAAGCAGGGCTGGATCCTATCTCTGGACCCACCGTCCCAGTGACTACTCCCCATTAGCCCAGGGACTTGCACTGCTCCAACGTCTGTTGGATGGAAATCAATCAGCTGCAACTATGATTAATTCATTTGTCTACTCAGTATTCAAAAGCGAGTAAGGCATTTGCAGACGTGCATAAAAGCCCTGCGTGGTGATAACAGTAAATCTAACATGACTCCATCAGTAAGATTAAAGAAAAAAGCCCTAAAGGATTCTGTCAAGTCCGTTAAAATATCATATACTAGGTTCTTGCTCTAGTTCTTCGCTAGGAATAGGAATTGTCACTGAAGTACTGTTTTTCCAGGGTTCAAGATTTCTACCTCTGTGAGGCTAATTAAGTGAAGTCAGGAGATGAAAGGAGATAGGAAGATGGCTTCGTAATCGGGGGGCCCCTCCTAGGCCATTTTTGCAAGTCCCCTTAGCGAACTTCCGCAGGAAGCCAGCTGACACGCTAGGCTTCCTCCCGCGGCCTCCGCAAAAGGCGCTAATAAACAAGCATGGTTGCCTTTTCGTCTCGTCGGCCACAGAAAAAAACAAAACTAAACTAATCGCCTCCGACTGGGCCGCCGAGACCCAAGGGCCAATGAGGCCCCGGGCGCGGCCTCGACGCGTGTGGGTCCGGACCCGAACCCCGCAGGGAGCGCGCCCTGCGTGCTCCGGCGGCTCCCGCTTTACCTGTGGCGAGGCCCACGCTCCCGGTTTGTTTGGGGGTGGCCGCAAGGATAGCCCGGCCCGGCCGACAGTCCCGCTGCGCCTAACGCCCACAGGTTAGCCAGCCCCGCCGGCCGGCGCCGCCGCGCTCCCTCGCCCACGTGGACTGCGGCCGGAGTGGGCGAGACCATCTGCGAGGCTGCGCGGGGGGAGAGCGGGCGGCGTCCGGGAGGAAAGAGCCAGCCAGGGGTCACAGCTTCCCTTCTCCCGCGCGCCACTTCCCTGAGAACTCGTCCCCTGGGAATGTGAAGACCCCACGAGTCCGTAGAGATGCTGCTCCCAGAACGCCGGCTGCCGCACGACCGGCGGCGCCCCCCCGCCCGAGGCCGCGTTGGCGGCGCCGCGACCCCGCCCTCCCGCGCCTGTCCTTCCCTCGGCTTCCAGCCTTTGCTCCGCGCCAGACCCGGCCCCGCCGTCCGGCTCCCCGCCAGCTGCGGCTCGTCACCTCCGGGGTCCCAGCCTCCACGGGCCGGGACCGCCGACGCCTCCGCAGGACGGGGAGGCGGGCCATGGCGTCCTGCGTGGGGAGTCGGACCCTGAGCAAAGATGATGTGAACTATAAGATGCATTTCCGGATGATCAACGAGCAGCAAGTGGAGGACATCACCATCGACTTCTTCTACCGGCCGCACACCATCACCCTGCTCAGCTTCACCATCGTCAGCCTCATGTACTTCGCCTTCACCCGGTGAGACGGGCCGGGCCGCGTGGAGGGAGCGCCTTTGGGAGAAGGGAAGGGGCGGGCGGGAGGCGGTGGTGAGGAGCGTGGGCCGGTGGAGCTCTGGATGAGGAATCTGGCTGGCTGTTCCACGCACACACTCGCAGACCCACCGCCCATCAGCTCCTCCACCGGCGCGGTGTCTCACAGCACACCCAGCTTCCTGCCCTACAGCTCTTCTGGACTGGCGTTTGCCCGTGCCCTCCAACCCCCACCCTCAACCCCCACCCTATACTACCTCCTCCTGTACAGCGCTTCAGGCCACATCAGGAGCACTCGGGGGTCACCTAGCTCGATCCCCACCTCTCCTGTCGTACTGAGCATCGCTCCCTACACACATCACGACGCGGCCCCCTCCTCTCCAGCTCCCGTCCCTACCGAGCACACCGTATGAATCATCTCTTATGCACCACTTTCAACACATACAGCTACACGCTGAAAGCACCTGGGTCCACAGCGTTTTCACGCACCGTACACAAGCCCAGGGCACAACCAGTACCCCTTCCTGTGGGATCTCCTCCCGTATTCACTACCGGCCATGCACAAAACGCACATGTGAATTGCACTACACAGTCTTTCCCATGCAGCACCTCCGGTATGCGGGGGACACAAACCATCTAGCATAACCCTTCCCCCAGCCTCAAACAGGACCACAACACAAATGATGTACATGTATATCAAAGCTGACCCTTCCCCTTCCAGCGCAGCAGCTACCTATCACCTCTTGTGCACATTGCTACACGATGAGATATTGTCAAGCAGTTGTAGCAGTGCCTGGTGCATAGTAAATGCTATGGAAGTGATCAATAAAACACATAAACCTCAGCATAGCACAACTCTTTTCTCCCTGAAAACACACACACACACACTCACAGAAAGCTCATCTAATACATACTTGTGCATAGGAGCTACCCAGCCCAACTCTTGATACCTACATCATGTAACTAGTCACTGAACATGTGGCCCCTCACCCCCAACCCAGGGAAATAGTCCATCCCAGGTTCATAATGACATGCACACTATGGGTCTGACTTACAAGGATTGGTATTTTCTGAATGAACCTCTTTGAAGGAAAGGCATACCTATCACACTCTTACGGCTTAAAAGATCAACCAGAGAAGTGTAGTTTTGGAGCCAGATCGTTGGCCTCAAGTGTCTTTGTGTCCATGGTTGAGTTCCTTAACCTGTCTCTGAGCCTCAGGATCCACAGTTGTAAAATGGAGATAAAATATGTACTTACCTCATATGGGTTTATGAGTAATAAATGAAGATGTGTGAATGCACTTAGCAGAGTACCTCTTTCACAACGCACAATTAATGTCAGTTACTTCTCTCAGTATTTTTATCCAGCAATCAATGGTTCTTGTTCCAGGTCAGCAGAAAATGTGAAGAAGTATATTGAGTGATCACAAGCATTGGAGCTTCTGGTATTTAGTGGGTGGGGATTAAGGACACCAAATGTGTTATCACACATGGGACAGCACTGTACAACAAAGAATGAACTGTCCCTTATATAAATGCTTGTGTGTGCACATATACCTGTAAGATATACACATATATACACATGCACACATGCAAGTGCCAGGTGTGCCTCCATTGGGAATCACTGCAATCTTTCAGATTTTCATAAAACTAAATATCTTCCCACATCACACTTTTTCCTCCCTCCACAATCCATTTGACTCTTGGTTCTTATTTTGTGTTTATCTGTTTGCATAAGTCTACCTAAAACTATAAAGCATATGTAACAGTTACTCTTAGTGATTAAGGGATACAGCTACTATGACTGTAAAGTCTTCTGCTAGTTCTGTGCAATGGGATAAGACCAGACCTTTCCATAGTATCCAACCAAGAACATATTTCTAGCCTGGAAGAAAACTCATTCTTGTCCTTAATTATGGTTACTGTCAAATACTTCATTTGTCATGTCACCTGATTTTACCACTTAAAGCCATGTGGCCACTTAATTTTGCTTAGCCTCAGTTTACTTATTTATATGTAAAATGGAAATATCTAATAATACTCCATAGGATTATCTGTCATGAGGATTCAACTCATTTTTTTAGATAATCTGTGTGTAGCTCAGTGCGTGCCAAATAGTAAGTGCTCAGTAAACATTAGCCATAACTATTACATCATTTCATTGTATGCTAATGTCTTCTAAATTATATTTGTCATGGAGTGAGGATGAAGTATGCTCTGTTATTGAGAAAAAGAATGAAGGCAGTGAAATAGTGGACATTGCTTTGCTTGGATAACATACATGTCTGTTTAGTGTTGATTTCAGTATAACTTCATCTCCTGTGTGGGTAGACAATGATGGAATTAGTGCGGGGGTTTCTTTGGAAATAAGAAAAGTAATTATGGTATTTTGTTCTAAATAATGAGAAAAAGAATGAGAGGTTTGTTTCAGCCTTTTATCTTTAATATTATTCTAGGCCCTCTAAGAATAGCTCTCTCTTCCTCTTTTCTAACACAGAAAGTCACATTCTTCTGTAATTTCCCTTTTACAGCATATTCTGCCAAAGCAGTCGATAAATTGCAGCAGAGAATATGAATTTTAACAGCTTGTCAGAAGTAATAGAAAAAGCATAATCTGAACCTCACACTATGGCCTTTTCCAAAAATAATAATCATTTTATTTCTTCCAATAATTTCATAAAGAAAAGCCATATATTGTAGAACTCATTAATAACAAGTTTCACCTTCTATAAAATCATAAGCACCATTAATGCAGTTGGTACTTACTATCTCTTATTCATTTTTTGTGATGATTTGTGACCCTTTAAAGTGGGACATTACAGTGATCACTCTATCTTTCTCCATAAAGATTGAAAGTAATGACTTCTTAAATGAAAATTATTCATTCTGCGCTCTTTTGTAATGATTGTCTCCAGTACCTTATACTTATTTTATAACAGGACTTTAGCTGGATGACTATTCAGTGCAGTTCTTCAGCAAAAGTGAAAAAGTGTGTTTTTCAAAGACTAGTGATGTAAGAGAACAGGAGATCGAATGCTTTCGGGGTGCTGTATGACCAGTAGGTGAGCAATAGTAGCTGGGTCCTGTCACGTGCTGCAGACACAGCAAGAGTTTCGGATCATGCAGATTAAATACCACTCACAGAAGACTGAGACCGGTTTGGATTTGTCAAGTAGTTCTTTTGTTCAATAGCAACTAGGCCAACTCACTGTTAAATCATAGTGTTTTGAATCTCCTGTCTCTTTCACTATCATTAAAAATAAAGCCACCGAATCATCCTCCCCAAGTTCATTTTGCAACATTTTAGAATAAGTCTTCCTATAAGATAAATGCTTTGGCATATGTCTTGGAAGTTTGTTCAGCCAAAATGGGGCAAGGAGAACCTTTGTCTCGAGTTCAGAGTATAATTACTAAGGTGCTTCATATTTATTCTGCTTTCAGAGATTGGCAAACTTGGCCATCGTGAATGGCCCTCGTGGCAAAACTCAAACATCGGATTTGAAAACACCTAAATATATTAAATCTGGGTCACAGCAGCCCACCCTCTCCTTAAGAGGCACTTGGCAATAAAACCGTGGAATCTGCCTCTCCAGGAATGCTTGTCTGACAACCTCGTCCAGTTGTCCCTTAACCCAGAAGAGATTGCCTTCCTGCCGCTTGCTGTCCCCTAGTGCTTATTAGTCTGTCTGAGCTAGCTTTCTCCTTGATAGGAGGCCCAGGAGACAGAGGAGGGCAGGGACGTGGACAGACCTTGGGTTGATTTGTTCTTATTTACTTGCTAAGAATGGTTTTGATTTCATTTCCCTTAGTGGGCTTGGAGCTCCCGTTCTCCTCAGGTCCCTGAGCTTTACTTAGTTCTGCCTTCTTTGTCACGCCTCCTCATGGAGACCTGTCAGCTCTCCCCATTCTTTCCCCTTTAGCCCATATAAATCCCAATAGAAAACGTCTCCTGATACTGCTGATTCAGTTGTCTTGGTTCTTTTTCCTTTATGTACATCATGTTCTTTCTCTCCCATTAACAGAAGGCCTGGATGTCCTTGTTCTCTGACACCAGCTCTATTAAGTGAGAGTCCAGAGCGGCTGTGCACTGGGGTTCAACCGGCCCCCCCGGGGGGTGGGGACAGCACACTGTCAGGTGATGCCCTCTGATGAGGTCCAGTTACCAGTGATCTTCACATTTCTCTTCCCCACTTCCTGTTTGAATCATATTTCTCCAAGGATTTCAGTAAGCATCTTCTGTATCCTTTCTCATATTTACGTCTGGTGTTTTAGGTCCCTAATACAATTATAAGCTTATTGGAGGGGAAAATGTATCCTGTGTTTCTTTGGGGTCTCCTGTAGGAAATAGGTTCCTAGGTGACCTCAGATGTTTATTTGGTTTAAATGCTCCCTTACTTCAGAGAGATTACGTACCTACCAATTGCTACCTGGTGTTTAGCATTTTAGCTATAATTCTGTTACCAAGGGTAATACAATTTGTCTTGCGATAATAACCCCTGTAGCCTCAGGTATTTGTAGGGAAGTTAGCAGTTTTTCAGTCTCATTGAATCCAGAAACCAGGGCTTATCCAGTCAGCCACGACTGCTTCCTGAGCTCTTGGCCCTGGTATCCCGTGTAATTCAATTCCGCAATTCAGCAGTCCGGGTTTCCGCTCACCTGGAGTAGATCTAGTTTATCTTCACCAGGTCTCACCAGGCCCTCACAGCTCTCAGAGCTGCTCTCTTCTGTCCAGCCCCAGGCCTTGGCTTGGCAATTCCCTTATCGTTTGGGATAGTATGCCCCCAAACCTTTACTCCACCTCCCTCCCATTTGTCCTCCACACTGCTGCCCTCATGACCTTCTAAGACAAAGTTGGGACCCCATCTGTCCCTTGCATACAGTCTGTCACTGCATCCCCATCACCTGTAGAGAATGCTGGCTAGACTCGGAGGTCTTTCATTGTGGAGGAGTTCTGCTTCTCCAGCCTTGTCCCCCGACCCCTGACACCTGCACGCAGGGCACACAGCAGGCCCAGATAGCTCACCGACCCCAGTGCCAGGCTGGCAGCCCCCTGCTACTGGAAAGCACCCCCTGGTGCCTCCTGTCTACGCATGAGCCCATGGCATTCTGCACAGTCCACCTGGATGGGCTCCTTCCCGGATACCTTTCTCAACTGCTTGAAGACATGTTTATATACCTCCAAATATCTTTTATTATTATATGTCTCTTATGGGCATTATAATATTTGTCACTATATCAATTTCTTGAGGCCAAATACCTCAATCATCCCAGGATACACACCCAGCAAATGCTAAATGAATCAAATACAAGAAATCATTTATCCAATAAGAACTTGAAAAAAATATCACTCTTCTCCTTTAGTTGATAGATCTAAGATAACTCTCAGCAAAGATTGTTGTAACTTACTATAAATTGAAATGAATGTAGTCTTTAAAGACAATACGAAAGCTAGTCAACATCGATGCACCTTGTAACCTGGGACTAGGTTTTCCATTGCGAGAGAGGATCCTTAACAGGGACCAGCCTTACCAACATGAGCCTACCTGTATGTCTCAATTTCAAGGACTCCTACTAAAGGGAAGGGAGAGGGAAGATGGGGGAGGGAGGACAACCTGCTTAGCAGCCTTAGGAGTTCTGGTGAAAGGTTCCTGACTGCCTGGCCACAGGGAGGAAGCCTTGTCAAGGTGGCATGTAAGTCAGTGCACAGAGTTTGCTTCAGTTTCCCGAAGTCAGCCTCACCCACTGCCTATAGTCAGACACTAAACTGACACAGAATCTGAGTCCAAAATTTTTTCTGAGTGCAAACTTTTTTTAGTTCGGGGATTTCCTTCCACCTTTTCTGCTTTTAGGACCTTCTCTGTTCTCTGGGTAGTTAGTTCCACATACGGGCTGAAACAGCATTGGACAGAAGGAGTTGAAGTGTTTGAATATTTGGCCATCGCCACCAGGACAGGAAAGCCACTGTTAGTGGACTCCGTGGGCTCAGGCTGTGCTTCACCCTTACGTGACTTGAGTCGCTGGGCCCACTCAGCCACAGCATCTCGCTCATTCTGTCTCCCACTGTATTGACAATGCCTGCCGCGTGCCAAGGATTGTGCTGGGCACCAGGAGGTACCACAGAGGAATGAGATGGGATGCATGCCCTCTGGAGCTTAAATGACAATTTTATTGTAATCTGCCCATTCAGTATTTTCACTGTATGTAGTCAGGGCTACCCACACACACTTCCCAAGCACCTCCTAAATTTGGCAGAGAGGGAAAAGGACTTTGCCTCTCCCCGCCCTCCAGCCTGTGTGTCTGTATCATTTTGGTAAATGTAGCAGTCTTGACCTAGAGCCAGTATTTCAGAAGCCCTGGCTCCTCCTTCCACTCAGCGTCCTATTTGTGTGGAACTGTGGGCCAGATAAACCAAGAGCTTTATCTCCCTCATCCTTCAAGTCAAGATAATACTCCTCCACAGAACTATGGGCCAGTTAAAAGAAAATGCCAGCTGCGGAAGTTGCTTGGCAAGTTCAGAGCACCAGAGGCTGAGACCTTTGTGGCGGATGGCTGCAGTAGACCTCGGGAAGAAGTCAGGGCTGTGGTCAAGGTTGTCAGAGCCCGGAGCGTTGGCAGGGCAGGGTGCGGGCGGGGCGCTGGGCAGTAGCCTCACCAGCCAAGCATTCCGTTCTTTCCGTGCACCCGCCTCTCGGAGGGACCGCTGTCACCAGTCTAGCTCTGGCGGGTACAGGCTCTCCACTCTCAGGCCGCCTGCGTGCGAGGCTGGGCTCTGATGGCGCTCACATTCCTTCTGAAGCTCACCTGCTCACCCTCCCGTCTTGGATCACAGAAGTCTGATCTTCTTGGGCTGTGTATTTTCCATTCATCTAACAACACCGCTGTCCGTCTTTGATAGGCTTTTTTTAACCCCTAATTAAATACAAAACTATCAACTTTCAGACCCCACTGCTACTTTTTCTCAGGTTTAATCAGCCTTTTTTTTTTTTCTCCTGAAACTAAACCATCCATTTGATCCTTTCTAATAAAATCACTCAGAATTTATGAAATTGCAATTTCTTTGGTTTTATATCCTTTTTTTTTTTTTTTAATTACTGACCTTAAGGTTTTATACATTTAATGTTGAGGTATATTTTCAAGCATTTTGACTAGCAAGTAATTTTAAATAGAGAGCGATGTGCTGGTTTGCTATAACCCTTTGTTTAGGTAAGTTTTAATTAATTAACTGTTTTGGAAAGAATAATGTATCCACATTGCTTGAAATCCAAGCTTTACCAAAGGGTGTGTGGAGAAGTCTCCCTCCCGCTCTTTTCTCGCCCTTGGAGGAAACTAGTGTTGCCACTTCTTGGGTAGATTTCCAGAGACACAGTGTGCAACTGTCTGTACAAGTTATAAGTTGTATGCACATACACATGCCCCCATTTTTGAACCGAATATTTGCTTCCTATACTCAGCAGCTTGCTTCGTTTATCTCATGATATCTCTTATTCTGTAGCAGTCAACTTATAAAGAGCTTCTTCGTTCTTTTCCCAGCTGTCTCGTATTCCATTATGAATAAATCTGTAATTTATTTAATCAGTTCCCATTCAGTGGACATTGATTTAGCTTGTTTCCATTCTTTCGCTAATACATATAATGCCACAGTGAACAACTTTGTACCTATGTGATTTTTGCGTAAAGGAGGGTATATCTGTGGGATAAATTCCCATTCATGGAAGTGCTGAGTCACAGGGTATATGCATTTATAAAGCTAATATGTTGCCAAATTGCCCTACATTATTAAGGTGGTTTCAATTTATACTACCACTGGCAATGTGAGAGATTACCTGTTTGTATTTTTCTTCACATCCTCTCCAGCTCAGTCATTCAATTTTTCCCTTTGTCATAAGTACATAAAAAATGGCCTCTTGGTGTTGTTTTAATTTGTCTGTCTCTTATCACAAGTGAGAGTGAGCATCTTTTCACTTGCCTGAGAGCCCTTGGATTTCCCACCCCGAACTGTCTCTTCATATCCTTTGCCCATTTTTCTGTTTGTTTTTCTTTGTCCATTTGTTGTTCTTTTTTGTGCGGAGAGTGCTTTGTGTATTAGGGAAGTGAATTAACTCTTTGCCTTGATCTAAGTTCCAAGTTTATCACTTGTCCTTTACTGATTTCTTTGTCCTGCAGATTGACCAGTTTTTTTTTTTTTTCCTTTGTGATTTCTGGGTTGTGTCATACTGTAGAAAGGTCTTCCCTGCTCTGGAATTGGTGTGTTTTGTTTTTGGTTTTTTAGTCCATTGTTCCTTCCAGAACTTTTTTGAGGTTTTGTTTTTTGGTTTTTGGGTTTTGTTGTTGGGGTTTTTGTTTTTGTTTTTTTTAACTTTTATTCCTTGAATCATCCAGAATACATTTTAGTATAAAGTGTGAGTTACAGAATCAACCTTCTTTTCCCAGGCAGCAGTTAATTTATTTCAGCCTTGCTTTTATTTTATTTGTGACCTACAAATGTGTGCCCTGTCAAACTCTCTTATGCCATCCCTGTACATCTAACATGAGTCAGATAGATTTAGGATGACATAATATTTTTAGGAGGCAGCTTGGCATAGGGAGAGATCATCATCTTCAGAGTCTAACAGAGCTGGTTTCAAATGGGGACTCTGCAACTTCTTACATATGTGGGCTTGGGCAAATTAAAATTACGTAACCTTTCTGAGCCTTTGGTACCTCATTTGTAAAATATGGTTGATAGTACCCCATTTCACAGATGGGTTATGACAATTAGAGATGATGTTTAGAAACTGCCTGTTCAGTGCCTAGTACACAGTAAATATTGATAAATGCGAGCTGCTACTATTGTCGTTATTGTCACCAATATCAGTAGTGTGATGTTGGCCAGAATGAGGACAGTGTGTCCCCCTAGTCCCTGTGCGTAGCCATTCTTCGATAAAAGCTTGTCCTGGAAATTGGATTTAGGGCTTCCCTGCCTAAGCCAAAGGCCATGTGCCCTAGTAAATGATTGGGCAAGCATTTTTAGTGCTGTGTTCATAACTTCTGGGCAGATGTTAAATTGTTGGGGTATACATTAAAATATGATTGCACCTTGCTTCAAGAGGAAGTCTGTCTGATTGCGTAGTTTGGTTTTACAAGCAGATCTGTGAAGTTAACAGCGAAGCATTGTTTGTCCAGCATTGGTGTCAGTGCTGTTGGGCCAGATGATGATTTAAGAACTGGGATCTGTATGATCTCTTACCTCGGAACCTTATGTTCAGTCCTGTCATAAATCTGGAAATTATTTAATTGGGTGCAGAAACTTAGCCTGAACAGAAGTTGATATCTGAATTAACTTCCCTTTTTAAGCCCAATACCCCACAACCTAGTCTTTAATTGGGTCATCGATTACTGTTTCATTCCACACCTCTTCATGTATTGGATGCTCTAGAATATTTTATATGTTAACTTGATTTTCCTGTAAGGTTTTTTTTTTTTTACTTCTTTCTTTTCCTTCAGTAATGTTTAATCTTAATTTAATATCTGTCTTTTGAAAGCTCTTTCACTGCAGTCTTTGCACAAATAAACTCAACTTTCAAAAATCACTTTTAAATTTATTGCTCCTAGTCTCATTATGTCTAAATATCTCCTTCCATTCTGTTCTATTTCTGTCTACTCATCCTGCACCTTTTTAAACTGAAATGCTGGACTTCCCTCTCTCAAGCTTCTTAATAATTATCAATAATTCAGAAAATCTTACTGAGACTTCTCTTTTCCCTCTTTTGTTTGCTTTTCTTGAGCCCCAAGTAGTATGTTGCTAAACTTTCTTTCTTTTCTTTTTTTTTTATATAGACCGTCAGAACCTAAACTTTCTCTGCCATAAATGTTAAGAAAATTTCCATTTGGGAAATTTTACATAGTTTTATGCAATAGAATTTCTTCCTAATCAATAGTCAGACCACAAATATCTATTGAGGGCTTATTGTGTCAGCCTTTGAGGATACAACAAGTGAATAATTCTCTGCCTTCAGGAGTTTACTTTCTCTATATATTTTTTTGTTTTGTTGGTGGGGAGCAGAAGGATGGAGGGGGGAGAGAGAATCCTAAGCAAGCCCATGCCCAGCACGGAGCCCGATGGAGGGCTCGATCTCACGATCCTGAGATCATGATCTGAGCTGAAATCAAGAGTTGGGCACTTAACTGACCAAGCCACCCAGGCGCCCCCAGGAGTTTACTTTCTTTTCTTTTTTTTTTTTTTTTTTAAGATTTTATTTATTTATTTGACAGAGAGAGACACAGCCAGCGAGAGAGGGAACACAAGCAGGGGAAGTGGGAGTGGAAGAAGCAGGCTCCCAATGGAGCAGGGAGCCCGATGCGGGGCTCGATCCCAGAGCCCCGGGATCATGCCCTGGGCCGAAGGCAGACGCTTAACGACTGAGCCACCCAGGCGCCCCCAGGAGTTTACTTTCTATATTGAAGACAGACAACAACCAACAAATGGAATCATTTCAGTTACTAGGGTTATGGAGGCGATAAATACACCAATAGATCAGAAATGACCAGGCACAGAGTAAGGGAACTCATCCCCTTTTTTATAGTTCTTTTGCTTCTGGTCTGACTGTGAATCATGTAGTCCATTTTCCTCATGATTTTTTCTTTTAATATTGTTTTCTGGTGCTTTCTTCTTACCCAGCATTTTGCCCTTTTCATTCATTCCTCAGATGGCCAACTGCCCATTTTTAAGAATTGGTAGATAATCTCATTCCATTGTGCTCTTCTTCCTTATAATCTTATGCTTTCTTTCTGACTTCTGGAGGATTTCTTTGCCACAGTGTATATCATAAAGGTCATCTTTAGTGATTCTTGAAATCAAAAGGCATTTCTCCAGAATAAACCTTACCTTTTGACATCCTGGGTATTTTTTTTTTTAAAGTAGAGTGATTCTCAAATGTTTGTCTCAGTGGCATGTGTCTCGGTAAGGTTGCCAACTGCATTTCTTGTAAGATTGGACTTTATTTAGGATCATGTTATTTTAGGAAAGGATAGTGAGGACTAAGTAGCGTGTGTAAAGAATTTGCTCAGCAAAATGAAGTTAACAGTCCCTGGTTTTTAGAACAGTGAACACTTACGCTTTCTGGATTGACTGTTTAGGTCTGAAAATGAATACTCAGTGTTTTCTTTTTGTTTTCAGGGATGACTCTGTCCCAGAGGACAACATCTGGAGGGGGATCCTCTCTGTCATTTTCTTCTTCCTTATCATCAGTGTGTTAGCTTTTCCCAATGGTAAGTGATGTCATGCTTTACCATATTACTCCTGTGCGTTGTGCCCTGTTGATGTTTTTTGAGAGACATGCCATCTAGAAGATGAAGCCAGAAAATGGGAATAAAAACCTAATCTGTGGTGGCTAGGGCACAGGCTCTGGGGGCAAACTGCCCATTCTGCCCCTGGCCAGGTCTGTGGCCCTGGGGAAGTCCCCCAACTTCTTCCCAAGTGCTTGAGTCTCTCTCTTCTGTAAATGGAATTTGTCAGGTAGGTCCTGTTGAAAGGGTTAACTAAATGAATACATGTTAAATTCTCTGAATAGCGACTTACAAATTGTAAGCCCTTGGTAAGTATCAGCTGTTGTTCTTGTTGTTGCTATTTTTGTTGTATCAGCTGAGTCATAAAATACTCAATTATTATTTAGTTCTTTTTGCTAAGGACAGACTCAGTGCTGTAATGAATATTACTTAATGTGTTGTCCCAGGTGATCTTTAATCACAGTAAACCTTGCTGATCATGCATTTGGGATATGAATTTTCGTCATCAGGTGAAAAAAAAAAGACAATAATTACTGTGAATTTTATTCCCCATCATGATCATAGAGTGAGGAAAAGTCTTTGTTTTGTTTTGTTTTGTTTTAAAGGGGTGCCTGGGTGGCTCAGTCAGTTAAATGTCTGCCTTTGGCTCAGGTCATGATCCCAGGGTCCTGGAATCGAGCCCCAGGTTGGGCCTTCTGCTCACTGGGGAGCCTGCTTTTCCCTCTCCCTCTGGCTGCTGCTCTCCCTGCTTGTGCTCTCTCTCTCTTGCTCTGTCAAATAAATAAATAAAATCTTAAAAAAAAAATAAAAGCTGTTACACTTAAGATTCATCCCTTTCCTTTGAAATGTCCCCTGCTCTGTTTTTCTTATTCCTCTTCAGTAACTTCTCCCTAGAATATTCTCTGCTTATTCCCTGTAACCATTTCTCAGTGCTTCCTTTTTATATCCTGTTTCTTTTACTCTGAAGTTATTTTGAAATTGTTTAGTCTTACCTACACATTATGCTCCACGGGCCCTACCCGGGTTTAAACATCATACTTTAGGGTGTGTTTCTTCTCTCTCCGCCCATCTATTCAGTAGAATGTATGTGTAATATAAGAAGCCCGTTGTGAATGTTACTCATTGCTACTTGGAAATCTACCATGGTAACAAAGTTCTAATACTAATTGCAAATTATGTGTGCTGAGGGTACAAGGTTGCAGCAGGAATGGGGGTGTTCCCCACCAATAAGTAATTGGCAGCTGGCTGCCCTACAGTTCAACTCAATTCTGACACTGTCTACCCAGAGTTAGCATCAGATTCCACAGGTTAAGGGCTCACAGGATGGCCCCCACTTCAGATGTGCTTCTGACCAAATGGTTATAAATCAGAGGTTCCCATGACCCCTCCTTGGGTTTGATTACTTTGCTAGAGTGGCTCACAGGATGCAGGAAATACATTTACTCAGTAGATTACAATACCAGTTTATTACAAAGGGTACTCATCAACAGTCAGATGAAGAGATGCGTAGGATATAGGGATGTGGGAAGGGACTAGGAGCTTCCATGCACTCTTCAGTGTGTCACTTTTCTGGGGTCAGAAAAGTGTTCACCAACCCAGAAGCTACCCAAACCCCATCCTTTTGGGGTTTTTGGAGGCCCCATTTGCATAGGCATGATTGATCGTATCATTGGCCATTGGGAATTGAACTCAACCTCCAGCCTCTCACCCTTCTCTGGAGGTTTTGGGGATGGGACTGAAAGTTCTAACTCTCTAATCACATGTTTGGCTCCACTGGCAACCAGCCCCATCCTTAGGTACTTTCCTAAGGTCTCATTAACAAAGCAAAAAATATTCATTATTCTGATCACTTGAAATTCCAAAGGGCTTTAGGAGCTCTGTGCCAGAAAACGGCACAAAGACCAAATCTATAGTTCTTATTATAAATCACAGTATCACACATGGCAAGGCCTTCAGTCTTTCCAAGATGATGGCAATGGCATTATTTTCTCTATTTTTGCCTAATCTTATGTAGCACTATGTGATTTTTGCTGGGAGTATAATAATCCAACCAGTAAAACCATGACTGGCTCCTTCAGAGAATGAATTGTTTTAGATAACCAAGTTATTTGCAGCTGAGTTTAACTCTCCAACCACTCAAGCTTCTAGATTAAATTTTTATTTTTAGTGGAAACCTTTCAAGATGTGAAAACCTGCTGTGTCAGTGTAGGCCGCTGTAACAGAGGACCATAGACTGGATGGTTTAAACAACACAAGATACACCTTGTGGCAGAATTCCTCTCCACCTGTGGACCTATGAAGCCAAGCATGTGCTTACAAAGTCCGGTAGGGGGACAGGCACAGGATAGAAGCTCCCATTCCAAAAGGGAGAAATAGGAAAGAAGGGAGGGTGATAAGTCCCAAGCAAATTCAAAACCAGAAAGCAAACTCGATAAGACTTTAAGGGTCAAGAATAACCAATCTTGGGAGCACCTGACTGGCTCAGTTGGTAGAGCATGTGACTTGATCTCGGTGTGAGTTTCAGCCCCATGTGGGGGGTAGAGTTAACTTAAGAAGAAGAAGAATCAGTCCTCTTTGGTTCAGTGCTCTGCCTTCCAGACCTACTGGGGTAATAATAGTCTGCTTCCATAGCTCTGCCCAGCTGGGGTTTGTCCTGCCCCCATGGCTCTGCTGGGTGTTGATCTTGCCTTTTGAAACTAAGGTGGAGATATTCTTCCCACTCTGCACCCCCCCAGTGGCCCATGCACTCTAAGGCCTGTGGTGGAAGTGACAGCCCAGATAATCTCCCAACTGCCTTTGAGGTACTTCATCCTGTGTCTTTAAGAATAGCAGATGTTCGTAGCTAAGTAGCTCTATGATCCAGCCCTGTAGGGTCCAAGAAGTCCAACAGAAGTCTTCACTGTAAGAGTTAGGATTATCACATAATGAATTTTGGCAGGGAACACAAACATTCAGTCTATAACACCTGTATACCTTATGCAGATACAACAAACATAGTTTTGCTTTTCCATTTTGATTGAGAGTTCTGGTAATGCAGAATTATGATGTGAGTATGAGTATGATGATTTGATGTCCATGGTATGGCTAGGTCGTGGAATGAAGGGCTATTGACCCTACTCTAGAATTTTCTAGGAAAAGTCCCTGATGTCAAACAGCTTTTTTGGCTATTTGCCAACTTTCTTTTCCCTCCCTCTTCCAACATACAGAACCTCAGAATTCAGAATTTTTGGTTAAGAGGAGAGCTTGTACATTATAGGGCCCATCCTTTCTTTCAAGGGTCCCATGTTGTAGGACAGCTAAGTGGCCACTTGCTGCATAAAGCATTCTATACACACGAACCACCCGAGTCTGTAGGTGGTCCCCCTGAGCTCTGGAACCTGGCCTTTTCCTATAAAGGTGGCATAAAAATACAGCCCAAAGCGAGGAGATGCTGAGCCCCGAAGGCGGGTGAGCAGGTGACAGTTAAAGGGGTGGTGACAGCCACTCTTCCCTTTAGCCATCCTACCATTCCTGTCCTGTGAGAGTCTGCTGCTTACTCCTATGTTATCAGACAGTGGCCTGACCATTATTGCTCTGTGCCCTTTATTCTTAATTATTATCTAGTCTGCCCCTGTCCTACTACCTTTTTTTTTTTTTTTTTTAAACATTAGTCAGGGCATGCCAGGTGCTCAGGGAACTGGTCAGTCCAGAGGTGTCAGGTCTGTTCTACAAACCCTCAGTTTTTCTTGGCTGCGTGTTCACTGTTGTGAGTTCTCAGAGGTAACTTCTTCGTGGCTCTGAAGGTTTCTTTTCTCCCTTTGTTTTTTTCTTTTAAACTTGATTTTTCTGAGTCCAGTGCCATTTTGGAAGTCTGAGGATTCTCAAAGATGAGTCACTCAGTAGCCATGATTTTATGATATTCTAGGCATCGCTTGCGTGAGGCTTTAGCAGGGGCTGGGTTTGGGGCTTCATTAGCAGGTGGTTCTCTGCAGGCGCCAAGGGCCCTGAAGTCTGTCTGTTGGGATGAAGCCTAGTGGACATAACATTTTGGGTGCTTTCTGCTGGTTTTTCTTCTGTTCGCTAAGGAAGTCCTCTAATCTTCAAAGTCCACTTAACCCATTCAGCCTCTCATTGTGGGACTGTATTGTTTTCCTTCTGGGAAGATAAAAGTTAAGTTAGTTTTATGCTTTTCTTATCCTGGCTCGTGGACTTTGTGATACAGACAAAGGGGGGAGGACCCATAGACCGGTGTGGTTCATTCAGCCTGCTCCATTTACAGCTGCGAAACCTGAAACGCTCGGCCCTCATTCATCCCTGAGAGGTCACCCAGCCACTCAATGTCAGCCTGGTGGGAGGGCCTGGTCTCTGGCATCTTCTTTTAATCTGTCTTGCTCTGGTTATTTCTCTTATTAGGTTCATTGTGATGTGTTTTTATCTGTCTTTCTATATATTTTTGTATCCTTTTTCTTCTGTTCCTCTCTATCAATGTCTAGCTTTTCTTTTTTCCCAGGAATGCAATCTTAGGGTCTTAGTTGGTCTCTACCTCATAGCTTTGGATCCTGCAGAAGTTGGTTGGTGTTTGTGCCCAGGACCCTCCATCACCCAGATGTCATCTGTGACCGGAGGGCCTAGCAGATCACCTGGAGCCTTCCTCCCCTCTCTTTTATCTCGTCTCTTCCTGCCACATCCTCCCTCTGCCATCTCTGTGCCTGCCTGCTTGCACACCACTCCCCTGTAGACAGAACATGCCCAAAAGAAGGTTTTTAGATGATACAGAAAAGGACAATAGCAGTTCAGTATTCAATGTAGAGAAAGATTAGGACGTTAGGGCAGCACGTAGTTAGAGGGATTCTCTTGAAGCCGTGTGTGCAGAGCAAACACATTGTGTCTGCCTTGTTTTCTAAAGATCCCTTTGTCCACACTTTACATGTGATTAGTAGAACTCTAAGTTTTCCACAGTAAAGAATGTTATTATTGAATATTTTTAAAGTAGGGGTGGCTTTAGACGGTACCAGTGTGGGTGATGGGGGAGCTGGCCAGGCCCCTGGGGAAGGGTGCTCCCGAGCTATGTGGCTGTCCCCTACCAGGCCTTCCCAGGGGCCCCGCTGCTGGGTGGCTGCTTCTCTGAGCAGAGTGTACATGTCTCTTCTTGATTCAGTCTTGTCACCTTATTCTCTGTTCTCCCCCACCCTTGGCACATATTCTCAAGTTAAGTAATGAAAATGGATGGGAGAAACAGAGCCCAACATTAGCCTTCTCCTTGAAAGGCAGTTTTGGGGGAGTGCCTGCAGTGGATGGCATTCCCAGAATGGCTCTGTTTTGGCAACTTCGAACGCGTTTATCCTTGACCTAGCAAAGGCTGCCCTGCGTGTTTGAGTGTATGCCTAAATTCGATCGTGTCCATATGTCTCATCCGGGTGAGCTCATCTATGCTTTGTGGTAGAATCAGCTAACTCCTTCAGGAAAGGGGGGGCCCATGATGCTTTTCGTAGAGTCTAAATAACCAAGGAAGCCCTTAACATTCTCCATAGGGTTTTATAACAGTCAGGATGCTTTTGGCCACAAGTAAGAGGAAACCCATTTGAAAATGGCTTGAAGCATAAACGGAACGTTTACTTTCCCGCATGTCAGGAAGTTCTGAGCTAGTGGTTCCCGGGCTGGCTAATTCAGCTGCTCAGTGATGTGTGAAGACCCAGCTCTTTACCTTTTTCTCCCTGCACCGTCCTCAGCCTGTGGGTGCTGTGCTCAGCTGCCTTGATGATCCCATGAGAGCTGTTGCAGTGCTGGACAGATGGTCTCGGGCAGTGTCCAGAGGGGGAGGGGGGCACTTCTTCTGTCTGTCTTTTTAAGGGTGAAGAAACCTTTTCTAGAAATCCTCCAGCACACTTGTCCTCACTTCTCTTTGACTAGACTTGGGCCCTGTGCCTCTTCTCCATCCAGACCTGAGGACAGGAATTTATAGTGCCCAAAGGAGTAGGCACGTGGTAGATCTTCACTGACCAGAAGAATAAAAGAGAAAAAGGATTTCTTCCTTTGGCTTAGATTTTACCACTGAGTTATCTGGGAGAGGAGTGGACACTCAAACAGAATTTCATCCCCAGGGTGAGTGACTGGGGTAGGTTCTAGAATTCCTTCCTTCAGACCTGTGAGGGAGATGTGGTGGGAGAGACCCTGGGGTGAGGCCAGGGAAGAAGGACCTGATACTTACACTGTGCTTTTTCTTTCCTGCCTTCTTTTCTCTCATTCTCCATCAGTTAGTTCCCTTACGTGTTTTTTTTTAAAGATTTTATTTATTTGACAGAGCACAAGCGGGGGCGGGGCACGCAGAGGGAGAGGGAGAAGCAGGCTCGCAGCTGAGCAAGGAGGCCGACGCGGGGCTCGATCCCAGGGCCTGGGATCATGACCTGAGCCGAAGGCAGATGTGTCAGCGACTGAGCCACCCAGGCGCCCCTGCCTTAGATTTTTTTTTAAATGCTACCTCCATCTCATTATAGCAACTGGCACTCAAGCAGAAGTGTGATTGTAACTATACTGCTGTATCATTAGGGTGTAATTATAACTGTATCAGTCTTTCCCTGCAGTGATATTTAGAAACCTGTTTGGCTGTGAGATTTCTGTCAACAGGTGACCTTCAGGTGTACTTTTCCAGCTTCTGGGGGCTTCCTTGAACCGTTCCTTCCCCTTGCACCCTGCCCTACCCAAACCGCCTAAACCTTATCTGTACCCCCAGTGCCTGGCCCACAGGGGCCTCTCAGTAGGTGTATGTGGGATCAAAACATGAGTCTGCCCGGAAGAAAGTTCCCAGAATCAGCCCTCCCTTTTCCATTCCTGGGCTGCAGGAGGAACGCCATTCAGCACTAATTTAAGGTATTTTGAGGAGAGTGAAATACTAGTATTTCTTGACTTTCCTGAGTTCATCCTTTGGTTTGTCCTTTGGCCTCATTTGACTTCTTGAGCTAAGTTAGTGTTAATCACATCTCCTCGGGATTTGAAGGTGATCCAGAAGATTCACTGTCCCCTAAATTCGAAACAAAATTCTTGTTCTCCCCCCATCCTGTTTCCCGTCCACTACTTTTTCTTTAAAAAAAATTCTTTCTTAGGTTTGAAATTTGCTTAAAGATAGTCTTATTCACCTTTTCTAGTTTTTTCCTAGAGGAATTTAAACTCGCAATTAATAATAATCTTTGCCAATCATACCTCATTAAAGCTGAGAAACAGTGATAATCAGGAGGGGAAACAGACGGAGAGGGCGCAGACCGTAGCTTTTGAGAGGCCACTACTTCCCTAAGGTTCGGTGCCTTCAACTTAGTTATTCATAGGAATCATAACAGGCTGCGGGCGAGTCGAGCTGTGATCTCATTTTCTTTCTTAATTTTTTTTTTAATTCTTATTTTTGTGTGTGATCTTATGTTCTCACTTCTGAGGCATAGTTTTTGAAGTGGTAGCTCTTCTCATGGCAAAGCCATTCGATTTCTGTTTCCTTTGAAATCAAACTCACTCTTCATAGCTGACTGAAAATTACATGTCCTGGATGGAGGGACTGATAAAGTAAACCGAGCCATGTCTGAGCGTGGCTGCGGAAGAAGACACAACCCGAAACAAACCAGCACTGGTTCTGCATCGCCACCTGGAGAAGCCCTTCCCCGTGCCTCCCATGGGATCAAGAAGAGTAGCTCTCGCTGGCAGCTGTTATCAAGTCAGACGTAAAGCCTGGAGGAGACGCAAGACCCTGAGATGGGGCGCCCCTAACTTCTGGACTGTAACACGGGGAAGAGGAGGAAAAGGAGCCCTGCCTGGACTTGCCCACTGAGAAAGTAGTCTCCTGGGAAGTGGGATCTGTGGGGAAGGCGCAGAGATAACGTGAATGTTTGGGGGAGACTGTGGGCAGCATTCACAAGCCCGGGCAGATGAGTGCTGCGGGAAACATGGCTCTAAAGGAGACCCGACTGGGGTAGCCAAGTGTGGGTGATCTGGTGAGAATCAGTGTCAGGGTTTATAATAGAGAAAAACACACCAGCCTCATCCTCCGTTTTTTGGTTTTTTTTTTTTTAAAGCAAAATAATAAAAATAATATTTTTAGTAGTATTTCCGTCTTTGATGGTAAAGTTGGTAATCTTAGTGAGTAATGCTGCTAGAATGTACTTGAAATACAACATCAAAACATTTAGAGTGCCTTCTCAGAAAGAAGTGGGCAGACATGATGACTGAAATAAAGCCTCGATTGGGTTTTGCAGGTAGCTGCTGAAAGTCTCACCTTACATTCCAGGGCCTTATCTACACCTTTTGTAGCAAAGACACCAACGCTTCCCACCTACATGGTTCAGGGTAGAGCAACTTGTTCTCTGAAACTCACCACATTAGATTTCTAAAGCCGTTCTCTAATCCATCCAGTACATTTTGATTTGCAAAGATAAAAGACATTTTATTTTATATTTTTTTACAGATTTTATTTATTAGAGACAGAGAGAGCACAAGCAGGGGAGGAGCAGAGAGAGAAGGAGAAGCAGTCTCCCCACTGAGCAGGGAGCCCGATGCAGGGCTCGATCCCAGGACCCTGAGATCATGACCTGAGCCAAGGGCAGATGCCACCCAGGCACCCCTAAAGGACATTTTAAAAAACTGTATTTTTTTCAGAAATGTCATGATGTGATATTATGACGTATAAGTGGGAAATGGGGAGAAAAGAGGAAATGATTCAATAGGGAGAAGTCAAGATAAGACTTAGAACAAACAACAAACTGCACTGTAGGAAGAGGAAAATTCTCACCCAGAGTCTGGAACATGAGCCTGTCACAGGCATCACAGACCGACGGAGAGAGATGCCGTGTCTGGTTACGGAAGAGCCGCAAGTCCCCGTCAGCCCCAGATTCCTTGACCACCCTATCCTCTGTCGCTGGACACACTGCACAGGGTGAGGAGAGAGGGCTGAGTTCTATTTCAGAAGGCTGCTCTTCAAGTCATTATGGACTGAAGACGACTCTGGGGGCCCTTCTGTTACTGATATGAGGGACCTTACTTCAGCTTTGCATCCTGCACCTTGTCCTTCCTGACCTTGCTTACCAGTTCCGCACAGCAGCACCTCTGAACGCCACTCACTAGCTTGCTCCTCTCCCCTCGTTCTCCTGGCCCTGAGACAGTCCTGGTTGAAACCCTCAACGTCTCCCCACCCACCGCTCCCCCGCCCCTTCCTCCTGAGCCAGCCCAGGCGTGGCCGAGTGGATCAGAAAGCAGAGAAGTGCTCTCAGACCGGAGGTGGAGTCCTGTGGGCCGTGGGACCCCAGGCAAGTACCTGTGCCTGTGTCCCGAGCTGTAAAATGGGTGTAATGATACCCTCTCACCACCCAGCTGTCACAACTAGGAGACAATAGGGGATGGGGGGTCTCACCCCCCCATCAGCTACACGCTAAGTGCCCAGCAAAGTACTGTTATGTGATTGCTCAACCCACCTTGTGTGGTTTTAAGTGTTGATTGGGCATTGCATTGTATTGCAAGCCAAATAATCGTACCGTTTAGAGTTTCACCTCGTGAGAGGAAACCTAGAGAAAGCTGGGGCCCCATGTTCTGTCTAAAAGGTGAATGCAGCGGTTTGGGTGAAGTGATAACTTGCAAGCCGGGCAGCCACCGTAACACAGAAGCCATTCGTGGTGAGGGACAGCATGAAGAGAGCATTGGGAAGAGGAAATTAAAAGATGACCATTTTAGCCATCCGTTCTCCAGTGACTTGAAGAAAGTTATCTGTGTTGTTACTGGAACCCCTTTCTGAGAAAAAAGCGGCGGGTGAGAAAGAATACAGGTATTCTTGCTGTCTGAGCCTTCGCTACCAGAACTCAGAAATGGAATGGATTTGGAGACACTTTATTTAAATCCCTCAGTCTGAGCTCTCACTCCTTGCCATTCCAAAACTCAGACACCATATTAGTTTGGATAAAGCGGGGGCCCGCACAAACCTCACTCACCTTCGGAACTGCCCGTCTAAGCTCAGGAAATGACCAGATTTGGATGGCAGGGGCTACCTGCAACTGATTCTCTTAGTAAGAACCTGATCCATCAAAAGAAAGCAGTTAAAATATGTTTCAAAAGTCATCTTTTTTAAGATGAGGTGGGTGACTGAGGATGAGTTCCAGAATAAAAAATGTAGCGTAATGTTTCCTTCAGACAGGATTCCAGGTTGCCAGCCACAGAAGCTGACAACTGATTGAAAAGACTTATTAGGATGTTGGGTGGAGGACTCCGGGGGACGGGGCGGGGGGGGGGGCGCTAGGATCCTAGGCTAAGCTTCTAGAAACTGGCAGGTCCCCCAGAATTGGTCTAACGAGACCCCAGTGAGCACTGGCTATTGTCTGTCCCACTGTCACCTCTCCAGGGAACTGCCCCGATCACTAGTGCCATCTCCCCCCTACTGTCCATGCTGGTCCAGGCGGAGGGAGAGGGAGAGATGGAGGAGAGCTCTGCATACTTAGGTCTGTGTCACCAGCTTGTGAGATCAAGTCTGGCACAGGTGCAATTGAAGAACTAACACAGTTAGGAAGGGGGCTGGGCAGCCAGCTCTGGCATCTTCCCTGGAGATGTGGGATTCTGATGTTGGAAATCCTCCAGCAGTACGTAGGTAGGCTGTTCCACAGGGCGGGCAGCCCAGAATAGGTCGGGTGCCCACAAGAGCAGTGTTCAGTATTCATGAACTGTAACCCTTCCCTTGATGGTCAGTCAGTCTAGTAGATCAAGGCCCGCCTTGCTTGCTTCTACTTTTTTTTTTTTCCCCAAAGAGAGAAACAAGAAGAGAAAAGTATTGGTGGATCCCTTGTAGTCAGAGTAAGTTTCGTCCTGGGAAGCATGTTTTCATGGTGCAGAAGCTGCATCTGTGTGTCTGATCTGGGTTGCCATGTCAGAGGTATTTTGTTACCACAGTTCATGATCAAAAGCCACTGCAGTAGCACGTTCTAGTGCTCAAAGGATTTATTTTCAGTTTCATACCCCACCTCCTGTGTTCTCAAAGCAGGGTTTCTCTTGTTTAATTTCCAGAGCGCCTGCCCGGCCATGACTGTCTGTCTGTCTGTCTGTCTCTGTCTCTCTCTCTCTCTCTCTCATACACACACACACACACACACACACACACACACACACACACTGTGGCTGAGCTCAGAGACTGCACTTGTTAAACTTCAGTATGTTTTCAGAAGCTTCAGGCTGGCCTGGTAACCGCTCAGTGTTGTAACATTGTTTGCATGGGAAATTAGGGTCTGAGTTCTAAAGACAAAGCTTTGAAAACAAATGTCTGTTGTGGAGACTGGTAACTGTTACAGTTGTGGTGACAGTTGCTACAGTGTGAATAAAACATTTCAACCTACACTTGACCTCAAAATATTTATGTAGAAAAACATTTTGACCGTAGAGAGTTGTTTTTTTGTTTTTTGGTTTTTTAAAAATCTCTGTAGAGAGATCAGCACTTTGCTTTTAGTTTTTGTTTGAAACCAGTTTGTTCTAACCTACATTTTCTATCTGCAGGCCCCTTTACTCGACCTCATCCGGCCTTATGGAGAATGGTTTTTGGTGAGTTATCCATTAGTAGATTTAGAAATATATTCTACTTAAAATCCATTTTCTGTATATCATTATAGCAGTTTTACAGTAAATTTTATAGCCTTTTACCTTTTGGTTTTCCTAATATAAATTTTTATGAAGATTCTTTGACACAAATATATTGGTGATAACTTTAGCTTCTCATATGTGTGAACTGCTCCAACTCCGCTAGCCCCCTGTGTATGATATTGTTTCTTAATGTACCCGGGGTCTGACAGAAGGAGTTGTGGCTTGTTTTTCTTGATGCATCTTTCTGTTGCTTTTCATGGGTGCTGTGAGCACGTTTGTCTTGTCAGCATCTAGAAGGGACTGAAACCCAGCAGTCTCTTGAGTGTTGTGAATGGGAAAGATCCTGGAAAGGGTGAAGTCTTTAAACAGAGAACCCAGATTTGAAATAAGCGTAAGTGATAAGCATCTCTATAAATATTGGATGTCTTGTTTTTACTTGATTTCGAGTCCATGGATAGTTTCAAATCCCCTGAATGGACTTAAAATGCATCTTTCAAATGTTGGCTCTTGGCTTTGTCTTGCCTAAATAAGACAGCAAGCAAATTATTTTAGGTTCATAAAATGTAATGTTATGAAACGGACTCTGTTTTTCTTTCAGCCTTCAGAGATCATAGGTGAATCCCTTTGAATGGAGTGGCGTCCTTCCTTTTGCAGGAGTTCACTGAGCGCCTTTGTGTGGAGGGCTGCGTTGGCCCCAAGGCTGCAGGGGAGGGCCAGACAGACAGGAGGCTCCCTTCGGGAGGGAGGACAGCTCTTGCAAACAATTAAATAAAGCAATAATCGAAAAATATCAGATGCCTCCAAGTGTTTGGAAGTTAATTAAAACCATGCGGGCTGATAGTGACCAAGTGACTGCTTTCACATGCACGTGCAAGGAAGGATGCTTCACGGAAACGTGTGCAGAGTAGGAGCTGGCAAGCATTGGGGTCGCCGGAAGCCAGGCAAAGGGAAAGGCTACTAAAATGGTCCCTAGCCAGAAAGAGCGTGGTGTGTTGCAGGCCAGTGTGGCAGAGCAGAGCAGGCCCTAGGGGAGTAATAAGAGAGAGGCCGGAGTCCGGCAGGGACAGAACCCCACAGGGCTTGTGGGCCAGTAAAGGGCACAGACAGGAAGGGCAGTGGGAAGTCCCAGGAGGATTTTTCGCAGAAAAGTGACATGATTCATTTCCATTTGTAAATAGATTGTCCTGGTTGCATCATACTTACATCTCATGGACTTAATGTTGCTGCATGAAATTAGGAGTTATTTTCAGCTGGTTGGCTACATTTGAGTTTTTCCTATTTCAAATGATCCATGATAGGTAATTAGCAGTTTATTTCTTACCTGAGATCTTTTTGGGATCATGGAGCCCTTTGATAATCTGATGAGAATTAACCCTTTCTCAGCACGCGCGCGCGCACACACATTTGTGCATATTACATCTGGGGCTTCATGGACTTTGAAGCTCAACCATGAATTCCAGCTTAAGAAGCCCTGCTCCACACAGGTAGTTTCTGTTGTCTTAAAATAATTATTTTGAAAGGATTATAATAAAAAAGTGTAGTGGGAGGCATGTGAGATGAAAATTTATAAAAGCAGCTGGTAATAAACGTGAGGAAGTCCTTACGCTGACAAAGTATGTGGCTCTGGGGTACACAACAGGTCAGCCATGCTGTGATCGAGTCCCCTGAGCTCCCTGAGGACAGAGAGAGCTCCTTTTGGAAGGCCTGGTGCTGTAGATGTTCCAGGGGATTTCATTCCAGCCATGGACGTTGTCTCCTCTGGAACAGTTCGTGGGAGATTAGCGCTGAGCAAGTTCACACGGAGTCCTGTGATCCAAGGTCATTTGTATCACAGTGTCTAGGTGTCCTCCACAAATGTTTTAAGTCTAGCAGGTTCGAGAGAAAGAGAAGTGATAGAGCCACTGGTGGTTGGTTTCCAAATCTTTCTAAAAGGCTTTTGCTGTTTTAAAAGCAGATGATTAACTTTATTTTTAAATGACATGGGGTAATTATTAGGATACGGATTATGGTATGATGCCCAGGAACATAATGCCCACAAGGGCTGACATGGGGTGTAAGACGTGGATGTGTGTCCCTGGGCCACCTCTCGGCCCTTCACACCTGTCTTTGCTGATGTTGCCCCCGAATGGGCTGTTCATACCCAGCTTGGCTACCTCCCTCCACTCTCCACACAGCAGCCAGAGTCTGCTTTGCAAAGCGGTACCCATATCATCCTATTTCCCCATTTAAAGCCTGTCATGTGCTCCTTGTTTCACTTAAGGTAAAATCTGAGATCGTTGCCTTGGACCTCAAGCCCTTGCACTTGAGGGCCACATGCTCCCTTCCCATTTTTGCTGGCGGCCCAGCCACAGGCTGGCTTCCAATGCTGTGGGCTTACGTGGATGCCTCTTCTCTACCTGAATGTTGCTGGTCCTTCAAGACTCAGCTCGAGCATCATTGTCTCAGTATTACCAACCCCGTCAGTGAGAGTTAGGACTGTGTATCAGACTCGCTCATCAAAGGAGCTGCCAGGCTATCACAGGGATCTCAACACACTACCATGCAAGACCAATGCCTGACGTGTGTTTGCGTCTGACCCCCACATCTCTTGTTTCCCTCAGGACTCAGTGTGCTCTACTTCCTGTTCCTGGTATTCCTTCTCTTCCTGAACTTCGATCAGGTTAAATCCCTCATGTACTGGCTGGATCCAAATCTTCGATACGCCACAAGGGAAGCAGACGTCATGGTATGTACTTGTCAGTGGTTTCTCAGAGAAATCGGTAGGCTCTTGGGTATAAGAGCTAGTCGGCTTCACCTCCTAAATTGTTACTTCTGCGTACTTCCCGTGTAGATAATGTAAAAGTCGGGTCTCTGGGAAGGTGAGGTGTGCGGTTTCCGGAGTGATTACAGTCCAGGGAAATGATATCCCTTCTTGGAGCAAAGGGGGAGGATGGTGGGAAGAGTGTGACAGCCTTGGGTGTGAATTCTGCCTCTGTCCCTTGTTAGCTGTAAGACCTTGGGCAATGTACTTGTTAGCTAGTCTGTTCCTTTCTTTGTAAAGTGAAATAATAGTACTTCTTTGGGGAGTTTTATTGTGAACTAAACAAAGTAACCTTATCTCTGAAGCCTCCACATGGTGCCTTGCACACAGCAAGTCCTCGGTGGTGGTGGTGGCTGCTGTAGCAGTGTGACCCTCAACACGTCTGCTCCGCACTCTGGCCCCGAAGCCATGAGGGGCCGGTGTGAATGATCCAGGCCATTTTGTTCATTATTTTTCTTAACCCACAAAAATAATTTTATTCTTGGGTAAAACTCCCTGCTCCAGCTTTTAGGGAAGAGACTATTTTATACTCTAATGCTGTTTCTTTCCTTTTTTTTAATTTATTTTTTTTAATAATACCTTACGTTTGGTACAGACTGAAGGAAGAACGTACTAATGCTCGGAAAAGGAGAACAGGCATCTGGGCCACAGGCAGGGCCTGGTGTAAAAACAGTACAAGGGGCGCCTGGGCAGCTCAGCCCGTTGAGCATCTGCCTTTGGCTCAGGTTGTGATCCCAGGGTCTGGAATCGAGCCCCGCGTTGGGCTCCCTCCTCTATGGGGAGTCTGCTTCTCCCTCTCTCTCTCTGCCCCTCCCCCTGCTCGTGTTCTTACTCACTCTCTCCTTCTCTCCTTCTCTCTCTCTCAAAATAAATGAATAAAATCTTTAAAAAAGAAACAATACAAAGGGACTTAATAAAAGATCCAAGAAGTGATCATTCTACTGGAGTTGAGATTGGTCAGACCCTTCTTGAACGGTGTTTCAACGTTTTAACTTTTATAAAGGCAGAAATAAGAATGCCAAAAATTGGGGCGCCTGGGTGGCACAGCGGTTAAGCGTCTGCCTTCGGCTCAGGGCGTGATCCTGGCGTTATGGGAGAGCCCCACATCAGGCTCCTCTGCTCTGAGCCTGCTTCTTCCTCTCCCACTCCCCCTGCTTGTGTTCCCTCTCTCGCTGGCTGTCTCTATCTCTGTCAAATAAAAATAAAATCTTTAAAAAAAAAAAAAAAAAAAAAAGAATGCCAAAAATTATTTAAAAGTCTCAGGAAGAAAAGTCTGTCCGGGAGTTTCGTACTTTAGGGAACAGAGTGGCGTGCGGTGCCTTGGCGCTTCTACTGATGATGATAATGATAGTGGTGGGCATGGTGAGGGTGGGGCAGCTACTGACTGTGGGTCATCTGTTCTGCCAGCACTTACATAAATTCTATATAAGCTTCACACATGCATACACATGCATTAATAGCCCTCATTTTATCAAGGAAGAAATGGAAATTTAAAATGGATAAATATCTCATTCAAAGCACAAAGCTGGTAAGATCCCTCTGACTTTGGGACCTATCCTTTTCCTTTGGACTCTGCCTTAAGTACATAGTTATAATAATGGCAGTGCTTTGACACTCACAGGAGCCTTATGAAACAGATTGGGAGAAAGGTATTCCAGATATGCTATTCCCCCCTCCCCATTTTCTTGGGGTTTTGAGCAAAAGGGGTATATCACAAAGTAAAATGACCTGCAAAATGAATATGACTTGGATTTGGTTAAGTGTTGGGCAAGCGAGGAAGAGGGTGGAGCCACCAGGATCAGCCCTGCAGCCAGTTGGGAGGTGGCCACAATTTGTCTTCACCTCCTGTGCACTCATATGCACACACCTTCCCCTCCTTGCCCCCCTGGCTCAGAGATGCCCTCATTTAATGCCTTCTCCCCCTGCTGCCCAGAGTTATGTCTGCATCCAGCTCCCTAGCAGCATTAAACTGCAGTGTCCCGTGTCCCTCCCATGGCTAGGACCTCGAGATCTTCCTGATGTGATCATTGGCGAATCTGTGCATTAATAATTATAACGCTAAGAGTTACACTCGGCTCTTTATGACTGTCGAAGAGCCTTTGCATGCCTTGAAGCCCAGAAATATTCTCAGGGAGGATCAAGGGCCCTCAGAGTTAGCCCACGATGACTTGAAGAGCAGCCTTCTGAAAACAGAACTCAGCCCTCTCTCCTCACCCTGTGCAGTGTGTCCAGCGTCAGTAAGAGGATAGGGTGGTCGAGGAATCTGGGCTGACGGGGCCTTGCGGCTCTTCCATAACCGGACATGGCATCTCTCTCCATCGGTCTTTGATGTCTGTGACAGGCCCATGTTCCAGACTCTGGGTGAGAATTTTCTTCTTTCTATAGAGCAGTTTGTTGTTTGTTCTAAGTCTTGTCTTGACTTCTGTCTATTGAATCTTTTTCTCTTTTCTCCCCATTTCCCACTTACACATCATAATATCACATCACAATGTTTCTGAAAAAATAACAGTTTTTTAAAATGTCCTTTCAGCTTTGCAAATCAAAATGTACTGGATGGATCTGAGAAAGGCTTCAGAAATCTGACAGTGGTGGGTTTTGGAAGAGACAGAGGAGTTCCAACTTGCTCTTTTGCTCCCTTAGCAGGCGTCATTTCTAGAATTTGAAAATATTAATATTTACAGGAATTCTTTCAACTGGCTGATAATAGGTGGTTGTTTTCCAAATCTTACTCCATCCTATCAGATTAATTTTGGGAAGACAGAATGTCAAGTGTGGAGGTCCCTGAGAAATGTTACCTTGTCATATGATGATTACTTTCCTAATAAATACAGAAATATAAGGATGTTGATTTAAAATTTCCTTGAAATATGTCATATTAAAAACAAAAAGATATTAGAAACAAAACCAAAAGTCTTAAAAGCTTTGCCATTTTTATTATTATGTATTCATTTGAGAGAGAGAGAGAGAGAAAGCACAAGCAAGGGGCGGTAGCAGAGGGAGAAGCAGGCTCCCTGCTGAGCAAGGAGCCCAATGTGGGGCTTGATCCCAGGACCCTGGGATCATGACCTGAGCCAAAGGCAGACACTTAACTGAGCCACCCAGTTGCCCAGCTTTGTCATTTTTAAATACTTAAATTATGTAGCCTGTGATAACATTTGGAGGTGGGGAGGTTTATTCTGTTTCCTTTAATTTCTGAAATTGGATGCTTCAGCTTTTCCTCTTTTCTGACATAAATATTTAAGGCTTTAGGTTTTCCTCTGAGTTCTTAGCTTCATCTCATCGTTCTGATACATAGTATTTTTTTTTTAAAGATTTTATTTATTTATTTGACAGAGACAGACAGCTAGCAAGAGAGAACACAAGCAGGGGGAGTGGGAGAGGAAGAAGCAGGCTTCCAGTGGAGGAGCCTGATGTGGGGCTCGATCCCATAACGCCGGGATCACGCCCTGAGCCAAAGGCAGACGCTTAACAACTGCGCCACCCAGGCGCCCCTGATACATAGTATTTTTATTACCATTTAGTACTGAATATATTTTACATTTCTTTTTTTTTTTTTTTAAGATTTTATTTATTTGACAAGAGAGACAGAGAGGGACACAAACAGGGGGAGCTGGAGAGAGAGAAGTAGGCTTCCCGCTGAGCAGGGAGTGCAACTCGGGGCTCAGTGCCAGGACTCTGAGATCATAACCTGAGCCAAAGGCAGATACTTAACGACTGAGCCACCCAAGCGCCCCTGTATTTTACATTTCTATTCTGATTCCTTCTTTACGCTATGATATTTAGACGTGTTCTTAAATTTCCAAACCTTTTGGGATTCTACTTACTCTTTATTATTTGGGATTCTACTTATTTTCTTACCACTGGCTTTAACATAGTTGCCCTACGGTCAGATGACATGGGCTGTGTGATTCCACTTCTTTAAGACAGGCTAATAAGCCTTTGTAAAATTATTTTGCTCCCCATTTTAGTCAAATTTCTGCAATTCAGAGCAAAGCAGTTCTGATTCAAAAACTTAAATATTTGTCCATTTTTCCTAAAGGGTGTTCAGTTATTAAAGCTTTTGGGGGGAGGGGGGAAGGACAGGTTTGACCAAGGTCATATCAGTTCTTTTCATTTATTGTCAGGATCCTGGAAGAAAGTTGATTTTGAGAGTGTCCATTAATTATTTCCCTTTTTATTTTGAATAGGAATATGCTGTCAACTGCCACGTTATCACCTGGGAGAGGATTATCAGCCATTTTGATATATTTGCGTTTGGTCACTTCTGGGGCTGGGCCATGAAGGCCTTGTTGATCCGTAGTTATGGTCTCTGCTGGACAATCAGCATTACCTGGGAGCTAACCGAGGTAAGAAGGGGCTGTGATCAGTTAGTTTACATGTAGGAGGAATGTAGTCTGTCCATTCACAGGCAGTTAATCCATTCTTTGCCTCTGTGGTACAAGCTGTGTTTAAACCACCCCTTAGGAATATTTTATGTCTTTGGTGGGAGGCGAGGCGCAAATTCCTTATTAAATTAAAATGTGTCTCTTGTCTCGCAAGTCTTAAAGAGAAACAAATGAAATGAAGCAAAAAGAATGAAGTAAAATTCCCAGTGAGACAAATACAAGGTAATGAGGAGATCTGCTTAGAAGTAAGTAGGTAGGTTACCCACCAGCTAGTTTCCAGTCTGAGATAAATAGAACCGTGGTGTTTAGGAATTATAGGAGCCTCAAGGATATTTTGTAGCTGAAAAATGGATTCCCGATAGCTCTAATATCTCATAGTCAAGTTTGTCTCATTAAATGAATGAAAGAGATAGTCCTTTTTTTTTTTTAAGATTTTTAGTTATTTGTTTGACAGAGAGAGCACAAGCAGGGGGAGAGGCAGGCAGAGGGAGTGGGAGAAGCAAGCTACCTGCTGAGCAGGGAGCCTGATGCAGGACTTGATCCCAGAACCCTGAGATCATGACCTGAGTCAAACCAGGTGTTTAACTGACTGAGCCACCCGGGTGCTTCTGAAAGAGAGATAGTCTTGAAAAATTATTAGGAAAATGAAATTTGGGGGATTTACTCATTTATCATTCAGTTATGATATTCTTTTTTTTTTTTTAAGATTTTATTTATTTATTTGACAGAGATAGACAGCCAGCGAGAGAGGGAACACAAGCAGGGGGAGTAGGAGAGGAAGAAGCAGGCTCATAGCGGAGGTGCCTGATGTGGGGCTCGATCCCATAACGCCAGGATCACGCCCTAGGCCGAAGGCAAACGCTTAACGACTGCCCCACCCAGGCGCCCCCAGTTATGATATTATTCTTAATCACTCCCAGGGAACAAAATTTGGCCACGTGTACAGTATATTTCTTTTCTTTTCTTTTCTTTTTTTTTTAAGATTTTATTTATTTATTTGACAGAGAGAGAGGCAGCGAGAGAGGGAACACAAGCAGTGGGAGTGGGAGAGGGAGAAGCAGACTTCCCGCTGAGCAGGGAGCCCGATGCAAGGCTCAATCCCAGAACTCTGGGATTACAACCTGAGCCAAAGGCAGACGCTTAACAACTGAGCCATCCAGGTGCCCCAGGTGTACAGTATATTTCTTGATGCCAACTGTTATCTTGACCCTAAGTTAGGGAAGCATGCCAGTCACATCTAGCTTCTGTTAATGTGCCTTTTTTTTTTTTAGATTTATTTATGTATTTATTAGACAGAGAGAGACAGCCAGCAAGAGAGGGAACACAAATAGGGGGAGTGGGAGAGGAAGAAGCAGGCTCCTAGTGGAGGAGCCTGATGTGGGGCTCGATCCCGGAACACCGGGATCACGCCCTGAGCCGAAGGCAGACGCTTAAATGACTGCGCCACCCAGGCGCCCCTGTTAATGTGCCTTTTACAGCCTCCGAGGCTGGGAGTCTGAGTTCAAGGCATTGGTGGGATTGGTGTCCTTTGACGGCTGTGAGGGAGAATCTGGTGCAGGCCTCTCAGCTTCTTATGGCTTGCTGGGCATCTTTGGTGTTTCTTGGCTTGTTAGATGCATCATCCCAATCTCTACCTCCACCTTCGAGTGGGGTTTTCCCTGCATGCATTCACGTGGCATTCTTTTTGTAAGGATACCAGTCACGCTGGATTAGAGGCCCACCCTATTTCGAGATGACCTCATCTGTACTAATGACACCTGCAGCAACTCTCCATGTCATGAGGTACTGGAGGTTAGGGGTTCAACGTGTGGATTTTGAGGGGAACACAATTCAACCCACAGCAGTACCCAACACTGTAAATGTATTGTCCTAAATCCTCACCATAAACCGAAAAGGCTGTGTACATCCCCAACGGACAGACAAAGGAACCAGAGCCTTGCTTCATGAGGTGAGCCAGATCACACTCCAGCTGTGCTCGGTTCCAGGTGTGCAGCCCACATTCCTGCTCTCCCACCACGTTCCCCTTGGAATTCCAGGCATCTTCCTAACCTCGCTGCTGTGGGACCGTGGCCAGGCCCTGGGCCTTTCTCCACCTGCCTGCTTCTCCCCCCTCACACTACAGATGGCCCCGTGCCTGCTTCCCTGCTCCTCAGCGTCCTCTCGCCTCCTGTAAGCAGCGTGGCTCTATCCAAGTCTTTCACGCCGCTGCTCCATGTGTATCTAACCTCCTGTCCTCTCCTGGCTGAACCACTCACCTCCTCCCTTCACCGTCTCTTCCCAAAGGAATCATTTTCACTTCTCGGTCAGGTTACATCCTTCTCCGACTGAAAACTCTTTAATGTGTGTCCATTGCTCTTATGACAAAATCCAAACTTCCAGACCAGCCCGCAAGAGGCCCGATATTAACCGGCCAGAGCCCACTTCCCCCGCCTGCTTGAGACCCTCCCCACCTGCAGTCTGCACTCTAGGCATCTTTGCCTTCGTGTCCAAGATTCCATGTCTTTTCCTATCCCAGAGCCCACCTGCAGACTCTTCGCTCCTTTCCCTGCTCCTTCCCCTGGCTGTGCTGCACGTTTGTACACCTGGAAATGGAGTACCTGGCCCTTCTCCTTTGAAACGCTCATCACAGTTTAGATGCTTACAGTGTTAGATGCTCTTTGCTGCCAAGGGTTAGGCCTCGAGAGGGCAGGGCCCCTCTCTGCGTAGTCCCGGATACTGTGCCTTGCAAGTGGCACGTGCTTCCCAGATTCCTAGCGAGCGAATGAGTGAATCCAGCCCTGTCCAGCTCCTCCCGCTCAGGTCTGGACAGACGAGGGGACCAGGGCCCAGCACTTTGCTTCGTGAGGTGAGCCCGGATTGGGTTCCAGATGTGCTCCGCTGTGGATGGGCAGCCCTCGTTCCTGCTGTTTGACGTGTCCCCCTTCCCGAGTTCCAGGCATTTATCTGGACGGCCCGTCTCACCCCTGGTATCTGGTACCGTCCAGGAAAGCTCTGGAGGCCGAAGCCCGTCCTCCACATCCCACTCCTCTGCATAGTGTCGTGTCAGCAAATACATGTCATTGACGTGTCTCTCTTCCCTGTCTAAAGGCCACAGTTAGTGCCCCATCTCATGGCTGGGAACCTGGGGGTACACTTCAGGGGCTGTGCGTGGCTCGCCTCGGAAAGGAAGGCAGCCACCCGCCTTCGCCCATGGGGCAGCTGTGCTCCGTCTCCTCGGCGGCCAGCACGCTAAGCAGGCAAACCCCTCAGATATTTGCATTGTGTTGCAGTTTCTGAAATGCTTTCATGAACAGTTGTATTTCATATTATTGATTACATTACTTCAGAAGTTTGCAGTTATGGGGTGGCCTCTTTCCGGAGAACTCCCAGTCACTGTCTTTGTCATTTCAGACCTTCTTAAAATGGGCCTGCACGCAGCAGGGCATGCTGCTCTGGACACAGCTGACCCACTGTTTTGGACAAAACTATTTCCATAGGAGATTTCTGTCCCCTTTCCTCCCTTCATCCTGCTGTTCCCCCCTTTCTGGAATGTCCTCTATCTTCATCCCCGTCTCATGAAACCTGTCATTCCTGTCCTTACCAGTCCCAGTCCAGTATATCGTGCTCCAATTGCCATCTGTCAGCACGAATCTCTCTTTTGTCCCACCGTGCTCCATTTATGTCGCCATGGAAACATTTGCCACAGCCTACCTGATTTTGTGGTTCTGGATAAACGTCTGACTCCTGCCCTTGAGATCAAAAACCTTGACTGTTTTGCCTCAACCGCTTATACATCATAAGCACTTAATAAGATGATTGCAAATTGGTTATCGAAAGGTTTCCTGGTTTCCTAAAACATGTCATCAAAACCTAACCTTACTACTTTTGCAGCCTCCTTGTTGTTTTACCTAAATATCTATGGAATATTTCTAAAATGCGCAGCTTGAACTCTCAAGCTGCTAATTTTGAGGACTATGCCAGCTCTCTGTTGGCAGGTACGAAGACTTTTCTCCTTCTCCCCTTCTAGATCCATGTCTTGTTACCCTTAGCCAAGGTCGTTCATCATTGGTATTTTTCAGGAGCGGTTATCGTTTCTTTAAAGCCCTATGTTTAAAAAAAAAAAAAAAAGGAACAACTGTTTGGATTCATAATATTTGTAAATCGTCCACAGCATAAAAAGCAAACCTGATTACAGACCTCGTTTTTATTTATTCTGTTCATACATTAGGAAAACCTGACACGTCAACAACTCTTCCCCTTTTTTTTGGTCAACAACTCTTCCTAACAATATATTATTCCAAGGAAATCCATCTTTCTGTGGCGTTGCTTTTAAAACCGTGGTCTCTTGTTTCCTCAGCTTTTCTTCATGCACCTGCTGCCCAATTTTGCCGAGTGCTGGTGGGATCAGGTCATCTTGGACATCCTGCTGTGCAATGGCGGCGGCATCTGGCTGGGCATGGTCGTTTGCCGCTTCCTGGAGATGAGGACCTACCACTGGGCCAGCTTCAAGTGAGTGACCCTCTTCCTGCACATGAGTCACCATGTTTCACAGTGCGTCCTTCGCCGTGTTAGTAGCGTGCAGCTTCGGTACGGTCTTGGAGGATGAGAAATAAATTACATGGTAGTAATTGAAACTCACTAGCGATTATAGACCTGATTTCAGGCATTCCTCCAGAAAATGCTAAATCATTTGTGATTTTCTCACATCCATTTTATTTTTATGCTTATGCCTCAGTCTATATTCACCCTGCCGTCACTGGATTAAGTAGTCCCCTCTTCCCCGGTTACCCCCTCCGAGCAATCTTTTTAGGGATGTCAGATTCATCATGTCATTCTCCTGTGATGGCTTCTCGTGGTCTTTAGGACAAAGTGCACAGAGGGGGCTGGGCAGGTCTGCTCCTTTCCTCCACACCCTCTGGGGCACCCAAGGCTTTGAGCCCATGCCACGTACTCCTCTGGACCTGGGTTTGACCTGTGTCCCCAGGGTGACAGGTCCTCTCCTTTGCTGCCTCAGCTCCCTTGATACCTTTTCAGGTAGTTATCTCTGACTCTGTGATTCAAGTCACTTCGTCCCTCCTCTATGCCACCATGGGGGACAGCGCCCACCTCCGTCATTCCTCATCGTGCTCTCCTAAACTCACTCACTCCTCAGTTTGACAGCCACAGGAACTGTGCCATTGGCCGGGAGGGAAAGAACAGCGGTAGTGATCATGAAAGTAGTTGTTTTTATTGTGTTTACACCTTCATTTATTTATCAAACAAAACAGGAGCATTTTCCCACATCATTAAATAGTCTCCTAGACCATGATTTTAAGGGCTTCTTCATATCCCAACATATAAATAAATCATGAGGTATTTAACCAGTTCCCTTTTGTGGTCATTTAGTTGTTTCGAAGTTTTCAGTTTTATGAAGAAAGCTAGAGCATTCTTTACACATAATCTTTGTGTAAATTTTTTTCTGTAAATGAATTTATTTACACCCATTTATATTTTCACCTATTTTCGCTAATGTACGTATGTGTCCATTTCACTGTTCCTTTGAATTTTACCCTTAATCCTTTTTCAATGTTATCACACATAGAATTGTGTGATACTGAATTTCTCGGCTATGTCTGTTAGGTTTTCCCTCTTTTTATTAGTGCTTTTGATAGGTTAAGGATATTAACACTCTCATAAATGTGACTTTATTTTCCATTTTGTCATCCAGCTTTAATTTTCTTCATGGTAGGTACTCTATTTAAACTTCAAAAGATTTTAGTCTTTTTGTTCAGGTAAATGTTGACCTGTATTTTCTCCCAGTTCTTAATGGTTTGGTTTTTTATTATGAGTAACTTATTTAATCTTTCTCAAACTTAATTTGGTATATGTTATGAAGGAGGGATTTCACAGTGTTTTTGCAATTGATTCAACCATTTTCCCCATTCCTGTTTAAGTAATCCTTTCTTTGGGTACTGACTTGAAGGCATACTTTTTAATATAGTGAAGACCGTATATTACGGAACAAAGACTGTAGCTGTGAGAGATGTTGTAAGCAAGCTTGTTAAGCAGTATCTCATTTGAGCCTGACCTCAATCCTAGGGATTGACACTACTTTTCTCTTCCTTCTAGGGATGGGGACAGTGAGAACTAGGTTTAGTACTTTGTCTAAGGACACACAGGTAGCAAGCACCTGAGTGTGAATTTATGTCAGGCTGCCTGGCTCTTTACACATTGCCGTAACGCTTCCCCATTTTCATACACTTATGCTTTAGTTTCAACTTGAGAGTCATTTTGTCAGTTTACCAAAACACAAGCCCGACTAATAAGCAGAAATGCCACTGGTATATTTTTTATGTTGACATCAAATATATAAATGAATACAAAGTTGAATTAACCTCTTTACTATACAGACAATCCTGACTTACAGTGATGGTTTGACTCCATGATTTTTTGACTTAACAATAGCGTGAAAGTGATACACATTCAGTAGAAATCATACTTTGAGTTTTGAATTTGGATCTTTTCTCGGGCTAGGGATGCACGTAGGACCCTCTCTTGCGATGCTGGGCAGTGGTCGCGCAGCTCCCCGTCAGCCAGGTGATCGTGAGGGTAAACAGCCATTATACTCACAACCATTCTGCACCCAGACCGCCGTTGTTTTTCACTCTCAGTACAGTCTTCCTTAAGTTACATGAGATACTCAACATGTTATTATCAAGGAGGCTTTTCATTAGAAGATTTTGCCCAACCCCCATAGACAAATGTTAAGTGTTCAGAGCGAGTTTAAGGTGGGCTGGACTAAACTGTGATGTTTGGTGGGTTAGGTGTATTAAATGCATTTTCATCTTATGATAGTTCCATTTTATGATGGGTCTGTCAGGACAGAACCCCTTCATAAATTGAGGAAGATCTGTAGTTAGCATTCCAGTACTTGACCACACTATGTCACTCTATTTATTTCCCATATTCCTCTTCCTCTTTCCATATAGTTGCCTTTTTTTTTTTTTTTAAATACAGGTCCTTCATAGTTTTTGTTTATTTTTGGATAAACTCTATTTTTTTGTTGTTGCTCTTGTACCTCAAATCTTGCTGCAAGATTTTCTCAATACATGCTTGTTGATGGGTTAGGTAAATGAATGAAGGAACAAACCCTCACCTCTTCCCCCACAAGAATAAAAGGCCTGACCTGTTCTGTCACGGGAGTATGAAGTATTTGAGTGATTTCTAGGATTAAAACTAAGGAAGGTTAAAATCGCTGTTTGTCATCCCCAGCTGTTCACTTACCTTAGGAACAAATGGGATGAAGAAAGGGTGTGGGTGACCTCAGAATATGGAGCACGTCCTCTGTTTCACTGAAATGCCCTGACTTGGGAGACGCACAGCGGGTGGGATCATACCGTTGCTGGCACCCTTGTTCTCCCTGGCCTGGTTCCAGGTGATTGTTCACAAGTGAAGGCCTCTCCTGGCTCTGCAGTGACCTGACCTCTGCCCCGTGCTTGTCATCACTGAAAGTCCTCATCAAGTATACAGCTCTCCACGCTGCCTATGGATAGAGAGATCATTGTTGGAGAGACGGTTTGACTAGAAAGGAATCTTTTTCTTCCGAGCATGTGTTGCAAAATTGTCAGTGCAGGTTTTTTTTTTCTTGTCTTTTTGTTTTTCTTCTTCCCTTTCCTTATCTCTTCGGATTTTCACTGGGGCCGCTCTCTTCTTACAGAGACATCCACACCACCACCGGGAAAATCAAAAGAGCCGTGCTCCAGTTCACTCCTGCTAGTTGGACCTACGTTCGATGGTTTGACCCCAAATCTTCATTTCAGAGAGTGGCTGGAATATACCTTTTCATGATCATCTGGCAGGTATTTTTTCAATGCCCAGAACTCGGGGCAGGGGGAAAGCAAAACCAAACAAAACCAAAAGCAAAATAAGAGCCATCCAGGAATTTAGAGTTAATGCTGGTTGACACTGCTTAGCAGCTGGCGGGTTCGGAAGATAGAAGATCCTGCAGCTGACATACAGAATAATTAAACAGAACAGTGTTATCACGCCTAAGGTCTTGCTTCCTGGGGAAGACATTTTCAAGTATCTTTCTTTGAATTGCAAATTAGAAACAGCTTAAAATTCCCCGAAAGAAGCTTTTGGTCAGCATCTGTCACCCAAGGAGTTAGGCATTGGATAGCTTTTCAGAGTGATCATTTTCAGGACCAAAGGAGCAAATGCAAAGGCTTTCTCTTATGTTCCAAATTTAATGTTTGATTTTTAAAATTGTGCCTCAGCTGTTACTACTCTGGGTAATTTGTAGAGAGCTAAGTAAAGAAGCCGTCTACCACCAGGGGCATGTGGGGGCACTGGAGCCCTTTGGGGAACCCTGGGTCCTCCAGGAAGATGCTGTCAGTGGAGGGAAGGTCTCCTCCCACGCGGCCCACTAGGTGATTGAAGTGATTCAGACAGCCAAGGGTCTTGGAAAAGGATTATCAGACATCTCTGTTTTCTAGAGATAGCCTTTTGTGCAGCTCCTCCTGTCCCCAGGTTAATTATTTCACAACTCTGGGGGACTAACTTTTGCCTGAAGAGTCTTTTGGAATCACCAGAAATTATATTTTGAACACATGCACAAAATACTCCCAGCACAAGAAAAAATAAGCATGTGTCACCTTTAAGACAATTGTCCTGGTCCCCACGTGAAGAATAGTAGTGCTTATCTCAGTAAATGGACTTTAGGGATACAGAACTGTATGTGAGTAGTTGAACAGTCACCGTGGTTTGGGGAAGTCTGTATGTATAAAGATGGGAGTTTAAATGGATGGGGATTCATTCAGTTTTACCTCATGAGAGCAGCATCCAGGAAGGTGTAGGTTTTCCTTTAATCCACGAACTAAGGAGGAGTGTGGATTTGTCCAGGAGAGATAGTAAGGCGTGCTTTCAGAAGGGCAGCATTACACGGAGCATACTTCTTCCGCGAGCGTGAGCACTGAGCTGTGACCAGCTTTCCACGTGTGGGGTTAATTAGTGGACCATGTTTTAATTTTATACCCTTGAAATCAGTGCTGTGGGAAAAGACACACGTCTTATGTCACTGAAATGAACCTGCTGGTCCATGTGTTTTCTAAGCAGTGACCTGCCCTAATCTCTGCTCCTTGCTTAATCTGGACGGGAAATGCGGGAGGCGGGCTCGGCAGGGAACCCACCCCTGTGCTGCTTCCTGTGATGAGCTGCGCCGGGATGCTAACCTCAGGGAAAAGGACCACCGCCTGTAGATGGAACCTTGAACCAACCCTTCACACGCACCCTTAAAAGCTGCCTTTGGCCGAGGCATGTGTTACAGGCGTTCCCAGTCATTTCTCATGCTCAAGCTTCTTTTGTGATTAAAGAGCTCACTTTCCTACAGTCATACATCTCATAGACCCGGCCCGATTTCTGTAAGACCGCAGGGGTGTTCCATGGCAAATACTGGTTTTCATAATTTCTGCTGTTCTCAAAGTATCTGTCTCCTGACTGTTCAGCAGAGCACATGTATGTCCCAAGTGACAGCCATGCCCCAGGAAACATGACCGATAGCTGATGCCATCATGTACCCCTTCCCCTACCCCAGCACCTCCCCCATTAACCCCCAGTTGGTTGGTGCCAATATTGTACTGGCTGTTACTTAGTTTAAAAATAGCAACTATTCCGGTAGCGACTTGGAAGACCCCATCTATTTTCTGAAAATGCCTTGAACATACTAATTATTTTTTAGAATGTCCATAACAAGGAATATATTATTACGACTTACCATGCAGTATCAGGTTGACTAATGCCTCCTTCTTTTTCAGCTAACTGAGTTGAATACCTTCTTCTTGAAACATATCTTTGTGTTCCAAGCCAGTCATCCATTAAGTTGGTGTAGAATTCTCTTTATTGGTGGCATCACGGCTCCCACAGTGAGGTAATTCTATACAAGCCTGACCGTCATTTGAGCACATTAACCTGCTATGTATTCTCCTGCTCAGCTTAAGGAAAGTCACGTAAGCTAGCAGATTTTCCATGAAAATATTAAAGGATTATACCTCTGAATATGACAAAAATCTTTTGTTCTCAGACCTCAGTCACATGGAGAACACCACACAAACCATTATCTTCAAACCTTTTTATTACCCTCCACTGCTGTTCCATTTTTACCCCCTTTAACATCCTTTAAATTAAAAAAAAAAGTAGCAGTGATGCTGACTTCTTTCTAAAATGAGGTGATTGAAAAATACAAAAGTTTTTATGGTGGCTCGGAAGTCATAAATGATGTTATTTTCAGAATGGCTCTTTAAGAGCCGGTTAATTACCTTTTCACATTGTCCTTCCTGTCATCCTCCAGGACAACTGAGATGAGCTTGGCTATTCATACTGTTGTTGCCCCGATATGGGTAGGGCCCCAGAGGTGAGGTGTTCTTTGGAGACTCCCACTCACGTAGACTGATCCCGGTGAATATCAGACAGACATACTTCATCTGTTTCATTTTTCCTACTCAGAGCTAATAGCATTTGGGTTTTACAATTAATGTTGGAGCACCAACATTGAGCAGGAATAACACCAAAGATAGCTACTCAGTCAATTCAGATATAAACTAAGCAGTTACAGGGGTTAGCTTTTCAGAAGCTGTGGGATAACTCCATTCACCATTTTTAGTGTGCATGCAAACCACACAAGCAGAGTGTATGTTCTCCTTGGTCAAATAAACCTCTTTACTCCAGCCAGCACATCTTCTGGTCCTCATTAATTATTACAAAAAGAAACAAGCATACATAGATACATAGATATATATTATATATAATGTATATCTATATAGATATTTATGTATCTATGTTTATCTATATCTGTATCTATATATATTTCCTCCCAGATCCTGGATTGAACAAGCCAAATAAGATACAACTGAGTTCTGTGGAGCTAAGGCCTAAAATTCCATCTCTGGTGTCATTATGAACCAAATGGGAAGCCAGGCGTTGGTAGGCAGGTAGTGTTCTGACGTGTCACCGACCAGTGGCCTGTTGAAGTAATGTTCTTGCAAATATGCTATTTTCCCTCAGTGGATTGGAATCTCCTCTCATTTAAAATTTAATTTAATTTGAGAAAGATTAGCCACAGCTTCTTGGTAAAACTCGTAATAATCAACAAAGTCAGTACGCGGGGAAAAGAAATCTCTTATAAAACAGAATCACAAACCACATCTGATTGATCATGAAATTTTAATATCATTAAACATCACAAAACAAAAACTGGAGACTAGCTGTCCAGTATTTTGAGGGATTTTTTTGAGAGTTTAAGATTTTTGCCAAACCCTAGGATTTCTACGTGATTCTTTCTTGTTTAAAAATCAGCCACTTTTCTATGCTTTTGTACCTACCAGAGGCATTTCCTCTGCACAAATACTCTGTGACAAGCCACTTGGAAAGATGGAGGTGCTCCAGCGGGTTTTAACACAGCCGCTCCATGTAGGGAGTGCCAGGCCCCTAAAAGGAGAGGGAGCATATAGGCTTCAGGATAAATCATACAGACCACATCTCCGTTTTCTTCCCTTTTGATTCGACTCTCTTGCTTTGAGAAGATTTTTGACTGAACATTCTCTGAATCTGATAACGTAAAGTGCAGTCCAAGCAGATGGATGCAGTCGGAGGGTCGAGTCGCCAAACTGGTAAAAGTGTATTAGGTCGTTAGAGGTAGACCTGAATTCTTTAGGACTAGAATTCTCCCCTCAGGCCTTTGGGGTGAGGAGGTGATAGTTTGTGGATGACCTTCAGGTATCCATGAATCCCCTGAGGCTTAATGCAGAATTTTGTGTGTGTGTTCATGTGCTTTTATCGTAGGTTTCATTAAATCATCAAAGGAGTCTGTGACCCCCGAAAAAGATGACAAGCTCCTGCTTCAGATGCTACTTCTGGAGGGATGGATTGAGTTTTGGGGGTTATTATGAGGGTCTAAGCTCATGCTGTCCTAAATAGCAGCCACTTAGCACGTGTGGTGGCTGAGCACTGGAAATGTGACTGGTCTGCGTGAAAATGAGCCATACGTGGAAAATACGCACCATATTTTGTAGACTTAGTGCAAAAACAACGTAAAATGCTTCACTATAGCTATTTTCAATATGTTGGATTAAATAACATATGTTATTGGAATGAATATTATCTGTTCCTTTTTACTTCTTCAACATGGCCGCTAGAAGATTTTAAATTACACTTGTGGCTTGTGTTACATATCTATTGGACGGTGTCGCTCTAAGCCTTTCAACTTCATATCATTGCCTCTTTTTTTTCTGATCTCATCAGTCGCATTTAAAGTCATTGGTATTCAGTGAACAGTGAACTGCAGCTGGGGTCCCATTCCAGTTCCTGAGAGCCAGAAATGTGTGTCTGTCCTGCCTGGGTTACAATCAGCAGCCTTTGTCCTGGAGAGTGCCAGAGGAGACAATTACTGACAGTGTACGTGACCCTCTGGAATCGCTTCCATGCAGAGACTTGAAGCACCCATTCTGTCCCCAAATCAAAACCACCTTTGCAAATAATTGGCTCTTTAAACCATGCTCTCTCCTTCGTCCAAACCCAGCCCGAGCTCGTAACCTTTTACAAGAATGTTTCAGCAGGCACCGGCTTCCTAGTCCCTTGACTAGAAGTAAACCAGGCAGCCGGAGTACGTACAAGGCAGAACATCTTTTATATTTGCTCTGTCAAAGTGATTTAATTCTGTACCGACCCCTTGGTCTTCCAGAAGCTCTCAATGAATTCCACCTTTGTTCTTTCAGGCAGTACTATGCTTACCTCACTGACACACAGTGCAAACGTGTAGGAACACAGTGCTGGGTGTTTGGGTGAGTAATCTCTTACTGTGGACGTTTCAGAACCACTTGAGCCTTTGAATTGCCTTGGTTTTTTCTTGACCCTAAATTAAGTGCCTTTCAGTACAATTTTCCTATGAAGCTTGCTGTTGTTTTTATAGGTCTTTTCATTTTTTAACATTCTCTTTTCTGATTTAAGTTTAGGATATTGTAGTTCATTGGCAAATTATAGAAAGATGATAGATAAATGGCTTTTTAAGAAAAATAGGAAATCAAAAGATATTTTGTGCATAGAACTTGGGAGACTTTATTTTGTGAAATAAATAGACGATAGATTGTTGAAATTCCCTCTAAATTCAGTGGCAAGTTTGGGACATCATTCTTGTGATAGGCTTACCAATGCTTTCTGTTACTTTCACATCAGAAAGGCCCCTCAAAACATCTGCTTGCTACCTACCAAGGTATAATTTTATTGTTCCAAAGAGAACTAACACATAGTCACATGGTCACAATTTATTGTCTTGTTAGAGATACCAGTGCTCTCTTAATATATTATTATTTAAATGTTTTGAAAGACCATAAGAGACCCTTAACTATAGGGAACAAACTGAGGGTTGCTGGAGGGGAGGTGTGCAGGGGGATGGGGTAAGTGGGTGATGGGCATTAAGGAGGGCACTTGTTGAGATGAGCACTGGGTGTTATATGCAACTGATGAATCACTAAATTCTGTGCCTGAAACTAATGCTACACTATATGTTAATTAACTTGAATTTAATTAAAATCTTCAAAGAAAAAAAAACGTAAATGATTTGGAAGAAACCATAGGCTATCTAGTTTAACCCCACGGTGTTAAATGTGAGACCGTCCTCAGTGTCTCGGGTAAGTAGTTCTATTGCTTAGATACCACCAACAGTTTACCATTCCACTTAGCAACTGGGGTTCCAGAGATGTCCAGCACATCTGTGTGCGAAGTTCAGTCCGAGAGGCACCTTAGATTTAAGAACTAATCTAGGTTCTAAATTGAGTGTGATGGCATAAAGAAAATGTGGTGAATACCCATAGTAGGGAAGAAATTACTACTTTCAACAGATTTTTAAACAGAGTTAACTTTCTTTTTCTCAGTTAAAAAGGTAATACATATGTATAGATTAAAAAAAAAAAGTGGCAAAAAACCCCCCCAGAAACCTAAAGTGATCCAAAGAAGTAACCTGGTCAGAGATAATTGTGGTTAACATTTCTGTGTTATTCCTTCTAAACATTTTGTGTGTGTGTGTGTGTGTGTGTGTGTGTCCAGCTCTCATTTCAGACACTGAGGGGTTACTCACGTTAGCTGTAGGCAGTCTCCACCCCCCCCCCCCGGAACACAAAGGGTCATTGTCCTTATTTCTCATACATTCTGTGATATAAACTGATTTTCCTACCCAGAGTAGTTTACCGGGTGGTAACATGGATTCGCTTTCCACTGTTTGTGACCTGACGGGAGCGAGAATTTACACAGACAGAGCAGAGGCCGTGTGAGGGCACACTTGTTGAGTCACACAAAGGAGGGAGGTAGGCTCTCTTTCCTGTCCACCCAGAGAGGACAAGAAGCATTGGTTTTGCATCTCCTTGCCCACAGAGCACTTGAGTCCCCCTCCACCGCTTACGGGACCCTTCTGTCCACGTGCGGTTTTCCCTTCACATTCATAAGTCCGTGCCAGAGTCTTCACTCTGCTGCGAGTGGGCTGCAAGTGGACGTATTTTCCCCACAACCGTCTCTGTTTACCTGTTGAGGGAAAGGAGATGCTGATCGGGGAGAGAGGTAGTGTTACAGCAAAGTTGGTTTCTCATTGCACAGCCAAAAAATAACAATCCCCAGGGGTGGGAGAAATGGCAAAGTCAGCAGGGCCCGAGCCGCAGAAAACGCAGCCACAGAAAGTCACATCTTGATGAAAGTGACCCAAAAAAATAAAGCAAAATGCAAAGGAGTGCTCATTGGGCTTATTTAGTATGCTTCTCGAGAGTAGAGAGCTCCCAGAAGGGTGGGGTCAGGGCTCTGGAACCTTGAGAACTAGTGGGCTGTGCTGAAAATGAAAAGGCCTCTCTGCGAATCACACCCAGCCATCCGCCTGGGCCTGCGGACGCTGGCAAGGGCCACCTCCCATCAGCCGGCAAAGGAGAAGCAACACGGCCCCAGCTTTGTCTCTTCTCTCTGCAGCGTTGCCCCTCGAGGGCCACCCCGTCCCCTCTTCTGCCCCATCCCTCCTCCAGTCTCCCTGCTGCCCTCCTCTCTTGTTTTCTCCATCTCATATAGAAACAGCAAATGTTGGGGCGCCTGGGTGGCTCTGTCCCTCAAGCATCCGAGTCTTGATTTTGGCTCAGGTCATGATCTCAGGGTTGTGAGATCGAGGCCTGCATCAGGCTTAGCGCTGAGCCTGGAGCCGGCTTGAGGGATTCTCTCTCTCCTCCCTGTGCCTCTCCCCTCACTTGCATGTACTCTCTCTCACAAAAACAAAGACAAAACAGCAAATGTTTAAATGCCTTATTTCTTTTAATAACTAGGAGCTGCTTTATAGCTTCCTTTCACAAATTTTAGAGTAATTTCAGGCTTTAGCACGGTGTGGAGATGTGGGGGAACAGAGTAGGAGCGCCCCTTATAGTGACAGCGGAATTTTGCTTTTGGGGAGGGGGGCGGGGAGGGGGGAGGCAAATAGGACCACCTGAGGTGTCTTTCCCACCATTCCACAATTTTTTCTCCTCAAGAGAGCACTTTTTTCTTCTGTAAATGTTATACCCAGAAAAAGTTTGTATTAGTTACTCACTGATGTAACTAAATACAGTCTTACAATGTGGTCTCCCACAGTCATGCCATAGATCTGAGCTTTTAAGCCTTTTATTTGAAAACACACTGTGCCTAGCAGAGAGATAGGACTCCATCCAGCTCAGGAATGGGAACCCCACCAAGGAGAAAGCAGTAGTGTGAAAAAGCTGGCCTCTTCTCTCGTTAGAAGGTCCCATTACACTATTTCCAGCTCTGGGGGGGCCTTAGGGCTGGACTAATAGGAACAGATTCCCTAGGGGTGCACTTTATACCATCTTTAACTTCATCTTTCTCCCCACTTAGCCCTCATCATAACTGAGTTTCCAAACAGGAGAGAAGTAGGCTGATGTAGAAAAAAAAGATGTTTGATCGCTTGGCCCTAAAGGAATGTATCCTACAAGCCTTGGCTGTCATAGGAGTGAACTGTCACTTTTCATTCCCGAGAGAGTTCTAGGTGGGGACTTTGGGGGTTGGATAAGAGTCCACTGGGCCCAGGGGACCCCAGGACCGCGTCTGCCTCGCTGGCAGAACTGCCCTTCGCTCCATGTCATCGTAACCCTACTGGTTCCCCTTTGACAATCAGCTGCCATCTCCGGTGCTCTGCTGAACTGTCTGGCCAAGGCCAGTCCCGAATCAGCACGTCCTTCCTCCATCCGAGGCTCTCCTGTCTTCTCCCAGCATCTGCCATCTTGCTACCATTCCTTCTGCAGCAGCTGGCCTGGTTTTCCTCCTACTTTTCTGTTCCTTCTCAGTTTCCTCTGCTGGCTGCCCATTCCACGTCACTCCACTCCACAATTTCTTATAATTGTGCTTGTTTTTCCAGGCTCTTTTGGGTCTTTCCGCACCCCCCCGCCAAGGATGGACAACAGCTATGAGGCACGGGGTCCTTCCAGGAGGGGGGTGCGTGTGAGGGGAATAGACCTCTGTGGGAGGTCTCATCCCACTCTGACATCTCCCAGCACGACCTGTCCCCACCGTCCTGCTTCTGACCTTTGTTCCCAGCCTCCTGTGTCCCTCACCTTCCCTCCTCATCCGCCCACTTCTGTTTCATGCTCACACTGCTAGGGTAGCTTCATAGCCAGTTTCCCTTTCCCACTGTCTCCCCCCCCCCCCCCCCCCCCCCCCCCCCNCCCCCCCCCCCCCCGTCATCCCATCCTCCTTTATCCCACCACTCCCTGCTTCTTTCCTGAAAAACACCTCCACTGACAGCCCAAAACCTCTGGCAGTAGGTACAAAATTTTTTTTAGCAGCTGAATCCTGTTCCCCAAATGATATCTTGCCCCAAATCCTAATAGCAAAACAGTTGAGCAGAACTGTCCTGGTTATGCTGCCCAGGACCCTTTTGCCCCTCTTCCCACCCTGCCCCTGGGGTTCTTGGGAAGTCAGAAAGTTCCAGGAAACACCGTTGAACCTTTTTTTTTTTTCCCTATCTGGTAAAGCCTCGTTCAGGTATCACTTCTTCTAAAAAGGTGTCTTTGCTCACCCTAACCAGGCCTGGAGCCCAGTGCCTGGGGGCCTGTGTGGTTTTGTGGTAGATGTGTCCTGTGTCTCCATGTCTCCTTTCTACTGCAGGAGGGTCCCAGCGTGAGCCATCCCGGCAGCGTGTTCCCGGGCAGCCCGGGGCTTTACGTGTGGTAGGTGCCGGGTGCACCCGGGCTGTGGCATCCTCAGAATCCTAAAGTGGGTTTTGTTGGCAAACTGAAAACTTGCTCTGCTTCTCCGGGTTGGCTCGTACACCAGTGCTTTTGTGCCGCAAGTTTCTGCATGTACCTGCTTACATTCTTGTCCCACTCACTGAGGAGCTCCTTACCCTGGACTCTACATTAATGTTGTCTTTATTTGTACCATATCTGGAAGGAGCTCCCAGGGCAGGGGAGCTGAGAAGGTCCGAGTCAGCAGACCAGCCTCGTCCCCCATGCAGGAGCACTGTCAGGCAGCCTAGATATTTAGCTGCCTTCTAATTTTGCTGATTAAAGATAAGGATGGGCAGAGGCATCAAAGGGAGTAGCAGCCCCGACCGAATTCCATCAAACCACAGTTTGGCCACCGAGTTCAGTCTGGTAAAGATCAGAGAGATTTAAATTTGCGCCCCGCCCCACCCCCTTGGTGAGGAGGTCGTGCGGTCCCAGCTGACAGGTTCAGTAACACGGGCTCCCTGTGTACCCCAAGCCTTTGGGCTCAGCCCTAAATGAGCAGCCACTTGGGTCTTGTACAAAGTAATATCAGCCTTCCTTATGTAAGGACTTTATCAGGATTCCCTCAGGGGGCCAGGGATAATGGTGGGAGGACGACTGGTGGTAAAAGCGATCATGTGATTGTTGGGTTTAAGAGCGATCATGTGATTGTTGGGTTTAAGGCTTCCGAGTTCTCCCCACTCCTCACACCTCCACAGCGACTCCCCTGGTCCTCTCCCCAGATTAAAGCCTCCCTGCTCCTGCCCCCAGAATGATCATATTAAAATGGAAATTGAGTCACGGATGCTTTGCCCTTTGTTCAAAACCCTTCCTCAGACTAAAAGCCAAGCCCTGGTGTGGCCCTCGAGACCCATGTTGCTCTTTGCCTCATCTCTGCCCCTTCCCCTCACTTCCTGCCACCCGACTTTGCTCAGTGTCATGTGCTCCCTGAGAAGGCCATGCGCAGGGACCGCAGCTTAGCTAAGATCCCTCAGCACAAAGGAGCAAATCCTAATCCTGAAGTTGTTGACTGAAACACTCTGTTGTCTTTAACTTCAGGTCATTACGAAGTCAATTGAGTGGGTCCTGACCAGCATTTTCTTAAAGTGAAATAGAATACAAAGATATCAGAGTAAAGGAACAAATTATTCTGTGAAACTTTTGTTTCAGTTGTATGTATACGTGTGTGTGTGTGTGTGTGTGTGTGTGTGTATGGGGTCACAAAGAAAAACGTGTCTTGCTGTGGGTCTCGGGTCGTAAAAGTTTGAGAATCACAGCCCTGGTTACTGTGTTTTTGAAAGGTGACTTGATCGAGTAGATACCCAAAACTCTCACAGTAAACTCTGGATGTTCAGTCTGGCTTAAGGACAGATGAGCACACTGATTTCCTGGGCTGAGCACCTGCTCTTGTAATTCCTCAAGAAGCCCCAGCCGGAGGTTAAGTATTCTTTCCGAGTCCCCGCCCCCCCACCTGCCTGCTCTGTGCTGCCACCTAGCGTCCACTCACAGTCCTGACTGGACCGTTGTGGTGACTCTCAGCCCTGCACTTTATCGCAGCTAGAATGATGCTTTCTCACACATGGACTTTCTTGGGGGTGGCGTGGGGCGGAGGTGGTCTTTAGAGATTCAGGCCAACCACTTCTAAACAGTGTTTGATCGGGGCTAAGGGAAAAGAACCCCAAACTCTCTAATGATACCTTAAGGAGATTTTCTGCTTTGGTTCAGATTTGAGGCATTCAGTTGTTTAGAGCCATCCATACATTTGATGATGGCAGTGATCTTTGCGTCTGCCCTTGGGGAGGGGGACCGAGGACCTCCTGAGCCCCTTCTTGCCTTTTGAGAGAGTATCTGTGCAACTACACCGATCCCTGATTGACCAGATTCCATCTTGAGTGAGGAACACCTAACGTGGAGGTGTCTGAAATCAGCATTCTTGAGTAGTCTTTGAGATCACACGGCCAGCGCCATCATCCTCACCTCCTCTGTTCTTACCTCCAAACTCTGAACCTTAATAAAGGTCTGATGTTTATATTCATAAGTGAAGATGCAGAACATAAGAGTGGCCTTTTTCCCCCTTTGCTCTTTTAAGTAAAGAGTAAAACGAAATTGTTTAACATTTTTGTATTTAGGATTATGTATATGGTCAGCAAGAACGGAGAATGCTAAATCTGGAAATGCTTCGAAGTCTGGGAGGGAATGTGATTGCTCCCTTCAGGTTATTGAAAGACAACTCAGAAGGCTCAAACTTGCCCCATATGACTGGAGGACAGAGTTAGGATCCATGGGCAAAAGGAGGCAGATACCAGCCTGAGACAAGGAAAACTTGCCAATGGCTGAAAAGATTGAGCGGCAGAATAAGCAATTCCAACAGAGGCGGTGACAGTTCACCCTGATGATGATAGGCCCAGTTGGAGGTTTCCAGCTATTAAAACATGGGTGGTGAAGTTTTGGTCTGGGAGAAAGAAAGAAGTGAAAAATATTTTATCATATCTGGGGAGGTATGGAGAGACAAATCGGCAGAACACAGGATTTTTAGGGCAGTGTAAGAACCCCATATGACCCTATAATGGTAAGTGCACAAAACTATACATTAGTCCAAACCCACAGAATGTGCAACACCAAGAGTGAACGCTTACGTTAACTGTGGTCTTCAGGTGATGATGATGTGTCCCTGTAGCCTCATCAGCTGATACAAATGGACCCCTCTGGGGAGGGGTCATGACGCACGGGGAGGGATATGACAGATCTGTACTTGGCCCTCAGTTTTGCTGTGAACCTAAAGCTGCTGTAAAAAAAAAAAAATCAGGTCTTAAGAAAAATAACAACAAAATAAACTTTGTATTAAATCTAAATATATATGTTACTTCGGAAGAAATTGCTGTGGGATAGAACAAGTGTCATTTTGGGGGGAGCCTGCTAGCAGCATATGATGATGGAATAATGCGTATTTCTGGTAATGCGTATGCTCTGCCCTGCACTGTATATATGCATATGTATAATGCATGTGATAAGAAGAATTAATATTTAATCTCTCGTTCTGACTAGGGTCATCGGTTTCCTGGAAGCTATCGTGTGCATAAAATTTGGACAAGATCTCTTCTCTAAGACCCAAATACTCTATGTTGTGCTTTGGCTTCTGTGTGTGGTAAGTCATTACTTTTTTACCCAGAAGTGTCAGCAACATTGTCCATGGTGTCTCTTTAAAAGAACAAAACAGCAACAACGAAAACTCTTAGGCACCAGGTTCTTTTAGAAATTTGCAGACAGGACCTTCTACTTGTAATAACCCGAAATTGGCCACTCGTCTAAAGGTCAAGATTAAGCACATGAGACCACCCTGCATCTAAAACGGGTCACCTTGGCAGGTGCTGGTCAAATACCTTCTGCAGGTGCACCAGACGTGCATTTATTTTGCTTATGGGAATTCAGCTCCGTGAAGGGACAAGGACAGTTACAGTGCCCCGCAGCATAGGTATGGCTGTACAGGGGTTTACGTACAAGATGACAGACTGTGGTTTGTAGGCCACGTGAGATGTTCTTGAAGGTAATCAGACCATGCAGTTTCTGCCCCACAGGCTGACTTGTTGGGCCAAGCCCTGTGGTATGAGTTTCCTCTCTGAAGGGAAGAGCCCTTGGGGGCCTCTAGCTCCACTGCCTGGGACTTTCCCCTCTTCTTTAAAATGAACTAAGATCTTTCCCCATGATCTTCTGTCTTGTTTCTTAAATTCCACATATGAATGAAATCATAATTGTCTTTCTCTGATAAGGGAAGGGAGGGAAAAAGAAAATAAGACAAAATCAGAAAGGGAGACAAGCCATAAGAAACGAACTGTAGGAAACACACTGAGGGTTGCTGGAGGGGCCAGGGGAGAGGGAATGGGGTCACTGGGTGATGGGCATTAAGGAGGGCACGTGATGTGATGAGCACTGGGTGTTATATGCAACTGATGGATCTCTAAACTTTACTTCTGAAACTAATAATACACTCTGCATTAATTAATTGAATTTAAATTTTAAAAAAAGAAGAAAAATGAAGTAAGATCTTAATACCATTCTGTGTCTACCCCTCTTAATTTGTTTTATTATTTTGGAGAAAAGTCTTATTTTATATTTAAGCTTAAGATTCTTCACTTTTTACTTACTTGGTCCAGAAAATGACCTCAGGCTTTCATTATAATCATAGAAAATTTCAAACATATGTGGACGTAGACAACCCCTCAGGTACCCATCCATCATCCAGTGTCAGCAGTGGCTGCCTCATGGGTTTCTTGTGTCCTTATATTCCCTACCCACTGTCCCCATGCTGAATTATTTTGAAACAGATCTGCCTTTAATAGTTCCGGATGCATCCCTAAAGGAAGGTCAGAATGTTTTTTTGTTTAATGCAACCACCATACCATTGTCACATCTGAAAAAGAATAATTTTGTAATACTATCAAATACCTAATCAATGTTCAGACTTCTAATATTTTTTAAAATTTAGTATTTTTTAACAGTTTATTTGAATCAACACCCACTTGTTACAATTGGTTGGCATGTCTCTTAATGCATAGTTTTCCCTGTCTCTAACTGTCTCTCTTTTATAGTTTATCTGTCGAAGGACCTAGCTTTGTTGTCCCATAGATTTGCCCACGGTCTGGATTTTACTGATTTTATAGGGTACTCATTTAACAGAGGTCTTTTTTTTTTTTTTTTAAGATTTCATTTATTTATTTGACAGAGGGAGAGAGACAGCCAACAAGAGAGGGAGCACAAGCAGGGGAAGTGGGAGAGGAAGAAGCAGCCTCCCAGCAGAGGAGCCTGATGCGGGGCTCGATCCCAGAACCCTGGGATCACACCCTGAGCCGAAGGCAGATGCTTAACAACTGAGCCACCCAGGCGCCCTATAACAGAGGTCTTTGTCCTCTGTTATTTTTCTGCAAATTAGTAGCTGAATCTAGAGGCTTAATCAGATTCGGGTCTTTTTTTTTTTTTGGCAAGACTAAACTTTGTATTTTTAAAGTGTTTTTTATTGCCTTTCACAACATCTATTTTTAGGGTCACTTGTTAGATGTCTGAACTGTGTCAGAGCACCTTGAGCCTGTTCTGCCCTGTTTTATCTGAACAATGAAAGGGAATAATGATCTCCTTTGTGCCTATACTCCAGAATTAATGTGCAAATGTATTTTTTCCATCCCAGTGAGACTAGATGTAAGGATTGGTTAAGGGAGTGCGTCGGAGGAGCCTGGAGATTTTAACTTTGTGCTTCTCACATGTCTGTCTGGCATATGCATCAGGCATGTGAATTGTAGCTTGACTGACTGCAGGGACGGGCAGAGGTGGGTGCTGCCCTCACCTGGTGGACCCTGGGGACCATGGAGCCCTGGGGACCACGGAGAGCTTAAGGCAGGAGGCAGGACTCCTGGGATGTGGACAGCATCCCTTCTCACAGCACCTGCATACAGCCCCGCCCTGGGCCAGCAGTGGCCAGCAAGATCTTCGCAAGGCCATGGCCAAGAAGCCCTCTCCGGCACCTGCCTGCAGGGGCTCCCCCAGCCTCTCTTTAAATTTTAGAGACTTTTCTCTGTTTTACTTATTTGACATTTGGTGTACGCTCCCTTATGTTGGTGACTTTTGGTTTGCCTTGGTGCCTGTGTGAGTGTCACTTTCTCGAGGACATGAACCACTCCTTGTCCCCGCGTTGGTCTCTCCTTCACCTAGCGTGGTCCCTGGAAGTCTGCCATTTGTTCACAGAACGTTTACTGAGGGTTCATCAGCATGGCCTCTGATGCTGGAGCCGTGCTGATGGTGATGATAGGATTATATTAATGCTCATTGTGAGCCAGGCGCGAGTCTAAGCACTTCTCATGAATGACATGTTTGAGGATTACTTGGAGGGGAGGTACTTTATTAGCCCTCTTTATAGATGAGATAAAGGCCCAGAGAGGTTCAGTAACTGGCTCAAGGTCACACAGATAGGAAGTGGCAGAGCTAGGGCCCACATGCAGTCTGGCAAGAGAGTTCCTGTTCCCCCTGCAAAGGCGTCCCCTTCCAAGGATCTCCAGGTCCCGATGGGAATGAGCCATGCAAACTAATCGTTCCTGTGTGATAAACATTACGGAGAGTGTGTACCTAGAGCTGAGGGAGCACTAGAGAGCACCGCACAAGCTGGGAGTTGCTTCCATCCGGTGCCCCAGCGAAAAACTGCAGGGGCTGCTTCCTCTCCTCTGTCCCTCTTGAAACCAGCGGGTCACCAGGTTCTGTCCATCCAGCTCCGTCCTCTCCCTCCCATCCCACTGTCCCTGCAGCTATTGGGACATGCAGCTCCTCCGCGTTCTGCCCCTCAGCGCCATTCTTTATGCTGCCGCCACGCCACCTTCCGGGACTCGGTTCAGAATAGTTCAAATAGAGGGTGAAAGAAGGACGTGGAGATCAGCATAGCACTCTGTTACTGAGGATTCACATTTTTCAATATCCGCTTTGGATGCGTGGAGACAAGGGGCTTCTGAAGAGTGAAGCCCAGAATGAGGCACACTCTCCAACCCCAGAAAGCATCACGCCATGTGGGTGGCCCAGCCCCCAAGGAAGGACTGGAGATGTCCAGCTTCCTTATCTCAGATTCACCCGTCCTTCAAGAGGGAACTCTTCTCCAGCGAGGGGAGTCGGGTGGAGAGAAGCAGGAGTATTATACCAGCAAACTCCTCCGTGCAGAAAGAAGTATCGAGAAGGAAGAAGAAGCCCTACCACAAAACCTGCCAGCTGAAGTGTGAACTCTTACCTGTGTGTTTAGGACCGTCATCTTCTGGAGCTCTCATCGTACCCACCCTCTTGGACTTTATTCTCAGGCTACTCCAGACTACTCTTAGTCACCTCAATGAATCATCCTTCCAGACTTCTCTGGTCTTCACCTGGGGTGCTTTCTTTGCCTCACCTGAATGCTTTTCCTTGCTTTTTCTACCTAGTGACTCACGCCAAGACCACACTAAATACCTGCCCTCCGTGAAGCGCGTCCTGCCAGGAGGGCTGGTTAAGTCCCCTTGGGGGATCGGTCGCACCTGTTACATTTTTCTTTGAGTTCCAGCCTCAGTGTCACATAATTTTGGGTGTTTACATTGTCTCCTCAGCGTTGTGCCTCTTGCTTACAAAGACTAAGTTTTTGTTGTCCTTTAGTCCCCACTGATCTAGTACAGTCTCTGATGCGTAGGACTCACTCGGCAAATGCATGGAGTACAAAGGAGTGGGTTCAAGAGATAGAGGCCGGAGAGACATCCAGGCAGGCTGAGAGACAGGCACGTGCAAAGACATGCAGCAAAGATGGCACCCCTTTTGGGTGAGTGAGGAGAGTAAGGTGGGGGAGGGAACAAGGGACCCTTGTGTGTCTGTAGTTGGAGATCTAAGGATGGTCATTCAGTGGGAAGACACTGGTTCACAGAGAAAGGCTGCACAGGGTGGGTGAGTCTGGAGGGAGGAGAGGTGCTGTCTGAGGGTGTTGAGGGTCCCAAGCAAGAAATGACGGAGGCTGACCCAAGGCAGAGGTGTGGAAAGATGCAGAGAGAGGGCTGGATTTATTTATTTTTAAAAGATTTTATTTATTCAATTATTTATTTGAGAGAGAGGGAGAGAGAGCACGAGTGGGGTGAGGGGAAGAGGGAGAAGCAGATACCCCGCTGAGCAGGAAGTCGGATTTGGGGGATATCAGAGAAGTCCATTGAGTGAAAGGAGATGAATTTGATTAGGGCATTGGGGTTTGAGGGACCCTTAGAACTTAAAGGTGAAGATGCCCTGTGTCATTAGAAGTTCCAGTCTGTCCAGTAACACTGGGAAGACTTGGTCAGACATGGAGGTGAATGAGTTGAGGGCCACTGGTGCCCAGGGAGTGGTTGGAGCCACTGGATTAGGTTAGGGGAAGGAGCCGGAGGTAGGAGGGGGGGCGTGGGGGGGCAGGCAGGAAAAACTGGCTGAGGATGGAATTCTTTGGAGCAGCCACATTTAAGAGGCTGGGCCTGAGAAACAGCCTCAGGAGATCAGGCCTTTGAAGACAAAGCAGAATCCCCTGATGAGTGTTATCAATGATGAGTGCCATGGAGGGTGACCTGGCCTGAAAAGCCATTGGCTGGGTTGATTAGGGGTCCCCACTGCCCATATTCAGGGCCTTTATTAAACATTAAGATTGGTCTCAAACTCAGGAGGGAGGTGAACATTATTCCATAGGAGAGTTAAGTGTGGCCAGGCCTCCCTTACTACTCAGAAAAACTAAGCCCCTAATTATTCCCCTTGCTTGGTAAGAGAACAGGTCCAGACCTTGAGATGAATGCAGAAGCAGAGATCCTGTATGCAGGTTACCAAGCTTCTTCTCAACAGTTGTCTGATCAGTCGTCGTAAATTTACCTGCTCATTACTCTAACTGGAAGGCAAGCCAGGTCTTACGCCCTCATTGCCGCAACACCCCTGCTTGTGTGCCGCCTTGGCCCTCATCCCACATGTTTTTCTTTTCTCTTTTTTTTCCTTTCCCTTTCTTTAAACAAAATCTGTACAATTGCTATTTTAAATCCAGGCCTTGACATTTTAAGTGGATACGAGGCCAGATTTTCACAGGTGTGATTGCAAACCTGTAAATCACAAGCTTTTGTCTCCTGGGACAAGTGTGAACTGGGCCCCTAAGTACCCAGGTAAAGTGGTAAATTTGGCCACCACAGCAGGCCCTTTGTGTGGCGATTGTGATGATAAGCACCTGTCGCTCACCACCTGCCAGTGTTTTCTTGCCTGCAAATTGCAAAGCCCATTCGGCCTGAGCACGCCACAGCTGCTGCCACCTGCCCTCTCAGGACAGGGCTGGGAAGGCCGAGCTCCACACTCCTGCCCTCCAGTGGGCAGAATTCGCAATGACAGCCAGCTTCCTGCTCACGGCCCCTTAGTCTAGTGAAGTGACTGCTGTCTGGCCAGCCTCCTGGTCTGGGGAGGTGGAACCTGCCCCCCACTCCCCACCCCCCACCCCCAAACCTAGGGCAGTCTGTTTTGTTCTTTGTAAAGGAGCAAACGCATACCTAAACTTGACACTCTGCAAATCCTCTAGGCTTCCCCACTCTTTCCATCCCATGAAAATGGTACATTTAATGGTGCTGTATATTAGAAATCTTGAGCAAGGCCCAGAATATGTTAAAGGTTAGAAGTTATTTTCATTTTATCATCTTAATATATTCATTCATTGTCTGATTTTTTGATGGGGAAGGCTATAAGCTTCCTTCTCTTGAGATCCCTCATCTGCCGATGTATGCCACCTTGCATATGGCTTTAAAATAAATGAACCAGTGGGTCTCGCATTTCATGTTGTCTGCAGCACACCAGTACTCCCACGTCGCTGATGTAAAAGAAGGCCCTCCAGAGCACTCGGACTCCTGTCTTTTTTGCACTTAAGATGACACTGCGCACCTAGCAGGCGCTCAGTAAACATGGCTGACCGACAGGAAGTGGGCCAGAGCTATGCACGCTGGGCTCCACCCTCGGGTCTGGGGCTGGTGCAGAGGGATGCTGCTGGTGCTGCCTGTTCCCAGGGATGCTTTTCTTTCTCTGGGGATGGGTGAGTGAATGGCTGGATGGATGGATACAGATATGAGGATGTATAGACATCATATCAATGATGTATTTATCTCTGCAGCCATCCCTAAAAGTTGGATCCAGGAATACCAAGAGACCTGTGTCCAGGCCCCGGTTTGCCACAAACTAGCTGCGTGCCTTTGAGAAGGCCATTCACCTCTCTGAACATTCATTGCTCTTCTGTGAAATGAGAGGAGTTGAAATGAATGCTATCCGACAGGCAGCCCTTTGGGATCTGAAGTTATGATTCTTGGAAAGAATTAAACTTAATCAAAAAGAGAGGCTCTGCCATGACTTTACAACTGTTCGAATGGTTGGTTCAAGGTGACAGCCCCCAACAGGAAATTCAGAGGAAGAGACGGAGGTCAGACAGTGAGGGTGCTTTGGTGTCGGTGATTCCTAAGGCAAGGAATCCCGAAGACAGGGAACTGGGACAGACAGTCATCTTGCTTTGTTTTGTTTTGTTTTGGTGATTCACTTACAGTCGGGAAGGTCAGGCCTGGCTGGAGGGCCTGGCGGGAACTCATCTGTCCTCACTTCTCCTCTCTCCTTCAGTGCTCCAGCAAGACAACCAGAAACTTCTCCCTGATCTTTAGTGTCTGGGCACGTTTGAAGACTTTGGATTTCCGTAGATGCTATTCTTTGCTTAAATTAGAGTATAATTTAGGGTGTGGTGCAAGGTGGGTGGGGGAGTTGTCAGGGGAAGTAGAGGTTATCCCTGCCTCTGGGCACCCACGGACCACTCCCTTCTCATTTCCCTCAGGGGCTTGCTTCCAAAGCGGTTTTGTTTCCTCTGTATTTTCCTATCTACTTACGGAAGAAAAACAAAAGCAACCAGAACTGGGGCTGGGGTGGGGCCACTGAGACAAAAAAGGGGTTGAGAAAGCAGAGTCACCGGGTTGTCAGTCCTTGATGCCCTCCAGCGCCACTGTGATCCCAGACCACGTGAAACTCTTTTCTGCTTTAGAGCTCCTCTTCACCACAGAAGCTGACCGCTCGAGTCCTTGTAACTTCTCAGTGCTGTTGGCAGAGGATGGGCCCCGAGAACCAGACGTAAAGTATAGGAAATCCTATACGTCTCTCCAGGAAAACCCGCAAACCTGTGCAGACAATACATTCCACCTTATCTGCTGTCGAAAAATGATCTTGCATTCTGATTATCGGCGTCATAAGTAGTCACGAGGGTCTCGTCGTAACTCTTGTCTGAAGCTTTGGGGGATGACCTCCCCCGCTCACACACACACACACACACACACACACTCGTGTCCCGGGGTCCATCTCTGCCATTGTGTACCCAGTGTCCTAGGAGAGATGGCAAAACCGCATTGAGCTGTCTCGCGTGCGCTACTACTGAAACCCTGAAATCCTGGGAAATGGGATTTTTTGGTGCAGCATTGTGTATGAAATGTACTTGTTTTTCTCTTCCAGGCTTTCACCACCTTCCTGTGTCTCTATGGTATGGTGTGGTACGCAGAGCACTGTGGTCACCGAGAAAAGGTAGGGAAGGGAAGGCAGAGCTGGTCCTCTTTAAAATGATCACACCCTGCTTGGAGCTTCAGCGGGGGGTGTTCCTCTGAGAACGTGGCATGGCCAACACCGTGAGCTCGCAGCTCCAGTCTTGGCTACCGTAGAAACGTAACCAGCTCAGGATTCGTCCCCGATCAGTGGCTGCCCATGCTTGTGCGTGCCCTGCTCACTAGGTCACTATTTCTATCCTCCTTTTGTAAAGGGGTTTAAAACCCAGTTATGTGTCTGTTTAAAAATAACATTGCACAGAGAGGCCTGGACTGGTTTTTGAAAGGCTGGGTTTTCTTCCCGGCCCTTGTACATTGTGCGGGCCTCCCTGTGACCCAGCCTGGGGCTCCCTGCTCATAAAACGCCTGCCCTGCCCACCTCGTAGAAGACACAGGGTCACAGTTAGGAAACGGACGTGAGCGGGCTGAAAACGCAGCTCTGCGTTGGTAGTCTACCGCAAAGTGTAATATCCTCTTAAGTAAAATACAGCTTTCGTCCTTGATTCATACCCTAAGTCTGAGGAACCTACGGTGCTTTCTAGAAGATCGCTTTCTAGAAGATCGATGCTGTAGCCCCTGGGAGAGGGTGGTGGTTTTATAGCTGAGGAACAGAAGCGTGAGGAGTTTCTGCCACTTGCTGGTGACGCGGGGGCAGGGCAGCCTCACTTGCTGGCCTCGCTCCCCCCACCCCGGGGAGTACTTGAAACTCCATCACTAAGTTTACCTCTCTCCCTAGACGTACTCAGAGTGTGAAGATGGCACGTACAGTCCAGACATCTCCTGGTCTCATGGGAAAGGCTCAAAAGGTATCTCTCTCTCTCACTCACTATTTAAAACTTTATTGGGCTCTCTTCCTCCTGAGGCCCGGTAACAAGATTTGCAATCAATATTTATCCTCTGAATGTTGATAAACATACGCCCTGAAGGCTCTCAGACCTCCTCATCACATGTCATCCGTTCCCTATTCATGAAACCTGCGAAGTACTGGCCAGATCTGCCCAAGAAACTTGCCTCAGAAGAAGAGGCGCCATGTGGTTCTGCCTTTTCTGAGACAGGAGAATGTCACGAGGCCTGCAGCCGTCTCGGGCGCCATGATGGGAATGTTCTTCCTACTGGCTTTAGTCATGAGTGAAAAGGGTTAGGAAGAATTACTTACCAGGAGGAGAGGTCTCCCAGAAGAAGCAGGTTGATTTAATTATATTGATTCAAGAGACAGACCAGTATGAGAGAGATTTCAATAGGGGAGCCAGGGATCTCGAGCCTTTTGGAAAGATTTGGGGCCACCTGGCTATTTTAAGGAATTAGGCTTGTGGAATGATATCAAGGAGGCTCCGCTGGACAGTAAGGTCTTGTCAGCTCTCGTGAGCTGATTGGAGGGCTTGGCCGAACGGAGAGAATTATGAATGCTGGAGACCATGAATTTGAGCTCACAGAATTGCTCAGAGAAACCATGGGCCCAGGGAGAGGAAAGCACTACCGTTGGCATTGCTTTCCCGAGTTTTCTGGGGGTCAGGCTTTTCAGAGTTCTTTCCAGGGAAGAGGCGAGCATGCTTTCTGCTGAGTGGCCAGGCGCCCTTTCTAAGACTCCTGAATCAAGGAGTTGATGGGCACCTGTTTTGGAATGCTGATACTAGTGGGCAGAGGGTTTCCCTGTGCTCCCTCATTCAGAACCATCTCCTCACAGATCAATTCTGGGCACTTCTAGGCCCTTCTCCATTGAAAAGACTGCAGGAAGTAGGCAGTGGTAGAGATATGTTTAAATGAAAGGTAGACAGAATGGTTTAAAAAAAAACAACAACAACTTCAGAGTGGTTGAAGAATCTCTTGGACTAAGCCAAATGGCCCTTGCAATGGAGACCAAAACTCAGGGAACTTTTTATGTTTTTCATGGCTGTCTTGGGTGGAGGGCCTGGATCTGAGCCCTGGAGCAGAGAACTGTGTGGCTTGACTGCTGGGCTGGAGGGTGGCCATGTGCTCAGCCTCAGGGCAGAACCAGCAAGATGCTAGGCAGTCGTGCTTCTCCCCCAAGCCTTACACCCCACTACCTGGAAGGCTCCCCCTCCACCTGGCTGACACCTGCTGGTTTGCTCAGCATCCCACTGATGTGGAAGTTTTTCTCTGAGGTCTCAAACAAATAACAAGTGTGGCAGATGATGCTGTCCCCGCAGACCGTGAGCATCTCGAAGGTGTGTGGCATCCTCAGTGGGAGGCTCCAGAGCTGTCATGAGGAGCAGGGGCCTGGTTTTTAATGCTGCTGTCTGGATCAAATGGTAGAGGGCATAGTATCTTTAATTTTATAGAGTCAGGAATCCTTTCAGTTTGGGGATGTAGGAACTCTAGTGTGTAAGTGGGCCAAGGCATGGAAATCTAGGTGATGCCTCCCTTGGTTGGAAGAGTAGACTTGACACCTGGCCCCTTGTGCTTTGATTTCATTTGTCCTCTTTCTTCTGGAGTGCATCACCGTGAACACAGTCTATCTTACACAGCGAGAATGTAAAAATTCTTTACAACAGCCCCCCTCCATCCGCTTGGATACACCGGCAGTACCAGCTCGGTGCTGGGTTTCCGGGCCTTGCCTTCGTGTATGCATGAGGCCACTAGATGGAGTGCAAGTATCAGCAGAAGAGCCTGCACTTAGGCTGGCCCAGGGTGGCCCGAGCAAGCAGGGAGAGCAGCAGATCTGAAGAGCGAGCCCACAGCCCCGCATAGCCACGGTAACGGGCGTATTCTCATTCCTTTGGCCAGGTTCTGAAGACAGCCCACCCAAGCATCCAGGCAACAACGAAAGCCACTCTTCCAGAAGAAGGAATCGACATTCCAAGTCAAAAGTCACCAATGGAGTGGGAAAGAAATGAAAAGAGCCTGGCTCGTTGCAGATGTCCCAGAGAGTGCCTAGAACTGAGAGGGGAAATGGAATGGTGTGGACCTCCCTGCGAGGAGGAGGGCAAACATGCAGTGCCGTCAGGACGAGGAGAGGGGGCTTGGGGGTCGTTATTTGAGAGCGTGAGTCTTGTTTCCCACAGGCCCGGCCACCCCAGGCAGCTCACTGCCTGGGATCCTTTGCCAATTCGGGGTCTCTTCCAACTTCAGCACTTGGCTTGGGGTCACTGGTAGGAGTGCGGAGCGTTGGCGGGCAGGCAAAGCTGCTCCCTCCCTGCCGCCCCAGGGCAGCACTGCGCTTGCCTGTGCTGTGGCCTCTGGTCGCTGAGACAGGCGTTTATTCGCGGCACCTGCAAACTGGTGACCAGTCTTTCTCTTTCTGAATCTGCCTCTCCCATTGGACTGATTGGTCTAAGTCCAGGCCCCCCTTCTGTCTTTTATTTTATCGTTGTTAGTTGGTTTTAAGTTAGAAGCCACTGCTGAAATTGAGCTGGGGAGGGCGCTTCTCTCTCCCGGAGACAAAACGGGGGAGAGCGTTTGTGTTACTCTCTCGCATACGCATCCCCTCTTGAGGACCTTAAACTCGCAAGGGTGGGTGGAAACTGGTCTAAGGAAAGATTCGCTACCCACAGAGGCTCCCGGGCTTCAGGTCAGAACCCGTTCTGTTTGTTCCCGATGTCGTTTGTCCTGACGTATCCACAGTGCACAGAAGCGAAGCTGCTCGTGGGCAGCGTACACCGGGCTTCTCTCCCAGCCAGGTGCCTTCTACATTGTGTCGGTTTTCCTTCCACGCTGTGTGGCTGACATTGTCTTTTAGTCCCATGTGAGGTGCTGGTGAGTATTACCTTTCATCTGTGCCATGCTCTAGAACATTTACTTACCCTGATAGTTCACCACCTCTGATGGATTCCTGTTTTAAATAAAATAATTCACGTTAAAGGCCATCAAAGACAAATCTCTGTAAAGTGCTCGTTTCTTTGCATCGCGTTGGTATTTTTTACCGTTTGTAAGCAATCACCGTATTCTTCAAGTGACTTTAGGATAATGTGAATGCATATGTGCTTTATACAGTGCGATGAGAGAGGAAGAAACATAGGTATCTTAGAGGGCTTACAGACACAGGTTCTGTTTCCTCAGATCCCCGGGTGATCCACGGGAAATGAACAACATTGTCGGTGTGTTCATGTGGTGATGGTTACACCCACCGAGTTGGATTTTTTCCCTCGAGCAAGGGGCCAGTACTCAGCTGATTGGCTTAGAGATCTAAATTTGCCAAAACAAATCCTGTTGTTCCTTCATTTCCCAGAGCAGAATTTTCAATGTCTTTTCCCCCTTTAAGGAAATCTTTCACCCTAGAAGTGTCATGTTTTTCTTTCTCTGCAAAGGAAGTCCGGGGTGAAGGGGTTAAATGAATCATGCAAAGCCGGGGTCACATCCTGTGCCCTGGGCCTCCAGCGACCACTTGGGTGAGAGCGTCACCCAGCCTTGCTTCAGCAGCTAGGCACGTTGCCAGTGGAGGGGCACGGTGACTGGGGGAGTTGGCTGTGATGGGCTCCCCCCACTCCCCGCCCCGCTCCACATTCACATGTGGTCCACATGACAGTCCCGACCTTCCCAGAAAGGGCTGAGAGAGCAGAGGTGCTCCTTGGATAAACCCACCTACACTTTCATAGCCCGTCAAAGAGGCATTTTTAAAACATAGGTACAAGGCGAAGTTTCCTTGCAAGTAGGTGAGTTTGTTTCGTTTCCCCATGCGTTCTGCTTTTCTGAGCACCGAGTGCCTGAGTATATCACAGTATCCTATATGTGGTCTACCTCAACTCTCCTTCCTATGCCTGGCCCACATCATGGAGTGTTTCCAAGTTCATTGTCTAGGAGAGCTGGGCCTGTTACTGGAATGCTCTTGACTCATAGCTCAGTAACTGGTGTGGCAGGTTCCTTTCTCCGGGGCCGGAGGAGGGCGGGTGGGGGGGCACCCGTTCAGCACGCTGTCCCATGGAATATCCGAAAAGCAAAGTGCACGTGAGACCGTTTCTCCATGGCCTTGTCTGAAATCCCAGCAAAGGCTGCAGACTGTCTGTGCCTGCTCTCTCAGTTTTGTTTTGTTTTTTAAGATTTGATTTATTTATTTGACACAGAGAGAGACAGCCAGCGAGGGAGGGAACACAAGCAGGGGGAGTGGGAGAGGAAGAAACAGGCTTCCCAGCGGAGCAGGGAGCCTGATGCGGGGCTCCATCCCAGGACTCCGGGATCCTGCCCTGAGCCAAAGGCAGACGCTTAACGACTGAGCCACCCAGGTGCCCCCTGCTCTCTGAGTTTAAATTTTCTTTTTCTCCCTTTCTGTAAAAGCTCTTTGACACAGTCGTTACAAAACCAGTGCTATCCGTGACTGGCCAGAGCCTCAGCTGCCATTCCTCCTAGAAACCATACTGCTGGCTTTGGCTTACTTTTCCACTCGTTTCTGTGGAAATGGACCTCACATTGATGGAAATAGACCAGAGGCATCGTTTAATATCAGAAACGATTCTATTGCAGATCATCTCGCATTCGCCATTTGCAAACCGCCCTCTTGAAAGACACCATTGTTTTGGACATAATGTGCAAAAAATGTTTCACGTCTTTTTGTCCATAAGTAGCATTGTGCCGAGTGTTAGGTACCTTTTCCTTTTTGTCCTTCTTGGTCTTTCCATGGCCTTTCCCTGCTTTCCTTCTGTCTGCTTTCACCGTTTGTAGAAGACATGGCCAAACGGCTCCCACAGCAATGCTAGGACATTTCATTGACCTGTTAAGCGTTTTGATGATAAAAGACATCCCATAAATGCCAGCCTTATTTTCACTAGAACTTCTATAGTAAGCTCGTGAGTAAAGTACTCACCCAGGAGAAATAAAATAAAATTCTTTACCAAACACAGCAGGCTCAGCCCTAGTGATCTCCTGTCCGAAGCTGCATCTCTGAGTGATAGTTCTCTTTGTCTAGGATCTCCCTTTGGAAGCGGACACTGGATTGTTTCGTTTGTTTCTAAGAGTGCACTTGGTCAGACCCTTACGGTGGGAAGGCTAAATGCAGGTTGGAATAGAGCCACCCGTTCACCATTGAAAACAGGACTGAAGTGAGCACGTTCAACACAGAGGATCTGACTTGTGTGCTCTTTGAATTATGCCCAGCGCCTCCTGCAGAATTCCTGGGCCCACCATGGTGTTCACCAACTGGGCTTCATCTATAGTGTCAGAGAAACGAGGAGTCCCACAGGCAGGCTATCGTAATCCTCAGTATATTTCCCACTTATGTGATTGAAATCAAGGTGTAAGGAGAGCCGAGCCTTCTGTCCATCAGCGAGTGTTTCATCATAAATGCATGTCTTTCCTTCATATGTGTGTGTGCATTTGCAAGGGTTACGTTTGAGATTTGGTGCTTCACAAGGGTCGACGTTAGTCATGGCTAAGACCGATGGGCTGCAGAGTCTCATTGCTAGCCCATAGTAGTTGAATTTTTACATTTCCTTGATCACATTTTATTCTAAACCTGATGCTAGGACTATCACGGGTGAAAGTCACAAAAATTTTTAATTGGTATTATTTTTGATGCAATAAAAACGGCATTTTTACTTTCCTCTCTTCTGTGAATTCAGAGGAATCATTTATGAATGTCATCCAAAGAAGGAGAAAAATAGTTACGTGTGGTTTTTTGTTTTTTGTGTGGTTTTTTTTTTTTTTGGTTTGTTGGATGCTGAATTGTAAAAAATCTTCCTTGTCGCCTCTGTTCACTAAAACTGCCATTATTCCATTTCAGAAATTCATCTGTGACTTTATCTATCTTGACATTCCCTTTCTTGTAGCTTTGTTGGGTAGATTTTGAAGCTGCCTGTTCTATAAGAAAATATTTGTTGTTAAAGTCTCACACCCTTAAGGATCTGTAACAGGTCCAAGTAGCTCCAAGGCCTCCCATGACTAACCTTAGCTTTTATTATACATCACGATACTCTGGTTGGAAATCGGTCTCTATGTACAGCACACCTGGCTGGCTGGAGGGATGGGTGACAGGCAGGCTTCCTACTTACAGTGTTGGCAAAGGGACTCCAAGGTCCCCAGCATTCTTGTCCTCTTAGAGCAAGGAGAAGAGCATTGGCAAATCCACCCCCTTCTCATAAACCCAGTGAGGACAGGAACATCATTCAAGAAAATAGAATTTGCTCAAGAGTTTTGCTTTCATAGCTAATGCAGCCCACCACCAGCCTCCTTTGCCATTCTGGGCTACACGTGAACCTCTTGTGCCCCGGGTATTAATTATTTTTTTTCTTTGTGATTGGAAGGCTCTGAAAACATGTTCAGAGGGCTTGCAAGTTGTGGGCACTGATAATGTCCCACAGTGTCTGAAAGGTTTTTTTAGATCTGCCTGGCCTCCACCCCCGCCTGCAATGCTGTCTCCCCTGGGCCTCAGATGCTATTGTTTCCATATAGGCCATGTCCCCATTGTAGAAGGATGCTTAGGAAAGGAGACTCGTGATTCTACAAACCACAGGAAATAAGGTTCGTTTGCCTTTAAAAGAAAAGAAAAATCTGAGAATAAAGAACCAAAATAATGTGTTTTCATGTCTAAAGTATACATAGAATAGCCTTAATTATGGTGTCAAATCGCAGGCAGGGTTTATGTAATAATCCATCCTGGAAAACCTGGACTATAAACCTTAACTATTCCCGCTTGCCTGACAAAGGGCTGCTTTGGCTCATTCTCATCAATCTGACTGCACACGTCATGGACTGATTAGGTATTTTACGGTTGCAACCCAGGAAGGGCTTAAGAAGGATCTCCAGCTTTCAAAATGTTTAGAATCCTCTACCTAGTTTTGGAGTGGACAAAATCCAGACCAGGAGCAAAGGGATGAGTTTCATGGGCCACTGCTAACATATCTTCCAGACAGGCTTTCAGAGGACTGGAAACCTTGGAAAGACCTCTGGGCGGGGCTGTTGGGACCCCCCTTGCTCCCCTGAATCTTCCTAGGGCCGCAGTAGCACTCAGCTGGCTTTGCTTGTGGCCAACACCAGGATGGCATTTTCAATTCGAGGGGAAAAGGGCGTCCCTGAAACCGCCCCTCACCTGCCCCGTGGGTTCAGGTGTATGTATGTATGTGTGTTCTTTTTGAAATCTGAGTTTGGTGGTGTTAGCCCCATGTTCTGGGGTCATGAAGCTTAGGGAAGGAGTACACAGCCATTAGAGGCTGTTGGATCAGCACAGAGCCTAATGCTCTTTCTTCCACTCAAGCTCCTGGACTCAATTCTTGTGCACAGGTCTCACGCCCCATTGCCAGACCAGAGCCTCCACAGACCTGTCGCCACCTTGCTTCCAGCCAGCATCCATGACACACATGTGGACAGTGAGAAGCCTGCTCCAATGGGGGAGCCCAGGCCCTTGTCTGCCCCCGCCCTGGAAGGCGATAGTGCGACTCCTCTCTCAGGTGCTCGCTGTGTTAGGGATGGCTGAACGCCCAGCTTCTGTCCACATGTTGGCTTCCTGTGTGATTTTGGCTGGTTGCATACTGGATGGAAGGAATAACAAGTGTCATATGAGGAGACGGACTCTGGCCTCATCAGCCCTTTGTATGGCCTCAAATGAGTCAGGATGTCGTTCCTTGAAGCAGGTCCCATCTCTGTTTGGGTTCTTTTCCTGATGTTTTGATGCATTCTGCAAACTGTCAGAAGGCAATTCCTCAGCCTAAAGCAGCTCCCTGTACCCTCAGGAATCTGATTTATGATCTGGTGAGGCCATAAACCTCTGCTCTTCACTTCTGAAAAACAGCGAAGTATGGGAAAGAATGTAAATTATAAATACTGAATTCCTATGGTCAGCAATAACGGAATGGCCTGGGTTTTTTTTTTTTTTTAATACGGTATGCATATGGCTTTGATTTCTAAGGGTCTGGGTCCCCCCAACAACATATTTCTAGGGAGAACAGATAGCCGTGAACTATTCTGCTGAGATACAAATGAGAAAAAGCAGTTTTCTGATGAGTCCCTGGCCAAATGCTTTGAAAGCCACTCTTCACAGAGGGACGGGATAGTAGGTGACTGTCACATACCCAGCACAGTCTGATGCTGACCTAGTGCCACGCCCCCCCAAACCAAACCTTGGTGTTCTCACTTAGCAAGCCCATGTCACCCCAGTCGTAACTCTCTAGGAGGAGGTTTTCCTCTAAGATTTTTGAAACTCTCCACCTGTCCCTCTTATCAGTCAAGGTTCTGCGCTCTCACTGGGAGCAGACTTCTTACTGCTGCCACAAGCAGTCAGGAGAGCCCCAGAGTCATCCTGAAGACCAAATGGTCGCCTGGGTTTGAATTTTCATTCCAGTGGTGGGTCAGCTCCCGCTTCGATTTCACAAGCTGGGCAGAAGCAGCTCCCCAGTCTGCTGAGGTGGGAAGGAACCACTCGGTCGCCGTGTGAATTCCTCTTGCCGGTCCCAGACCACAGACTACAACGCCTGGGATCGCTGTGCTGGCGTTCAGCACTTTTCCCCTTAAACCTGACCTCGACCCAGTTCACAAGGATGGGTGAAAGCTGAAAAAACAGCCAGAGTCTCAGAGTTCCCAAGCCTCTGTTATCATAGCCCCAGTCTGCCAGGGCATCTATTAAAGTAGATAGGATCGTGTGTTTCTGTGTGTGGTCAGCAAGGATGCTGACAGCAGAGCCGTGTGTGTGAGAATACGGCGCTTAAAGTCACAGTCGTGTCCACCCACAGACACGCATACTCTCACGAGCACCTCTTCACCCCCACACTCGCCCTGCACGTCTTCCAGGCGTGTTCTTTGGACCACATTGGACTCACAGAGTGCCAGGCTTAGCTCAAGGGTGGGACCAGCCAGACCACACATAGGGCATGGACGAGAGGGCTAAGGTTCTTTAAAACGCCCAAGTGCGAGTGTACATTTTGGCCACCCGGATCACCTCCACTGCGGGTCCCAATATTGTGTCTCTGCCGGAAGTTTCTGTTTATGGACATCCAAGTAATTTCAACAGAAACTGAAGATAAGCCCTACAGTGGTGGCCAAAGAAAATGTCTAGGTCAGTGGGGTGGTTGATTTTACGTGTCACCCCTGACTGGCCGAGGGAGGCCCAGACAGCTAGTAAAACGTTATTTCTGGGTGTGTCAGCGAGGGTGTCTGTGGAAGAGATTAGCATTTGAATCAGCAGGCTGAGTCAAGCAGATGGCCCTCACTAACGTGGGTGGGCATCCTTCAGTCCATTGAAGGCCTGAATAGAACAAAAAGGTGAAGGAAGGGTGAATTTGCTCTCCCTGCTTGAGCCGAGACATCCATCTTCTCCTCGGACATTATTGCTCCTGGTTCTTGGGCTTTTCCAACTCAGACCATGACTCCCCCCCACACACATAACACACACACACAAACATGCACAATTCTCAGGCCATTAGACTCAGACTGGATTACACCGTCCACCAGCTTTCATGGCTCTCGAGCTTGCAGACCATGGGTCGTGGGACTTCTTGGCCTCCATATCCACATTAGCCAATTCCTAACAAGTCTCATGTAGATAGATACAGATACAGTTATAGATCTAGGTATAGATATCCTATTGGTTCTGTTCTCTGGAGAACCTTGACTAAATACAGCCAGCCTTGTAATTGGACTGAGGTTTGTAAGTTAAAATAGGAAATGAGAAAATCAAAGTGGATCCTGGTTCACCAGCCAGGCACCTCCTTTCTTCAGGATGAGCCCTCCTTTGGGGCCTCAGTATCCATCACTGCTGGGGACCAGCTAATCCATCCAGGAGATTCCCCTAAGCACAACCCCAAGAGGGAAGAGTTAAGCTTTACCCGCCCCCTCCTCGTGCCCTTTGGCCTCTCGGCAGCTCTGTCACCTGCCCAGAACAGCTTGCCCACAGCACACGCTGCAAGTGGGTGCCAGGTTACAAAGGCAGAACGATAAAGTTCTGCTGCCACAAATGCCCTGTTTCCCAGGGTTCTGGTTCTTTTCCTGTAAGGAGCTGGTGGATGTGCTCCATCGGATCTGACAGTTTCCAGAGGAGTTACTGCTCCCATGTGAGCCGCTTCCTTCCGGACCAAACCTGCAGCCCCTCTGGTTTTCAGATGGTGACAGCCGTGTTCTGGGAGGTTCTTTCCGGAGCCACAGGGGCTGCGCTGCCAGGGTCTGTGTCTGCCAGGCGTCTAGGGAAGATGTTCTTTCCATATATTGCAAGACCTGGTTACTGCTTTAGTGAGAAAAGAGCCCCCAAAAAGGAAGACACTTCCATTGGTCGTTCTTCCCAAAGTGAAATAATTCTCTCTCATCCTGCTAACTTTATCCTGCTGTGACTGGTTTAATTTGGGGAATTATTTTTGGTTTTGAACACAAATGTTCTTCTGTCTTGCATCTGCTTACCACAAGCTTTCCAAACAGGCAACGACAGACCATGGAATAAAATGTTTTATCCGCTGGATAAAGCACTTATGTGTTTCCTCAAGAAAGCCATGTGCAACTTCCGCCTCTTCCAAGCAAGTGTCTCTGCGAATCTGACTTCTCTCGGGGGTTAACTGAGCCAAAAATCAATCACTCCCTTGGCTGCAGGGAGAGGCCGACCTGCCCTTCTGCAAGATTACAATCCCGTAATCAGCCTACCGATCCCTCCTGCTGATTGAAGCCAGAAGACTGGGCTGTATTAAAAGATAGCTGAGGAAATGACACAGAATAACACATTTTCACCTCCTTTCCAGTCCAAAGAAAGTTGCTCCCAGATGCTGTTTCTGCAGTCCAACTCTGACTCGCAAACTGCTCAAGAAGGAGGTTGTGGCAAAGAGCCCGCGTGACCTAACCTTTGTGTTGTAACACACACACACACACATACGGAGCCAGGAAGCCAGGAGACATTCGGAGGAAGGGGCCCAGGGTCAGCCTGTGCTCAAACCCCTGCAGCTCACAGGTCGACACCAAGGTGCCCCTCTCACCCACTTGGCTACCATCCCAAACAACAAACACAATAGCAAGTGTCAGCAAGGATGTGGAGAAACTGGAACCCTTGTGTGATGTTGGTGGAACGTGAAATGGTGTAACTTCTGTGGAAAACAGTATGGTGGTTCTTCAAGAAATTAAAACTAGAGCTCCCGGATGATCAAGCAATTACACTGGGGATATCTGGGTGTATGTCCCAGAGAACTGAAAGCAGAGTCTCGAAGAGCTATTTGTACACCCGTGTTCACAGCAGCGCTAGTCACAAGAGCTGAAACATGGAAGCAACCCCAGTGTCTCTGGATAGATGAATGGATAAAATGGGGTACAGACAGGCAATGGAATATTGTTCCGCCTTTAAAAGGAAGAGAATGCTGCAATATGCTGCCACACAGGAGAACCTTGAGGACCTGATTCTGAGTGAACTGAGCCAGTCAAAGAAGGACAAATACCGTAAGAGTCCACTGACAGGAAGCACTGTGGTCAAAATCACAAAGACAGAAAGCATAATGGTGGTGGCCGGAGGCCGCAGGGAAGGTGGAAATGGACAGTTTTGTTTTTTTTTTTTAAAGATTGTATTTATTTATTTGACAGAGACAACCAGCGAGAGAGGGAGCACAAGCAGGGGGAGTGGGAGAGAAGAAGCAGGCTCATAGCAGAGGAGCCTGATGTGGGGCTCGATCCCATAACGCCGGGATCACGCCCTGAGCCGAAGGCAGACGCCCAACCGCTGAGCCACCCAGGCGCCCCTGGACAGTTGTTTTTTAATAGGTATAGAGTTTCAGTTTTAAAAGGTAGAAAGTCCTGGAGATGGATGGAGATGATGGTGGCACAACATTATGAATATATTTATTTTTATTTTTTTTAATGATTTTTTATTATATTGTGTTAATCACCATACAGTACATCCCCGGATTCCGATGTAAAGTTTGATGCTTCATTAGTTGCGTATAACACCCAGTGCACCATGCAATACGTGCCCTCCTTACTACCCATCACCAGTCTATCCCATTCCCCCACCCCCTCCCCTCTGAAGTCTTCAGTTTGTTTCTCATAGTCCATAGTCTCTCATGTTTCATTCCCCCTTCTGATTACCCCCCTTTTCTTTATCCCTTTCTTCCCCTACCGATCATCCTAGTTCTTATGTTCCATAGATGAGAGAAATCATATGATAATTGTCTTTCTCTGCTTGACTTATTTCACTTAGCATTATCTCCTCCAGTGCCATCCATGTTGCAGCAAATGTTGAGAATTCGTTCTTTCTGATAGCTGAGTAATATTCCATTGTATATATGAATATATTTAAAACCACTGAACTGTATACTTAAAATGGTAAATTTTATATTCTGTATGTTTTACCACAGTGACAAAGAAATTGGAAAAGAAAGAAAGAAAGAGAGAGAGAAAGAAAAAGAGAAAGAAGGAGGGAGGGAGAAAAAAGAAAAGAAAGAAAAGAAGAGAAAAGAAAAGAAAAAAAAGAAAAAATACACGGAGGCCCAGATTAGTCAAGTAACTTGGCCAGAGTCACACAGCTGGCTGCACCAGCACTGGGGTTTGGGCTGCCCACGGATCCACACTCCCGTGCTCCTGGTCTCGTCCACCACATCCCCCTACAAGTTACTGAAGTAAGTGAGCCATGTGTTGCTGGCGTAGCCACCAAGTCTCCCTGCGTTCAACATATTCGTCTGTTCAACTAAATTTCTTCCTCCCCCAGCTCTGTGTATGTCTCACCTTCAGAACCAGCTCCACCCTCGGAAGCCTTCCATCACTAACAAGTTTAGAATTTTAAAAGGCATCTACAAAAACAGAAAGCACAGAGATAGCCAGGGATGCTTACAAAAGAGGGACAGAACCCATGGAAAAGTCATGTATCTGAAGCGGCCAAAGCCTGGGCTGCTATTTGGGAAGTGCTAACGACAATTTTTTTAAAAGGAAGTAGGGAGAGTTTTTGCAAGTCACACAGAGGACAAAAAAGGAAAACAAAAGATTGGTGTCCGCTATTTGAAAAAAAGAGTTCAGTCTGATTATATTTTATTGTGTCTTATTTCCCTGCTGCAGAGCTTTCTGTGACTTCTCTTTGCTCTTGACTATGGCTCGTTGAGTCAAGTTCTGGCCGTCCCATGTACCATCTCCCCCCAGCATCTGCACTCCAGCCATTCTGGCCTGTTTTTATCACTCAAATATCCACCAGGGTCTCTCCCACCACATCCTGCCTCCCACTATTCCCCTAGTAAACTCATCCACGTATTTTTGTTCTCAATTAGAACATTGCTTTGGTAGGAAGACCTTCATCAACACACAGACTAGCTTACCACCCCCACAGCACCGTCTACTCCTCTTGTAACTCTTACTTCCTGTGCAACCTCTGTCTTCCCTGGCAGATTAGTGACTCCAAGACTGGTTTCCACTCTCAGATACCCAACACCTGACACACTAGGTATGTTTGTTGGAGGAATGAATTCTTGAATGAAAAGATGGTAGAGGAAACAGGACGAGTCAATACATGCATGACACAGGAATACAGGATGGGAGAGATGAGGTTGGTCAGGAAGAACCTAAATGAAGTGAGAGATCATCCAGCTGGTTCTAGAAGGAAATGACTATGAATTAGCAAAGAGGAGGCAGGAGGTCCATGGGAAGCAGTGGGAGAAACAAGTCTGATGCAGAGTCAGGGAAGACTCAGCCTTGAGCACGAGGGAGTTATTTTAAAGATTTTCTTTATATGTTTCCCATCAACGGTATGATATACAAACTGGGAAAAGGCAGAACATGCATTGGTAGAAGGGAGTCGGAGCCCAAGATAGCACCTACCTGTGTTAGAAATGTCAACTCCAGGTAAACATTGTGTCAACATGGTGCTGAATTTTAGAGCTGCTCTTGGTTTAACCCTGAGAAACAAGAAAGTGTCATTAGGAGAGAGGAGAAAGAGGTCGATTTTGAAAACTACAGATCAACACTCTTGGCATTAGTCCACAGTAAAGTTCTAGAACAAGTTATTAAAGGTGGTCTGTGACCATCCTTACAGAAGAAAGCATTAATCACTGAGCATTAGCTGAGGTTCACTACAAACAAACCATGCAAGGCTAATGTGTCCTTTTTCCCAGGGTTACCAGACTGGGAGATCAAATCTCAAACCTCAGAGTACAATTCCCATCTAAGCTAAAAAATAATTTTTAATGATTAAAATAACAACCCACCTCAACTTTGAGAACCCCAGTATGCTAATATACTCCTCCTAGTCACAGGGCATATTAGCACATTAAAGGTTCTGAGAAATCCTGCACCAAAGAAACCTATTTAAAATACTCTACTGAGCAAATGTTCCACATAATACACTTGGAGAAAGGATGGTTTGCGCAAATTTCAGCAAGGTGTTTTACAAAGTTTTTTATTGTATAAACTGTGAAGGAGGTGAAGAAATAATATGGTTAACAATAGCTCACTGGAATCACATTTGGGTAGACAACTGTACAAAGAACATTAGTTAGTCAATTAGTAGCCACTCTTTGGAAGGCTCTAATAGAATGTCTTGAGGCTTTGCCCTTGGTCTTGGCATGTTCAACATTCTTACAGTGACTTGTATCACAACATTGAAGACTAGACCTACTTTTAAAATTTTCCAATAACCTGAAGTGAGAGAGGCAGCTAATATGCTCCATAACATTGAAATACTGTCTCAAAACAAACCAAGGGAGGAATCCAACAGAATGCCACCCAAATTTGTTAGAATCAATAGTATAAGTAAAGGGTAGATGAACTCTGACTTGAAACTAGCTCAAACGAAAAAGACATGGGGTTGTAGCTGTATCAGGCAAGTGTGCGATAGGGCTCCCTGCTACTGAAGTCAGTGAAGCCATCCTGGCACATACGATGGCTCGCAAGGCAAGCAAGGCAGGCAAGATGGTCTGGCCACTCTGGGAATAGTATTCCAGGCTTATGTTGCATGTTGAGAGGGACATGGACAACTTGGAGCACGTACAGAGAGTGACCACCATCAGGGAAGTTCTGGAGAACATCTGCTCTGAGGAGGAACGCCTGAAGAAACCAGGGACATTTAGGTGGTCTGTAGGAGAGATGATAAGGAGCATGTTGATAACTGACTTTGGGAGGCAATGTAGTAAAGTAGGAAAGAGGTAAGTTTGGGCTCACATGTCTGCTCTATTATTTCTAGACTGTGTGTCCTTGGACAAGTTTCTTAACATCTCTTACCTTCCAAGCCCTTAGATAAGAAATCATCATCCCTATTTAGTGGGGTTATTGTGATATCCTGGAGCACAGTAGGTGGTCAATGTGTGCTTCTCTCCTTTCTCCATGCAAAGAAGGGCAAACATAGCAATCAGAAAGGTGATTTATTTAATGTAGATCGGGGTGGGGGGAGACTGGGATCAATAGGAGAATTCCCCTAAGGAAGGTACATTTGGCTGATGAAAAATAGGAACTTTGTACTAATCAAAACCTGGAAAACAAAGGAAGTGGCTTAGTTGCCTTTAAGTTGACAGTGGAACTACCACAGATTCTGTAGAAGAGATCTCTGCTTTGGGTAGGAGGTGGGATTTGATGACCCCCAGATCTCTTCCAATTCTGAGATTCTGTGATTCAAAGACTCATGATTCAAAGATTCAAACAGTCGGCTGGACTGTTTATTGTTCTCTTCCATATGTCTTCAACTCATACATGTTCAACTCCCATTCATATATATTGAAGAGATACTTAGGTATACTTACTTAAGTTGTTCTTTGGCCATTTCCTACGTAAGGATGCTTTCTCTACAATTTGGGGGCTCCATTACAGCCTAGTTCAGGGATTTGTTCTCAATAGGCACTTAATAAATGTTCATTTATTTGTTCAAATCTTGGCTCTACATCTTGGCCGTGTGACCTTGGGCAAGTTGCTATTTGGGCCTTCATTTCCCCATCTGTAAAATAGAGATACTACTTACACTTTATGCGATAAAATGAATAGTATACTTTAAGTCCTTAGAAAAATAGTAAGTTTGCAGTAAACATTAGATATCATTATCTTTGTAGTTGCTGTCAGTGAAATTAAATCTACTTAGTACTTATATAGGAGTTTTCTGACTACACAGTAAGAGTCTTAGGGATGAATTTGTTCTTCCTGTACCATCTTTCCTGTACCAAATATTTTCTCCTACAGAGTGTTCTTGGTTATCATGCCCCAAAGCCTACTTAAGTCTATTACCCTAGTTCCTGCAGTATTCACAATGGGGACAAAGAGGAATCAACTGGAAATAAGCAAAAGTGGGAACATTGAAGTAGAGACAATTTAGCATGGCCAGAAAATCTCTGACAAGTCCAAAACTGGTCTGAAACATCCTCCTAGGGAACACCTGGCACGCAGTCAGTCCATGCCAGAGACTAACCTAGCCTCTAGCTGTGGCCCTGCCTTTGTTGATGTGCTCTACGGAACAGGGAGTGCTCATCAGCACGTGATGGGGGACCTGTGAGAGCCTCCAGACAGAGCCCGCACCTTGGCTAGTGCCTAGCCCAGCATGGGCCATGGCCTAGACCTAGAGATATTTGACCAGGAAAGGACAGAGGGAGGGAAAGAGGAGGGGAGGGAAGGAGAATGAAGTAGAGATGCTTTTTTAAAGAAATTTTAAAAATTGCAATAAAAAACCCATAAAATTTACCATCTTAACCATTTTTAAATGTATAATTTTGTAATGTTAAGTATATTCACATTGTTGTACAACAAATCTCCAAAACTTTTTCATCTTACAAAACTAAAACTCTCACAGCTCCCCGTTTACCCCTCACTCCACCTTCTGGCAACCACAACCCTACTTTCTGTTTCTATTAATTTAACTACTTTAGATGCCTCACGTAAGTGAATCATACAGTATTTGTCTTTTTGTGACTGGCTTATTTTAATTAGCATAATGTCCTCAAAGTTCATTCATGTTGTAGCACGTAACAGGACCTTCTTCCTTTTTAAGGGTGAATAATACTTCATTGGAGATAGAGATGATGATAGATAGATAGATAGATAGATAGATAGATAGATAGATAGATATAGATAGATAGATAGATGATAGATCGATCAGTTGATCACATTTTGTTTATCCATTCATCTGTTGATGGTCACTTGGGTTGCTTTCACCTCTTGGCTATTGTGAATAATGCTACTATGAACATTGATATACAAATATAGACATGCTTTTAAAGGATACAGAAATTAAGATTTTGGAACGTTAGGAGGGGAGATTTAGGGAAGTAAATTTGTAGAGATAAAGAAACTCAAAGAGCAATTCATGCCCAACAATGGCAATTTTGAAAGAATACCTGTGAACAGTTGGCAAAAAAAAAAAGTCATTAGTCAAGGATCGTTGAGTTGTAAGAAACAGAACCCACTCATACCAGCTCAAGAAAAGAAACGTGCTTGGGGCACCTGGGTGGCACAGCGGTTAAGCATCTGCCTTCGGCTCAGGGCGTGATCCCGGCGTTGTGGGATCGAGCCCCACATCAGGCTCCTCCGCTATGAGCCTGCTTCTTCCTCTCCCACTCCCCCTGCTTGTGTTCCCTCTCTCGCTGGCTGTCTCTATCTCTGTCGAATAAATAAATAAAATCTTTAAAAAAAAAAAAGAAAAAAAGAAAAGAAAAGAAACGTGCTTATCATAAGAACACAGGGGTGTCTCATGGTACCCAAGGTGGACCCTCAGGAAGGACTGGATCCAGAAACTAGAGTTAAAAACCAAATTCCCAGGGGCGCCTGGGTAGCGCAGTTGTTAAGCGTCTGCCTTCGGCTCAGGGCGTGATTCTGGCGTTATGGGATCGAGCCCCACATCAGGCTCCTCCGCTGGAAGCCTGCTTCCTCCTCTCCCACTCCCCCTGCTTGTGTTCCCTCTCTCGCCGGCTGTCTCTATCTCTGTCAAATAAATAAATAAAATCTTAAAAAAAAAAAAAAAGAAGAACCAGTGTGGGTTCTGTGAGATGAAGACAGGAATTTGGTTTTTATTTTTATTTTTTATTTTTTATTTTATTTATTTATTTGACAGAGAGACAGCCAGCGAGAGAGGGAACACAAGCTGGGGGAGTGGGAGAGGAAGAAGCAGGCTCACAGCAGAGGAGCCTGATGCGGGGCTCCGATCCCATAACGCCGGGATCACACCCTGAGCCGAAGGCAGACGCTTAACGACTGAGCCACCCAGGCGCCCCATATACACTGGTTCTTTCAACTGCAGACGCTGCTGTTTTAGAATTTGAGGATTCAATTGTAAATAAAACTGACTTTACACTGGGGAAGATGAGTAAAAAGCAACTATATAAACAAGAAATTCCAAATTCTGTAAATTGTGTGAAGAAAAAAGCACATGCTGTGAGAAAGAATATCAGGGAGGTGAGGGTGGTGGAGGGAACTGACTTTATCCTAGCTGATCATTGATTGCTGCTCTGAGGAGGCAACACTGAAGCTGCAACTGGAAGGACAAGGAGGTGACAGCCACATGACAGGCAGAATAGATGTTGTGTTGACATGAGAGAAAGCCATGAGCCTGGAGCAAGGCGAGCAAGGGATAGTTTAGCAGATAGGAGTGTAATGGTGGGCACCAGATCACACAGAGCCTTGACTATGGAATGAATTTCTTTTCTAGTGCAATGGAAATTCACCAACAAGTTATAAGCTAGGAAGCAACAATATCTGATTTATGTTTCTAGAAGATCCTTCTGGAAGTCAGGTGGAGAGTGGATTTGAGAGGGGGAAAGGTGGGAGAGGGAGGCAGGAATGGGAATCTCATAGACAGTGGCTTAGGCCAAGACCAGGGAGATAGAGAAAGGGGGCCAGGGCCAAGCTATACTTGGGGTACATGAGTGTTCATAGCAGCATTATTCATAATAGCCAAAAAGTGAAAACAGCCCAAATGCTCATCAACAGATTGAATGGATAAACAAATGGTGGTATATCCATACAGTGGAATATTATTCACCCATTAAAAGGAATGGCGTACTCATACATGGTACAATGTGGATAAACCTTAAAAAATTATGCTGATTGAAAGAAGCCAGTCACAAAAACCATGTGTTATTTGATCCCATCCTTATGGAAGTGCAGAATAGGGAAATCTGTAGAGACAGAAGGTAGATTAGTGGCTGCCTAGGACAAAGGGGTGGGGGTGATGGGAGGGGAGGTGACAGCTAAAGGGTAGGTTTATTTTGAGGTGCTGAAAATCTAAAATTGGCTGGGGTGATGCTTGCACATACTGATGAATAAACCATTGTATGGTACATTTCAAATGGCTGAATTGTACGGTATGTGAAAGCTATTGAAAAAAGAGAGACTCACACATGGGAGGCAGAACTGATAGGACGAGCTGCTGGCTTGGAAGAGGAGTGCACAACCTGTCATCTCTCTTCTGTCTCTCTCTGCTTCCATTTTGTTCCCCTTCCTCTGTGGCTGGGCTTCGTGCACAAGGAGAAGAGTGGCTGTCCTAGGGCTTACTCTACATTGCATCCAGCCCCCATGCTCATACAATAGAAATCTCTGTAACCCAGCTGTAAGCCCCCTGGATGGAGACTTGTTTGCCCAGCTAGGCCGCCTCTTAGTAGGGTTGTGTGGGATGAGCAGTTCCCATCCGCAGAGGTAATAGGAGTCTATCTTCAGAGTTTTCTGACAGAACCAATGTATAATGAGCACTTTCCATGTTCCACATACAGTGTCAATTGCTCTCATAGCCTTAATCCTATATAATCCCTTACGGACACTGTATGAAAGCATGTGTTGACTAAAAGAAACTTTCTCAGCTGGGTTCAACTTGTAGGGTATAATAACGTCCCATCAAGGCCACAACTGGTAAAATCTTCTACCCCGAGGGTAGGAGGAGGCCTCCTTGAAATGGGATTACCAGCCACAGAGTCTGGTTTTCATAGGCTAGTGTTTTCAGTTCGCCAAAACACAGGGCTCAGAGTTCCTTCTGGTTAGTTGCATTGGCCAGCAGAGAGATGCTTCTGAAAAATGCTTTAAAACCCATCTGATGGGAAGAGAATCTGTTACAAAAACTATTTGGATCTTAAACATTAGCAATCTATAAATTCCCTGTTTAAAAATCTTCCCTGGCCTTCCTGATCTGACATTACTCTTTGGAAAGAATGATGGCAAATGCCCGAGGCTGAAGGTGCAGAGCGAGACCCGAGGAAAATCCATACTCTTTAGCTTACTTAGTGTTTGTGGAGTAGGCAGAACCCAAATCCAAACCATATTTTCCAAAAAGATTTTCCCTCTTAATTCTTAAATCCATGTGTATTACATGAGAAATCTAATCCATATGTTTCTTACTCATTTACACTTAACTCATCAAAGCGTTTCCTCTGAAGAGCTATTTGATGTCCAAGGAGACTTGAGAGACTTTTTTTCTTTTTAACAAGCCTTTGTTCTTAGAAATAAAGAAGCTGCTGAAGTTGTTAAATGCAAAGAATAAGTGAACTTGAACCCCAGAAAGGTTAAACTCTGTTTCAAGGAGGTTCTATATTGGGAAGAAATGACTTTAGGAATGAGCTCTTTTTCTTTTAAAAAAATTTTTAGGAGGAGCTTTCAAATGGGTGCTTGAATTTTCATGCCAAAACAATTTGCCCATTGGCTGTTGTTGGTAGGCACCATTAGATAGATAAAGTCCATCTTCTTAAGGCATTCTGTGATGGTCTTCAATTTTTTAGTTAGAAGAAACCACAGCTAATTTTGATCTCTGTCTGATCATTTGAGGCAAAATTCTGTTCAAAGCAAGATGCCTCCTTCTAAGATTCCCAAGATGCATGTTGGAAAGAACAGAGCTCCATGAGGAAAGGTGCCATGGAACCAAAGGGCTGAGAGGTTCATCCCTTCACTGGAAGAAAACGCAATCCAAGTGAGAAGCTTATCAGGCATGTGCTTGGTGGGTATTCCAGGACTTCCAAGAAGTGAAGGATGGTCAAGGACAGACAGAGCAGATAAAGCTTCCCAGGACAGCTGGGCCCTGGAGGCTGAGGAATAACGGCCTGAGTATGGATGGAGCCATACTCAGATGAAGACGCAAGAATGCTGGGGTGGCATCAGTTGGACATTCCTTCAAACCAATGTGTTAAAAATATTTGCTTGATGTTTATTGGAAGAGAAACTGAGAACTGAGTGTGTAAAGCGTGCAGGACCGAAGGTGGCAGGACTCATGGTCTCTATCACCTCTGCAATTCCAAACTCTACCCAAACCCGTCTACCGCACCCAGCAAACCCAAGCCGTGCAGCCTGCTACTGGCCTGTTGGGGACCATCCGTTGTGACTTTTCATGCCCCTTGGGATTCTTACAGCCCACTGGAAGTGCTCTCCCTGTGTTCTAGTAAATACAGATTTCTTCACCAACTCAAGAGAAAACATTAGTGACATTGAAACCTGGATGTCAAGGGTTTGAAGGTTTGATGCTGAACCTGCTGTGTTTGAGGTTCTGGAACGACTGCAGTTGAGCTTCTGGTCCGTGCTGGAGAACGGTCAGGCATGGACTGGAGGACTAGCCTCGGCTTGACATTCTGAAGGACACAGATGGGATGCCAGGCAAGGAAACAGAGCAGCCCACTGAACATGGAACCTTTGGGACCACCATACTGTGTTTTCTCATGATACAGTATCTCTGCTTCTCGATGGGGACTGCGCTCCCTCTGCTGCAGAACGTTGGAAAATGGAGGGGTTGGTTTTGGTTGTCCCGGTGGTTGGAGGATGCCACTGGTCTTCAGTAGGCATACAAGGTAGACAGGGTTACAAGGTGTCCTGCAGTGCAACGGGGGTTCTGCACAGTGAAAAATCATTCTGAGTCCTCTTGATTTCTAAATATCCCATTGGACATTCATTTAGATGAAAACTCTTTATAAGTCTCTGAGCCTAGACTCTAAGTTTCCGTATATACATATATATTTTGTTCCATTTAAATTTATACTCAGTTTCTTAAGAATGTAACCATGTAAATAAAAAATTGTACTTTGAATTATTGGAACTTGACCGAGTTGTTGCATTTCACATCTCTGGGACATCTCTGATAGTAATCACATCTCTGATAGTAATATCATTCCTAGACTTTGAGTTATTACTCTGCATTAATACCTCTTCCACTAATGATGATTCTGCATATGCATTCAAGCATGATTATTTTGTCTTCAAGTACTCATAATCTAACCATAAGTTGAAATACATTTTTTCCTATGGATGTCTTTCCTTTCATCCTTCACATTGTAGTTAGGCCATTATGTTGATTTTTTTTAAATTATGAATTTGGTGACTTATACTGTATGTAAGTTTCATTTCAGGAGAGTGAAGGGAATGTTACAAGTTGACTGTTATAAGGGAGGGTTGAGGCTAATGGAGTTGAGAACTACTGGTTCTAGACTAGCGCCATCTTATAGAAATCTAACGCAAGCCACAAATAAAATTTTAAGTTTTCTAGTAGCCACCTTAAAAAAATTAAGAGGATGGAATATTACTATTTAGCCTTAAAAAGAAAAGGAATCCTGTCACATGCTATAGCATTGATAAAACTTGAGGATATTGTGCTAAGTGAAATAAGCCAGTCACAAAAAGACAAATGCCACATGATTCCACTTATATGAAGAACCTGAAGTAGTCAAATTCTTAGAAACAAAGAATAGAATGGCGGTTGCCAAGGGTCCGGGGCGGGAGGGGGGAAGGAGAGTTATTTAATGGGTATAAAGTTGCATATTTGTAAGATGAAAAAGTTCTCAAGATCTGTATCACACAAAGTGAATATACTTAACACTACTGAACTGTACACTTAAAAATGGTTAAGATGAGAAATTTCTGTTATGCGTTTTTTACCAAGCTTTTTTTTAAAGAGCAGGTGAAATTAATTTTAATACTATATATTTATTTAACCTAGCCTAATGCTATCACTGTAACATATATCAATATAACAACTATCAATGAGATATCATATATTCTTTTTCTTGCACAAAGTTTAAAATCTGTGTATTTTATACCTATAGCACTTGTCAACCCAGATTGCACACATTTCTAGTGCTCAATAGCCACATGTGGTTAGTCGTTACTGTGTTGGGCAGCCAAGTTCTAGAGAAGAGAATAATAACAGTAGAACACTTGTTGAGTAGGCTTTAAGTGCCAACCACTGCTGTGAGTCCTTCACATAGAATGACTCATTGAATCCTCATAATAGCCCTATGAGATTGGCACAGTTACTGTCCCTGTCACACATGAAGAAACTGAAGCCCAGAAAGCTTCAGTGGCTTGTCTGAGGTCACACACCACTGTGGCCCTGAGTGGAAAGCTGAACCTGGGTGTTCTGACTCCAGAACCCTGCCTTAATCACTGTGCAATGGGGGCCTTTGTAGGATTTTCCCCTAGGATTCCCTTGGGGGCCCACTGGGAGTCTGCACAGCCCTGGCAGGTCTTAGGGCAGCAGGGACAGGGCTGAACCATGAGGGAGCTGGTTCTCCTTGTCTTTCCGTGCCATTCCTGAGGAGCTTGGCAGAGGCACTGGCTGACCCTTCTGAGAAGCAGAAAGAAAACCTGTGCTTGCTTCACAACCGCCAGCAATGTCCTCTATTCTTCTCTGTATTTCCATTAAAAGAGGTAGTGGAGCTGGGCAAATCAAGATGGAACACAGAAGGGACAATAAGTCTGTCCCAACTCATGCATCTAATAAGGACTTGCTACCAGGACCTTGCTGGTGAGTTGTCTGCATTCCAAAAACTTTCTCTGGGATTCTCCTTAATAAAGACAGATTTCTCATTCCCTGGAACTCCATCAAGATTATGCTGACAACTTCCCGATTAATTATTAAATTATGCACTGTCACAAAATGATTGCATTTGGTTTCTATCTAAACACCACCCCTCATTGATGAAAAATCTCATTTAAACTAATATGCTTTTAACTTGCTTCATTTCAACACCTCCGTGGAGGCTACTAATGAGCTGACTCTTTGCCCAGCCAGTCCCTTGGCCCTTCTTTGTGTTCTCTGTTCCAAGACCAATCTTGCTGAGCAGGAAAGGGGAGGACTTGCCATTTGAATAGGAGTCTTGGCTGGAGACTTCCTGAGGGATGTGTATACTTAAACATGCAACTTTGAGTTCGGGACCCCCACAAAAGTGAGACTCCACTTGCTGATTCCAGAACCACCAAAATTGCTTAAGAGTGTGGCCACAGGAGTAAAACAGCCTCCCAGTTTCAACTGGACAGCTCCATGAGTCAGGTAATTACACCCAGATTCCCTTTACAGGGGCCTCCTAATTATTATTTGATAAAGAGATGATTCCAGGCTGTGACCCACAAGGCTGGCAGCATCATAACCATGGAGCTGGAGAAGTGCCTCCTCCCAGATGTTGTCCTCCTCTGGCAGGGAGACAAGATGCTTTGAAAGGACCCCTCATTGTTGCTTTTGGAGAATATCATTTGCCAAGCAGCTCATCTTCCTGGCACTGTCTCGTCTGGGGTGTCAGATGGGTCACTTCACTGGAGTGCTGTGAATCAGGTCAGTCTGTTCCTCTGATTAACCCTGATCTCATTCTGTTGGCAGCAGGCAGTAGCCCGAGGCCCTGCTGCCTTCTGAAGGCTGCCCACTCATGCCAGGGGTACTGGGAACAGGAAGAGCTGACTGAGCTCACACCATGAGCCAGGCTCAGTTCTAAGTGCTCTTGAAACCTATCTCCTTAAATTTTCACATAGGTGGTATTTTACTTCCCTCCCTGTTTTACAGGTCAGGAAACTGAGGCTCACTGGGGTTATGCCCATTGCCCAAGACTACACAGCTAACATAATTGGGAGAGCTGGGATTTGAACCTACATCTGTCTGGCTCCAGAGCCTAAGGCCTTAACTCCTATGCCATACTGCTAGGGGTTAGCTAGCCAGAAAGGGCATTATTTAGGCCATGTTTTCATGGCCAGAACTCGGCTAGATTATCCAAGGACACCCATTTTCATCAGTATGGGTGATGCATCATGCTCTTAGCCTCTGCTCGGGGGCACGTACAGTAATCAGAGTTTTCCTTCCCCATTGCAGCCACATTCATTAGACCAGGGATGGGCCCACCATCCCAGCCAGAATAATAAGAGGTATTCCCTAGGAATTTTCAAATTCAAATTGAAAAAAAGAAGACCCTTCCCTACTATAGTGGTGCATCTAGGTAGATAAGAGCTCTAAGTGGCCATGAATCATGGTCCAGACTTGTGTAGAAGGGCAAGAAGATAATGCTTGATAATACACAGAGAAATGGAAAAACTTCCATGGCACTTGAGTCCCTGATTCAAATTTCTGGGGCACACCCTTGTATTTCCTACAACTCAGCTATGTAAGCAAATAATTTTCCTCTTTTCACCCAAAATAGTCCTGCTTAAGATTCTATCAGTTGTAATAAAACCACACTAAAATAAAACCACACTAATAAACCACCTTGCACTGGAATTTGGTCTACTAAGGACAGTGCAGAGCTTCTAAAGGGCTTTAATGTGCACTGGAGAGAAAGCAAGAGTGGAGAGGGGGACACTTTAAGCAGGAAGACCAGCAAGGAGCCTCTTGCTGTGTAAGCTGCATCAGTGGTCCCACAGAGATGATGATGAGGGCTATAACCAAGGCAGTTGGGGATGGAGTCAACTTGGGAGAAGTTTTCTGATTTGGCAGTTAATTAAAATTAGGGAGATGATACAGGAGGTGCCCAGGATTATTCTCAAGTAGATGGTGATGCCATTAGCTGAACAGAAAAGTGCAGGAGGCAGAGCAGACACAGAGGAGGGGAGTGGAGAAGCAATAGGTAATAAGCTTGGCCATGAGTAGCTGACTGGTGTTCAGCTGTGTGTGGCTCCTTTAAGTTGACACAATATGTTTTGGCACCACGACAAAGGTGTGTTCTGGCAATCACCTGCTGGTGACAGCCTCAGTCCTGAGTCATTTACCCTAACCTGTGCCTCACACCTCTTTCCATCCTGCTTTCAGCTGTCCCAGTCGCCAAGTGGCCTTATTTTGTCCTTGCATCACCCTGCAGCTTTGTCAGAGCTGGTATTGTCTTCCTGGTAGAACTTAGGCTCCCTTCCATGGAATTCTGTCCTTCCTGCTGCTCAGCTGAATTGAGCCATGTTGGATAACTCCCTCCCTGGAGTGGTGGGGATGGATGGCTAGCACTATTAAAAACAAACAAAGGAATCATGCTGTGGAAATCTGACTCTAGCCAATTTGGCTGCTTATAATTATTAGGTTCTTTGTGCGGGGTATCTTAGCCTACCAGAGTTAAAAAGCTATGAGGATTATAGATCTCCGCTACGAAGACTGCCCAACTAAAGGGTATAAGGGAAGGTTGCATTGAAAGCAAGACCCAGACCAAATTCTGTTATACATGCAAACATTTATTAATAAGCAGGCATTGTAATAATGCACAATCTTTTTTTCTAAGTTTGATAAAATCACTGCTCTCTGACATACACTTTGCATGATGAGATAATATTCTAGTGGCAGAATTCTAGTCAAAATCAGGCAATAGCCTCATCTGTTAATTCCAGCACACAAATAAGATGAAATCTGTGGCTTGGCAGGCCATTTTGAAGGGTGTAAGCTGTTGAACTTGGAAAACTCTTGCACTGTGTTCATGTAAGCATGGAGGACCTGCATTATATTTTGGGCTATCCACATACCTTTTGCACCAATTATTTCGCCAACAAAAAATAGTTTCTAAACCCATTACACAATGAGCAAACCCTTTAGTGCTGATGGAAGATAAAGATTGCTTAAGTTCTACTCAGAAATAAACCCGTGCATACATAGTCAACTAATACTTGACAAGGAAGCTAAGAAGACTCAATGGGAAAAGGATAGTCTCTTCAATAAGTGGTTTTGGAAAAACTAGATAACCATATGCAGAAGAATAAAATTGGACCCCTAACTTACACCACTCACAAAAATTAATTCAAAGTGGATTAAAGACTTAAATGTAAGATACAAAATTACAGAACTATTAGAAGAAAGCAAAGGGGGAAATCTCCTCGACAGTGGTCTTGGCAAAGATTTTTTTGGATATGACACCAAAAGCACAAACAACAAAAGCAAAAATAAATATGTGGGACTATATCAAACCAAAAACTTTTGCATAGCAAAAGAAACAATGAGCAAAATAAAAAGGCAACCTATCGAATGAAAGAAAATATTTGCAAATCATCTATCTGATAAGGTCTAAGTATCCAAAATATATCAAGAACTCATACAATTTAGTAGCAAAAAAATCCAAACATTCAACTAAAAATGGGCAAAGGACTTAAAGAAATATTTTTCCAAAGAAGACATACAACTGGCCAACAGATACACACAAAAAAATGCTCAATATCATTAATCATCAGAGAAATGCGAATCAAACCACACACCTGTTAGAATGGCTATCAAAAGAAGACAAAAGATGGCAAGGGTCGGTAAGGAAGTTGAGAAAAGGGAACCCATATATGCTGTTGCTGGGAATGCAAATTTATACAGCCTCTATGAAAAACAATATGGAGGTTCCTCAAAAAAAAAATAAAAATAGAACTATGACATAATCCAGCAATCTCCCTTCTGGGTACATATCTGAGGGAAATGAAATCACTATCTGGAAGAGATAGTTGTATGCCCATGTTCACTGCAGCATTATTCACGATAGACAAGACATGGGAATAACTTAAGTTGAATAGATAGAGAAAATGAATATTTATGAATAAAGAAAATATGGCATATATGAACAATGGAATTTATTATTCAGCCATAAAAAAGAAGAAAATCCTGTCTTTGTGACAAATAGATGGAACTATGAGGGCATCATGCTAAGTGAAATAAGTCACTCATAGAACTCATAGAAATAAAGACTAGAATGGTGGTTACCAGAGGCTGTGGGGTGGGGGAAATGGGAGATGTTGGTCAAAGGGTACAAACTCCCAGATATAAGATAAATAAATTCTGGGGATCTAATGTACAGCATGGTGACTATAACTAACGATACTGTATTATATACTTGAAAGTTGTTGATAGAGTAGATTTTAAATTTAATCATCACAAAAAATAGTAATTGTGTGAGGGGATGAGGTGTTAACTAACTTCATTGTGCTATCATTTTGCAGCGTATGTGTTTATCAAATCATCATATTGTACATCCTAAACTTGCATATAAGTTAGTAATATCTCAATGAACCTGGGGTGGAGGGGAAAATTGCTGAGGCTCTTGGAGAACCTATCCTAGAGTGTGGATTTCCAGTTAGAGTCTACAGAGCTTACAAAACATTCTGGAATGTGTTTAGCTGATTAGGGTACTTCGAGCATTAACAAAATTCTCTTAGGATGTGGGTTAAAACTGACATATACATCTCTTTGTCTATAAATAAAATAAATGACATGCAAAATACATACACAAATATAAATAATTCATACCACGTGCTTGCCTCAGAACCTTTGCATAAGCTGCTCCTGCACGCAAGGTCTTCATCCCTTTCACACACATTTTCCTTAATGACTCCAATTAGATCTTCAGAACTTGGAATAGCTGTCACCTCCTTCAGGAAGCCTTCCCTGATCCTCTACCATCTCTATCAGGGGGAGTTGATTGACTATCCTTTGTCTTGTATTATCTTCGTAGCATCTTGTGCTAACTTCTTGTCATTGAAAGCCAATCAAACAGTCTGTCCCCTTCCCTTGACTGTAATTCACAGTCCTTTTCTCCATAGTGCTAGCAGAATACCTGGCCATTAGTAGATGCTCAGTTTGTTTGTAAAATTGAATTTAACTCAAAAGAGACACCAATTTTGTTTTCGTTTCTCTCTGCTTTCCACCCATATATTGGAAAAGGAATCATCAATGATTATTTGTTGACCAAAGGTGGATAACCAGTGAGAAGGGGCTGAATGGGACACTGCCCTGGGTAGCTCATAAATTTGAGAATAATTTGGAAGCGACCAAACATAGAAACATTTGTTTTCACTTTAAATGCTCCAAGTGTTCACTGATTTGCTCTCAGGGTGAGCACTGGAGCTGGGGTAGTGGTGAGTATCTTCTGTGTTGGCTGATCATTGATATTTATCCTGAGGAGAAGAAAGTGACCAGAGGCCTTATTCATTTGATGCTTCCCTATGGGTCATGCAATTCCTCACGGACTGAAGGTCATGGGGGGCCGTCAGTCAGACAAACAGCCCATCAGGAGGCTGCCAAACTCGTTTTGTCCACCACAGTCCAAATACACAGACTCGGACTTGACATTTGCCAAAGTACAGCTAAACAAATGGTGGTAAAATGATGCTCACACAATCAGCCCCACATCAAAAGGGCTAAAATAGGGTTTTATTTATTTTATTTTTTTATTTTTATTTTTTTTAAAGATTTTATTTATTTATTTGACAGAGATAGAGACAGCCAGAGAGAGGGAACACAAGCAGGGGGAGTGGGAGAGGAAGAAGCAGGCTCATAGTGGAGGAGCCTGATGTGGGGCTCGATCCCATTACGCTGGGATCACTCCCTGAGCCGAAGGCATACGCTTAACCGCTGTGCCACCCAGGCGCCCCTAAAATAGGGTTTTAATGTTAGAATATAGACTTGGCAGAAATATGGAGACACAGGTCATTTATTTGGAGGTACTCTTCCTTTTGTGGTTCTGAATCTGTCATTTTAAATAAGACCAGACCTGTATCTCATGAGCATTTCATCTCATTTAAATAAAAAGCGAAGAGGGGGGAGGTTAAGATGGCGGAGGAGTAGGGGACCCCTTTTTCAGCCGGTCCCCTGAGTTGAGCTGGATAGGTACCACCAGCAGGAATATCCACGGAATCAGCCTGAGACGCAGGAAGATACATCTGGATCTCTACAAATGAACATCTCCAGCGCTGAGTATCGAGGTACGAAGCGGGGAGCCGTGAAACCGCGCACAGATATCGGAAGCTAAACAGAAGGGGGAGGGAGCCGCCGTGTCAGGGCGCCGGGAAGCGGTAGCCACCTGCAAGGGGGAGCGGACAGACCGCGGACCCGCACGCTTGAGACAGCAGGCTGAGAAGGGAGCTCCGGGAGCGCACGCGGGACGGCTGGCGGTTGGCGGGCCACCTGCACGGGGGAGCAGGCGGACTCGCGGACGGCACCCGCGAGACAACAGACTTAGAACGCGAGCTCCAGGAGCGCGCGCGCAGGGCGGCTGGCGGGCCACCTGCACCGGGGAGCGGGCGGACCGCGGACCCGCACTCTGGAAACGGCAGACTGAGTCCGTGAGCCGGGAGCGTGCACCACCAAGCATCTCACGGAGCTCCGGAGCTCCGGTGTGCTCACTGGATCGAGGCTGAGACCGGGAGCTCCGGGAGCGTCCGCGGGGCGGCTGGCGGCTGGAGGGCCACCTGCACGGGGGAGCAGGCGGACTCGCGGTCAGCACCCGTGAGACACCAGACTGAGACGGGGAGCTCCGGGAGCCCGCGCGGGGCGGCTGGCGGCGGGCGGGGTTGGAAACACAAAGGACAGAGACGTGCCGGCCCTGGAAGTGAGGGCTGGGACGCCGGGTGTGGGGCGCACAGCCCGGGATGCTGCAGGGTTGAGCAGCACCAACAGAAACAGAGTTAAAGTGGCCAGAACATCAGTGGAGAACGATCCGCGATCCCTCTGTTCTGAGACAGAGGCTGAATTTCAGCCGCTGCTGCTCTCTCAGAAGAGGCATAGCAAACCGCCAGGGAAAGCCGCCAGAGAACAAAAGCCCGGAAATACCGGCTCACAGGGTGCCCATCCCCATCCCCCCTCGCAAGGGACACAGAGACTCTACCCAAACAGGGTTTTCTGAGTACCGGCAGGCAGGCCCCTCCCCCAGAAGGCAGGCTGAAAAATCAAGAAGCCCACAACCCGGAGCGCCTGAGTGGCGCAGTCACCAAGCACCTGTCTTCGGATTAGGGTGTGTTTACAACGTTCCGGAAAGGAGTCCCTCATCGGGCTTCTCCACCGGGAACCTGCTTCTTCCTCTCCCACTCCTCTGCTTGGGTTCCCTTTCTTGCTGACTGTCTCTCTCTCTCTCAAATAAATAAATAAACTCTTTAAGGAAGAAGCCCACATCCCTAAGATCTCTATAAAACAAGGGCGCACGGCCTGGGTCCCAGTCAACACTTGGGCTCTGGACAACCCTGCAATCTCTCTTCATCAGAATGACGAGAAGGAGAAGTCCCCCCCAGCAAAGAAAAGATAATGAGTCTGTGGCCTCTGCCACAGAATTGGCCTCGGCCACAGAATTAATACATATGGATGTATCCCAATTATCAGAAATGGAATTCAGAGCAACAATGGTCAAGATGATGAGTAAACTTGAAAAAAGCATCAGAGAAAGCGTTGCTGAGAATATAGAATCCCTAAGGGCAGAAATGAGAGCGAATCTGACAGAAATTAAAAATTCTATGGGCCAAATACAGTCAAAACTAGAGGCTCTGACGGCCAGGGTCACCGAGGCAGAGGAACGCGTTAGCGAATTGGAGGATGGGTTAGTAGAAGAAAAAACGAAAATAGAAGCTGGTCTTAAAAAAATCCACGCCCACGAATGTAGATTACGGGAGATTACTGACTCTATGAAACGATCCAATGTCAGAATCATCGGCATCCCTGAAGGGGTGGAGAAAAACAGAGGTCTAGAAGAGATATTTGAACAAATTGTAGCTGAAAACTTCCCTAATCTAGCAAGGGAAACAAGCATTCGTGTCCAAGAGGCAGAGAGGACCCCATCCAAGCTCAACCAGGACAAACCTACGCCACGGCATGTCATAGTGCAATTCGCAAATATTAGATCCAAGGATACAGTATTGAAAGCGGCCAGGGCAAAGAAATTTCTCACGTACCAAGGCAAAGGTATCAGGATTACGTCAGACCTGTCTACAGAGACCTGGAATGAGAGAAAGGCTTGGGGGGGCATTTTTAAAGCTCTTTCAGAGAAAAACATGCAGCCAAGGATCCTTTATCCAGCAAAGCTGTCATTCAGAATTGATGGAGAAATAAAGACGTTCCAAAATCGCCAATCATTAACCAATTTCGTAACCACGAAACCAGCCCTACAGGAGATATTAAGGGGGGCTCTATAAAGGTAAAAAGGCCCCAAGAGTGATACAGAGCAGCAAGTCACAACCGATACAAAGACTTTAAAGAGAAATGGCATCATTAAAATCATATCTGTCAATAATCTCTATCAATCTAAATGGCTTAAACTCTCCCATAAAACGCCACAGGGTTGCAGATTGGATAAAAAGACATGACCCATCCATTTGCTGTCTACAAGAGACTCATTTTGAACCCAAAGATGCATTCAGACTTAGAGTAAGGGGATGGAGTACCATCTTCCACGCAAATGGACCTCAAAAGAAAGCTGGAGTAGCAATTCTCATATCAGATAGACTGGATTTTAAACTAGAGGCCATAGAGAGAGATACAGAAGGGCACTATATTATTCTTAAAGGAAGTATTCAACAAGTGGATATGACAATTATTAATATATATGCCCCCAACAGGGGAGCAGCAAGATACACAAGCCAACTCTTAACCAAAATAAAGAGACATATAGATAAGAACACAGTAATAGTAGGGGACCTCAACACCCCACTATCAGAAATAGACAGAACACCCTGGCAAAAACTAAGCAAAGAATCAAAGGCTTTGAATGCCATACTCGACGAGTTGGACCTCATAGATATATATAGAACACTACACCCCAGAACCAAAGAATACTCATTCTATTCAAATGCCCATGGAACATTCTCAAGAATAGATCATGCTCTGGGACACAAAACAGGTCTCAGCCAATACCAAAAGATTGAAATTATCCCCTGCATATTCTCAGACCACAACGCTCTGAAATTGGAACTCAACCACAAGGAAAAACCTGGAAGAAACTCAAACACTTGGAGGCTAAGAACCATCCTGCTCAAGAATGACTCGATAAACCAGGAAATCAAAAAACAAATTAAACAATTTATGGAGACCAACGAGAATGAATACACAACGGTCCAAAACCTATGGGATACTGCAAAGGCAGTCCTAAGGGGGAAATACATAGCCATCCAAGCCTCACTCAAAAGAATAGAAAAATCTAAAATGCAGTTTCTATATTCTCACCTCAAGAAACTGGAACAGCAACAGAGGGACAGGCCTAACCCACTGACAAGGAAGGAGTTGACCAAGATTAGAGCAGAAATCAATGAATTAGAGACCAGAACCACAGTAGAGCAGATCAACAGGACTAGAAGCTGGTTCTTTGAGAGAATCCATAAAATTGATAGACCACTGGCAAAACTTGTCCAAAAACAAAGAGAAAGGACTGAGATTATTAAAATTATGACTGAAAAGGGAGAGGTCACGACCAGCACCATTGAAATTGCAAGGATTATTAGAAACTTTTATCAACAGCTATATGCCAAAAAACTAAACAATCTGGAAGAGATGGAGGCCTTCCTGGAAACCTATAAACTACCAAGACTGAAACAGGAAGAAATAGATTTCTTAAATAGGCCAATTAACTATGAAGAAATTGAGTCAGTGATAAACAACCTTCCAAATAATAAAACTCCAGGCCCAGACGGTTTTCCTGGGGAATTCTACCAAACATTCAAAGAAGAAATAATACCTATTCTCCTAAAGCTATTTCAAAAAATAGAAACAGAAGGAAAGCTACCAAACTCATTCTATGAGGCTAATATTACCTTGATCCCCAAACCAGGCAAAGACCCCCTCAAAAAGGAGAATTACAGACCGATTTCTCTAATGAATATGGATGCCAAAATCCTCAACAAGATCCTTGCTAATAGAATCCAACAGTACATTAAAAGGATTATCCATCATGACCAAGTGGGATTCATACCTGGGATGCAAGCATGGTTCAACACTCGCAAATCAATCAATGTGATACATCATATCAACAAGAAAAGACTCAAGAACCATATGATCCTCTCAATTGATGCAGAAAAAGCATTTGACAAAATACAGCATCCTTTCCTGATTAAAACCCTTCAGAGTGTAGGAATAGAGGGTACATTTCTCAATCTCATAAAAGCCATCTATGAAAAGCCTACTGCAAGCATTATTCTCAATGGGGAAAAGCTGGAAGCCTTTCCCTTAAGATCAGGAACACGACAAGGATGCCCACTCTCGCCACTATTATTCAACATAGTACTAGAAGTCCTTGCAACAGCAATCAGAAGACAAAAAGGGATCAAAGGTATCCAAATCGGCAAAGAAGAAGTCAAACTGTCTCTCTTTGCAGATGACATGATACTCTATATGGAAAACCCAAAGGAATCCACTCCCAAACTATTAGAAGTTATAGAACAATTCAGTAAGGTGGCAGGATACAAAATCAATGCCCAGAAATCAGTTGCATTTCTATACACGAATAACGAGACTGAAGAAAGAGAAATTAGGGAATCCATCCCATTTACAATAACACCAAAAACCATGCGTTACCTTGGAATTAACTTAACCAGAGACGTAAAGGACCTATATGCTAGAAACTATAGATCACTTTTGAAAGATATTGAGGAAGACATAAAAAGATGGAAAAATATTCCATGCTCATGGATTGGAAGAATTAACATAGTTAAAATGTCCATACTACCCAGAGCAATCTACACTTTCAATGCTATCCCGATCAAAATACCGAGGACATTTTTCAAAGAACTGGAACAAATAGTCCTTAAATTTGTATGGAACCAGAAAAGGCCCCGAATCTCCAAGGAACTGTTGAAAAGGAAAAACAAAGCTGGGGGCATCACAATGCCGGATTTCGAGCTGTACTACAAAGCTGTGATCACAAAGACAGCATGGTACTGGCACAAAAACAGACACATCGACCAATGGAACAGAATAGAGAACCCAGAAATGGACCCTCGGCTCTTTGGGCAACTAATCTTTGATAAAGCAGGAAAAAACATCCGGTGGAAAAAAGACAGTCTCTTCAATAAATGGTGCTGGGAAAATTGGACAGCTACATGCAAAAGAATGAAACTTGACCACTCTCTCACACCATACACAAAAATAAACTCCAAATGGATGAAAGACCTCAATGTGAGACAGGAATCCATCAAAATTCTAGAGGAGAACATAGGCAACAACTTCTATGACATCGGCCAGAGCAACCTTTTTCACGACACATCTCCAAAGGCAAGAGAAATAAAAGATAAAATGAACTTATGGGACTTTATCAGGATAAAGAGCTTCTGCACAGCCAAGGAAACAGTCAAAAAAACTAAGAGACAGCCCACGGAATGGGAGAATATATTTGCAAAGGACACCACAGATAAAGGACTGGTATCCAAGATCTACAAAGAACTTCTCAAACTCAATACACGAGAAACAAATAAACAAATCATAAAATGGGCAGAAGATATGAACAGACACTTTTCCAATGAAGACATACAAATGGCTAACAGACACATGAAAAAATGTTCAAAATCATTAGCCATCAGGGAAATTCAAATCAAAACCACACTGAGATACCACCTTACGCCAGTTAGAATGGCAAAGATAGACAAGGCAAGAAACAACAATTGTTGGAGAGGATGTGGAGAAAGGGGATCCCTCCTACATTGTTGGTGGGAATGCAAGTTGGTACAGCCACTCTGGAAAACAGTGTGGAGGTCCCTTAAAAAGTTAAAAATTGAACTACCCTATGACCCAGCCATTGCACTACTGGGTGTTTACCCCAAAGATACAGACGTAGTAAAGAGAAGGGCCATATGCACCCCAATGTTCATAGCTGCATTGTCCACAATAGCCAAATCATGGAAGGAGCCGAGATGCCCTTCAACAGATGACTGGATTAAGAAGCTGTGGTCCATATATACAATGGAATATTACTCAGCTATCAGAAAGAACGAATTCTCAACATTTGCTGCAACATGGACGGCACTGGAGGAGATAATGCTAAGTGAAATAAGTCAAGCAGAGAAAGACAATTATCATATGATTTCTCTCATCTATGGAACATAAGAACTAGGAGGATCGGTAGGGGAAGAAAGGGATAAAGAAAAGGGGGGTAATCAGAAGGGGGAATGAAACATGAGAGACTATGGACTATGAGAAACAAACTGAAGACTTCAGAGGGGAGGGGGTAGGGGAAGGGGATAGACTGGTGATGGGTAGTAAGGAGGGCACATATTGCATGGTGCACTGGGTGTTATACGCAACTAATGAAGCATCAAAACTTTACATCGGAATCTGGGGATGTACTGTATGGTGATTAACATAATATAATAAAATAAAATTAAAAATAAATAAATAAATAAATAAATAAATAAAAAGGAAAGAAGGAGGGAGGATGAAGCAGAATTTATGCATTCAAAATATGTAAAGTTTACGTTTTGGGATTATGTGGAAAATACTATGAGTGGATGATTGCTGTCCCCTGAGGTTCCAGGAAAGGAGCTAGAGGTCGAGAGGGGGCATAATACCTACTTCTCTTCTGCATCTTTATCCACAACCCCAACGTTGCCCCGGACCCTCAACCCCCTTAGCCCTATAAAATACCACAACACCATAAAATCACACCAGGATCAGCACTCTGGGCATGGAAAACAATGCAGGAGAATTCTGCAGTGCAGAGTTGAAAGCCATAGTTCTAGGGAAAAGACTGGACGGTAGCCACTAAAGGTCCCTGGGTCTGCCTTCGAGTAGAGCTGGGTGGGTGTGCATGGCCTGGGGCTTGTTAATCCACCCTGTGGCGAGCAAAAGATCCCCTGAAGAGTTCTCAGATAAAGGATCTTTCAACGAAGGTCATTCTGTGAAAGAAATCTGGTGTGTTTGTAGGCTTCGCTCTGGTAAGTAGCAAAAAACGGTCAGAGATCATTTAAAAAGGCCCCAGAGCCTTCATCCAAAATTCAGAATTTTTCAGGTTTTAGAAAGGGAACTCAGAAGCTGAAGACGGACCTGTAATAGCATTCTCCTGAGGGGTTGTTACCCCGTGTAGCTATCTGAAGAAGAAAAGCTCTGATTTCCACTCCCGCATTTAGGAAACCACAAACCAGCACACAGATTCAGTCTCGGAATCCCGATGCCCTTCAGGTGAACCTGTGCCAAAGCCACCTGCACCTACATTCTCTTCCAAGAGATTTTGAGACTCTGTGTTTTTTCATTTTCTCTTTCTTTCTGCATTGTGCTTAAGGCAGTGTTGGCTTCATCGCTCCTTGCTGATACCTACCACGGTGAACTAAGACGGAATCACGGTCAAGGGCTAAGACTTGTGGTCAGAAGGAGCGTGGTTGAAATCCTACCCCTGGCACTCTTCGGCTGTTAGTTGGATGCTAGGAAGCTGCTTAACCTCTCTGAACCTGAGCTCATTCAGTGATAAGCTCTCTTGCAGGGTTGTCACAGGAGTTAACTTGAGGCTGTGAAATCGCTGAAACTTACAGGATGCTTGCTCTGTTTCCAGCACATGTTAAGAGTTCTCCACGAAGGGTTATTCTATCAAATAGGAAACTGAGGCTTATTTTATGAGGAAACAGACTCAGGAAAGCTAAGTCACTGGAGCCATATTTCAATCAAATGGAGAAGCTGGCATTCAGTAAGTAGTCTAACCCCCGGGACTCTTAAATCCTCTGCTACAATGGCTCAGTACTTGCTGAAATGTTTTCAGTGTAAGTAACTATGACGTCATTGCAACGATGATGATATAGGAGGACCAAACTTTAAAACAAGTGCAAACTGGAGGAGGCCTGTTGAGTGATGTGGTTGTCGGTGATGACCCGTGTGCGGCTCCTGACTTGGCAGCCCGGAAATAAGCCCCACAGCTCTGTCAACATCCTTTTCAGTAGAGTCTCAAGGATAACTGGCTCAGAGATGGTCTAAACGCTCCCAATGCATTCTCCGCGCCCTCTAATCCAGTGGTGCAACAGCACTCATGGTTTAGGTCAGGTTCCTTGGGAAATAGACTCACAGATGGAGATTCAAACTCAGAAAATTTATCTGTAATCTCGAGATTACCATCTGTGGGGAATAAAGGAAGTAGGAGCAGCGGAGGGGAGAATTGCAATGTTATGCAGTCCCAACAAAAGCCTCAGTCTACCTATCCCACAGGGAATGCTGAGGCTGCTAGTCTGTGGTGGGCAGAATTCCACGATAGCCACAAGATTCCTGCCCCCTGGTGAACACGCCCTATATAATCCCTTCACCTTCACGTAGGCAGAACCTGGAGATTTGATGGGATATCACACCCATGATTAGGTAACTAATAGGTTACTTGGAGTTAATCAAAAGAGAGATTATCTGGGTGGGCCTGACCTAATCAGATGAGCTCCTAAATGAGCCTGTGCTCTTCCAGAAAGCGAGATTCATTTGAACCTAAGTGAAAATAAGTGGCTGTTGTAGGTCTGCCTTCCCTGGACTGTATCTGACTCATCCCTCCCCATATTACAGATCAGAGCTGAGTGATGGCCACAGGATAGATGAAATATATGTTTGCTGGATGAATGAATTTTGCTTGAGGCTCACGGGGGGCAAAAGAGAAAACAGACTCAGAAAGCCAGTTCTGGCTAAGGAATGGGGCTTACAAAGTGTAACTTACTCGTCTCCAGCTTGTATTCCTCTCCAGGGTCTCCCTGCCAAGCTCCTGGCATATCTCCACATCTTTCCCTCCCCCCCGGCATACTCCAGCATAGCTAGACTTCTCAAGACAGACCCATGGGGCAAGAGAGAGACAGGAGATCCATCCCGTGGTGCTCGAAATCCACTCTCTAAGTTTTCAGATTCTGACATGAAGGGCTACATCTTTCCTGGTTAATAGATTCTGGAACTGTCCACCTCTTTAGGGGTGCGCACTTTCTCTAGGTCAGAAGGGAAGATTGAGAATTACAAGAAGGAGTAAGTCATCAATTTACAGTGACTGCCATGGGTGTGGCGAGCAGGAAGGATAGCATTTATGAAGTGTATTTGCCTATAGTCTCAGCAGGACAACCTGTCTTTATATAACAAAAAGTCTAAGATCCATACTTGGGGGATTTATGTCATATGTACCATTTAAGGTTGTAAGGTTTCCCTTGGTGGTCTTCACACCTACTCCTTCACTACAGAGATTTGAGGAGTGGGAAATTTTAATAATTTGTATCCATTTCCAGTGTGATTTCTTTTCTTCTGAGATATAATAGAAGCTGAAGGAAGCAATCGCAACAGGAAGGTATTTTGCAATGACTCAGTTTGTTCATTTTAAAAATGTTTTAGAATTTTATTGTGAGCCTGTAATGGGACGCTGTGCTGTTTGTCAAGCATCATTCCCAAGCACTGGCAATGGTGACAGGTTCACCAGGGACAGTCCAGATTGTTCCTACCAACCTCCTGCCCCACCTGAGTCTGAAACATGCCCCAGAGGGAGTTTAGCTCAGCAGGTGCACCAGGACCCTCTATATTGGAGCTCTTGGTGGAAGACCAAGAAGGCTCTTCAGAGCACCCATGAGGGCTGTGGGTGATGTAGCTGGCTCTGGGGATATTTAGCACAAGACATAAAGGATAATCTGATCCACTTTGCCTCACCAGCTCTTGACAGGGGGGCTGCAGACCTGGAGAGAAAAATAACAAAATGCCTGGAAAGCTGAAACAAAAGTTGGGGGGTAGCAGTGCGGACAGAGGCAAAGGAGTCATTGCCAGAGTGACGTGGGAAAGGCACAAGGGCTGAGTACTCCCAGCGAAGTACAATATTGTCTTTGAATGCTCAAATCACCCCAGGAATTTCCAGTCCTCTTCCATAACTCTGTGACCAACCGTGTGCATGTGACATTTCTAAAACTGTGATTTGTTTAAAAACTGTTAGAAACAGGAACCGACAGAGATGGGTTCTGACTTTTAAAAATGGAAAGGAGGGTTTCTCTCTGGCTCAGTCCTGTGACCAGTAAATTGAAACAAAGCAAGCATGAGTGCATTACCTCACTCAGAATGTCTCAGCTCATCTTCCCACACTTCCAGCTGTTTCCCAGACTTCAGAGCATTTAATCTTCCACTTTCTCAATGAGCAGCACATCTTACTTGAAGGTGAAGAACACCGTCCTGTATGTTGGGCAAAGACTGAGTATCTAGGAAGTGTTTCTTTTCCTACTGTTTAAAAAATTGTTTCGCTAGAAGATAAATGTAAACCTCCATGGATGATTTAAGAAATGGCATTGATAATGACTTGGGAAGAGGAAAACCCATTCTGGATCCTCTGTCATCCCACTGATGCCTGAGACAGCAGAATATTGTTTTCCATTCTCTCTCTTGACCCCTTGGTGACAATAGCAGCATATAATATTCACAGTGACCATGTAATTTATTACCCAAACTGCGGCTCTTTTGAGAGTGAAAGGGGATGCTCATAATCGTCACTCCTAGACAGCAGGCTTACATGTATGGTTACCCCAATATCAGTGGAAATAGGATCAAGTCCTAGTTGCTCACATACTTAGTCACCACATGAATGCAGACATGCTATTTCCCCTCCAAAGCCCCGTTTTGCTCACTTTATATTTATACTCATCTTGCAAGATGGTTATGAGGATTACATGAACTAGTGTACGTGAGGTCATCTACCAGAGCACGACAGTGGCATTGCACAGATATCCATGTTCTTTGCTTTACAGCAATATGCCGGGATTGGTGAATTTAGTGCATTTGTTCATGCACCCATGGGTGAGTTGCATAAGCATTACTGAATGGAAGAGATCTTCAGTGGAAATCGTACTTCTCCACAAAGGATGTTTTAGAAAGTTGTGAAGGAGTAATTTGGTTGTCATAATGATTCAGGGGGTGCTACTGGCACTTAGTGGGAGGGCGTCAGGGATGCTAGATGTCTTGCAGTAGACAGAAGAGCGTCCACCATGAGGGATGGTCCCTCATCCTTCATGGCCTCCTAGTGTCCCACTGGATATCCATGTGGGTTAAAAAATACTAATAGCTTTTCATAATGATCGGAGCCTTGAGACCATTTTTATTTTACACAGAAATGGAAAGCATTTTTTGCAGAATTCTCATATCCCCTGGATTTTCAAGGAATGTGTCAGCTGTATAAATTAAGAGAAAATTGCCCTGTGTTTGGAATTTTACCAAGAGTTGCTCACCATTTTGGGAACTCTTACTAGTAGCAACATCACTGTTGGGTAGTAATGGTAAAATGGGAAGGACAAGTTAGTCACTAAGACAGCATTCTAGGCCTGTCTTAAACTGCATTCTAGGCCTTCACATTCACATGATTCCCCATATAGAAAGACATATCTTATTTTCATGTTTGCTAGTATGGCCATGCCTAAGGATTTATATCATGAAAATCATATTATTTTCTTAACAATTATTTTTCTTTTATTTCTCTATAACAATGGAGTATTGTATTTTGTGGCAGAAACTGCTAAACGTTTACCAAAAGCTATGTTCTCCTCTCTCTTCTGGGCCCCCCAACTAGACTCAATTTCTCAGCTACCCTTGCACTTAGTACGGTCATGGGCTGAGTTCTAGCCAAGGGCACCTGAGAAAAGTATGACCTGACACTTCCAGGCCTGGCCCATGAAAATCTCCTACACACCACCCTCCATGTCCCTTTCCTTCCCCACACATTACTTATCCGCCAGTCCCATGATAGGAGCTAGAAATAATTTCTATTGTGCGTAAGCCTTTAAATGTACCCTAATACAATATGGTCTTCTTTTTTTTAATACCTCTATGTGTGGGATTTCATTTTAAGATAGTAAAGAGGACATTTAAAATATTAGCTATAAAAGGCTTTGGTTGGATAAGGTTGAAAGCTACTGGCCCAGGCTGTGCAAGTTTTTGTAAGGACTATAAAGAAGAATGGCACGTGGTTGGTACTTCATCAAGTGTATAATAAGAGTGTACACAACTACACAGACACACAAATGTGGGAGTGAATCATTAATCCGAGAAAGTGTGTAACAAGAAGCAATTGAGTTGTATAGATTGGGTGGCCTCCAAACCTTGTTTAGTTTTGCACTCCCATTAGTTAAAAACTTTCTTGAGGAACCACTCCCAATATATGTTTATTTCATAGAATTCAAGACACTGTCAGTTGTATATGACATCATTATCTAATGTCTCAGAAAGAAAAATGTTGCTGCCAACTGTATCGGGACATAAGGCTTTCTTTAGGCATCCATTGTAAAATACATCTCAATATGAGAGACATTAAAACATGAAGCAGTGTATGTCTTAAAATTGATGAGAATTGGTCATGTACTTCTAAATGAATATATTAGGTCTATTTAAAAACACACAAAGATGGGAGTTTTAAAAGGTTAAATTTTATAAGTAAAATGTCTGCTACTTTCTTGTTGCACCTCCAAGGATCACCCTGTACCCCCACTTTGGAGACCACTGGCCTAGACAGGTCCTCTATGGGGTCGGAAGAGCAAGGGTTACTATTAGCTGTGCCTGTAAGGCTCTGGATAAGTGGAACAGCATTCCAGGTCAAAGATGTTTCCAGAGTACAGAAACAGGGATGTCTGAACAGTGTTGGCGGGCAGTGAATAAAGCAAGGGGTTACAAGGACCAAGATTCTGAGTCTCCATGTTAGGGTCAATGACAGAAGTACGGTAGCCAGGAGAGGAAGCTAGTCTTCAGGTAAAAGATAAAAAACGTGAACAGGGGCCATCCAGTAGAGCTAACCTTGTACAGGGCAAGCAAATGATAGCTGGGCTCTGGGTTTAAAGTCAGCCTGAGGGAAGAACAACACGAGATCTTGGTAGGTGCCACTCAAGGCTGATCTCTGTAAGCCAGGTGTGGTCCCGGCTCAAAACATCTCCCTTACTGACTGTCATAGTGCCTGATATTTCTCCTTTAAAAATTAATCCCGGTCGGTTAAGGGACTAAAGACCCCAATTAAAATGCAATTACCCCTAACAGAAGCAAGGTCTTTGTTTCTTGTGAATTAATCCTTCAAAGGGGACAGGTTGCTGAAAGGATAACACTGTAGAAATATAGTGGGGAAGCTGGAGGTAAGAGGAAGTAGGAACCCGAAGAGGAGAAAAGGTCATACTAACAGGAGATGTGGGAGAGCATGGGATCTACTGAAGTGACTTCCATGTTCATAATCTGCATATACAGTCTTGGAGTCTTCACTGAATTCTATATGTACGTTTATGTATTGTATGATACATAACTACATATATTAACCACCTTGTGAGAAAACACACACATACATAGTGTAATTTAGACATAACACACACATTATATAGTATATATATGTATTTCTGAGTATGTATAAAATATATATCTGAGTTTTATTATGATTTTTCTCTTGTGAGAAAACACACACATATATAGATATATTTAATTATGTATAATCAGATAAGTATAATATTATGTATATTGCATTGTATGTATATATTGTATGATATATATTATGTATAACTAGGTATAATTATTATGTATAATTAGTTTATTACAAGAGTAATATAATTATATGTATCATATATGTGTGTGTGTGTGTTTTCTCAAAAGGTGGTTTCTAGCAAAAGAAAAATTGTAACAAAACTCAGAAATAACCATTTTTAGTATTTTCTAAAGTCAAAAACAAGAGTAAAATCATAAGGGAAAAGATCAGTAGATTTGAATAGACTATTTTAAAATTCTGTTAAAAAAAGAAAGCACCACCAAAATTAAGATTAAAAGGCAAACTGCAGGAAACATTTGCAACAAAGAACTGCTGTCTGTCTTTGCTGTAGAAAGACCTCAAGTGACCCAGTAAGAAAAAAGCAAAGAAGCCTCACCATACGCAGGCAAGGTACGTGCAGACAGGTCACGAAAGAGAAACTACCACCAGTCAATGATTATAAGGTCCGTGAGGAAGGGAACATGTCTGTGTGTTCACTATTGTAGCCCTTTTGCCTGGGTCAATGTGGCTTACCTATTAAGTAAATAGTTGTTGAATAATTGACTAAGTGAATGAATCAATCAATACAAAAAGGTCAACCAAATTGAATATTTTTGCCCATCAATGTAGCAAAGATTTTTTTTTAAAGGAGTAATATCCAATGAGCGTAGTAAATACATGTAGTGAAAAGGACTTTCTCGTGTGAATTGATGGTCATGTAAATTGGTGTGACTCTCCAGGGAAACAATTTGTTTATAATATTAACCTTGATTAACAGAGAATTTCAGGGCCCCCCCTCCTTCCATTGTGTGGGAAGAGGATACCTCCTCACCGGACATCATCCCCTTTAAAGTCAGCCAGCGCTGTGTGATTGGTTCCGGCCAATGGGTGGCAGGCAGGGTTATGTGCGTCACTTCTGCACTGAAGCATTGGAGAACTTTCCTCTGAGGATGTGAGTCAGAGAGGAGGCCTTGGCTGAGGTGGTGAAGCCAAAGACTGAACAGCCTGGATGCTGAATCCCTGTAGAGAAGATGGCAACTTCAGAGATCACTTTATATCACTAAGAAATAACTTCTTGGGGCTCCTGGGTGGCACAGCGGTTAAGCGTCTGCCTTCGGCTCAGGGCGTGATCCCGGCGTTGTGGGATCGAGCCCCACATCAGGCTCCTCTGCTATGAGCCTGCTTCTTCCTCTCCCACTCCCCCTGCTTGTGTTCCCTCTCTCGCTGGCTGTCTCTATCTCTGTCAAATAAATAAATAAAAATCTTTAGTTAAAAAAAAAAAAAAAAAAAAAAAAAGAAATAACTTCTTGTCTAGTAGGTCATTGAGATAAGAGAGCTGCTTGTTACCACAACACACCTAGGCTGTTCTGACTAATATACTTATGTCATTTTTTAAATAAATATCTATTGAGCTAAGCACCTACTATAAAACAGACCCAGGCATTCCATTTATGGGGAAGAAAATAATCCTAAATATGGAAAAAGATATTTATACATGAAGATGCTCACTTAAGGTTATTTTAAAACCAGCATTCCGATAATAGAATTGTTAGTTGCCGAACAAAAACATATCACATGCACTTAGTAGATATTTATAAAGAAGATGTAGTCACATGGGAAAATATCTGTGACTGTCATCCTCATAAACTTCCTATACATATGAGAACATTGAAAGGAAAACCACCAAAAATGTTAAAGACTCGTTCTGTCAGGTAGTAAAAATATAATTTTTCCTTCTTATTTTTTCTGCAGTTTGAAGTTTTCTAAATATTTAAAAATAAGCTGGCATCAATTTTCCTAATAAATAAGTGTTTCTCTCCCAATTACTCAATTTTTAGATTTCTAACAAATAGATCATTTTATTATCTCATTGGTAAGATTTTTCTTAGTCTGGAAACTTTTCCCAAGTTACACCAAAATCCAGATGGCGAATCATCTTTGTAATTTTTGCTACTTCTTTTTTGTTTGCATAATGAGAAAATGCAAATTTTGAAGAAAAAATTTCTACCCATTCATCTCTTTTAAAGCTATCGATGTTTTAAAATAGAATCTAACCTTGAGGGGCGCCTGGGTGGCACAGCGGTTAAGCGCCTGCCTTCAGCTCAGGGCATGATCCCAGTGTTATGGGATCAAGCCCCACATCAGGCTCCTCCACTATGAGCCTGCTTCTTCCTCTCCCACTCCCCCTGCTTGTGTTCCCTCTCTCACTGGCTGTCTCCATCTCTGTCAAATAAATAAATAAAATCTTAAAAAAAAAAAAAAGAATCTAACCTTGAGCAAGACCTTTCTCCTCTCTGGAGCCCATTGTCCTTGTCTGAATAATGGGGGGCTGGGTCTGAAGTCCTTTGAGGCCACTGCCAGGTCTAACAGTCTGCGATTCTATGTACAAATGGTATAAGAAGTTGATAATTTCATATATCGAAGACATCATTCAACCAGGTTTTGGAAAACACTCATCTCACTAGTATTTGTAAACAGATATCTATGGAAACTACTTATATTCGTACTCAAGAAAGATAATAATTTATGAATTTATCTTCATGCAGTCTTCACAAAGATAAGGTTGTGCCCAGGCTAAGCTTCTTTTTTTTTTTTTAATGATTTTTTATTATATTATGTTAGTCACCATACAGTACATCCCCGGATTCCGATGTAAATTTCGATGCTCCATCAGTTGCATATAATACCCAGTGCACCATGCAATACGTGCCCTCCTTACCACCATCACCAGTCTATCCCATCCCCACCCCCTCCCCTCTGAAGTCCTCAGTTTGTTTCTCATAGTTCATAGTCTCTCATGTTTCATTCCCCCTTCTGATTACCCCCCCTTTCTTTATCCCTTTCTTCCCCTACCAATCATCCTAGTTCTTATGTTCCATAGATGAGAGAAATCATATGATAATTGTCTTTCTCTGCTTGACTTATTTCACTTAGCATTATCTCCTCCAGTGCCGTCCATGTTGCAGCAAATGTTGAGAATTCGTTCTTTCTGATAGCTGAGTAATATTCCATTGTATATATGGACCACAGCTTCTTAATCCAGTCATCTGTTGAAGGGCATCTCGGCTCCTTCCATGATTTGGCTATTGTGGACAATGCAGCTATGAACATTGGGGTGCATATGGCCCTTCTCTTTACTACGTCTGTATCTTTGGGGTAAACACCCAGTAGTGCAATGGCTGGGTCATAGGGTAGTTCAATTTTTAACTTTTTAAGGGACCTCCACACTGTTTTCCAGAGTGGCTGTACCAACTTGCATTCCCACCAACAATGTAGGAGGGATCCCCTTTCTCCACATCCTCTCCAACAATTGTTGTTTCTTGCCTTGTCTATCTTTGCCATTCTAACTGGCGTAAGGTGGTATCTCAGTGTGGTTTTGATTTGAATTTCCCTGATGGCTAATGATTTTGAACATTTTTTCATGTGTCTGTTAGCCATTTGTATGTCTTCATTGGAAAAGTGTCTGTTCATATCTTCTGCCCATTTTATGATTTGTTTATTTGTTTCTCGTGTATTGAGTTTGAGAAGTTCTTTGTAGATCTTGGATACCAGTCCTTTATCTGTGGTGTCCTTTGCAAATATATNAAGGCTAAGCTTCTAACAGTGTATACTGGAAGACAGTTTTATACCCACTTTTGGTGGAATCAAATAAAAATCAGCTTGACAAATTGAGGTTCCATCAGACTTCCAGAAATTGGATGGTTTCACTTGAAAATGTACCATTCGAATCCTGAAAATCACAGTACTCACTAGACACAATTTCAGAAAATTTGGTGAGCAGAAGAGAAAAACTAATTAAAGGCAAGCAGCATCATTTTTCATCCAACCTGGGTCATTTTTATCCAACGATTCTGGAATGACCAGCTTGTTCCCTAATTAGCTGTGCCTCTCTGGCACAGACAGCTTTGGCATGTAGAAAATGAGGGACCTTAATCAGATAACATCTAAGGTCCCTTGCAGCTTTCGTAATATGACAATTGAGCTAGCATTTATTTTTGCTATCATTTGATGACCTTCATCACTGATTAAAAAGAAAAAGAAAGAATCAAAACCCAGGTTATATGCCAAGAGGCACATCTATGTTTCATACTGTCTGATAAGCAGAACTTGTATCTTCCAGCTAACTGTTCTTTACTCTTCTCTAGCTGCATTGTTCAGGGCCCTGGATGCCAATGACAAAAGCTAAACAGGACTTAGATTAACTTGAAAGGGTGTGCCTTGGCTCATGTGATGAAATCACTGAAAGGACATGGGTTAGATAGCCAAAGGACAGTGGATGCAGGGACTCACATTCCTACAGCTCAGGACCAGAGAAGAAAATTAGCTCTCTTCCTCAAGATCGAAAATTCACATGTAAAGACAATGATTGCACAGCTCAGGTCACACGTCCAACGTCTGAGCCAATCACTATGCCAAGAGAAAGGATGATTTGTCAGCCTGGTCACTTGCCCACCCTTTTTTGTCTGGAAGATTGGAGTCTATTATTAGAAGGATTTGAAGAGAACGGTGCTGAGCAGGGAAAGAGAATAGGTGCTGTATTAAGCTTGTATCGCTATAGGGCAAATAAGTACAAACTCACTGGCTTAAAACAGCACCCAGCTATTAGTTCATAGTACTGTGGCCAGAAGGCTGTCCATGGCACGGCTATGGTCTTGCTCAGGTATCAGCAAGGTTTTGTTCTCCTTGGAAGCTCAAGGTCATCTTCCAAAGTCATGTGGTTGTGGCAATATTCAGTTTCGTGTGGTTGTGGACCGAGTTTCCCATTTCCTTGGCGACTGCTCTCAGCTCCTAAAGGCCACTTGCATTCCTTGCCACATGGACCCTCCATCTTCAGAACCAGCCAGTGTTGAATCTAGCTCTCTCTTTGCATCTTTTTCACCAGGAAGAGCCCTGTCCCTTTTAAGGGCTCACCTGATTAGATCAGCCCTCTGCCCCAGGATAATCTCCCTATTGATTTGACACCTTAATTACATCTGCAAAATCTCTTTGCAGGATTACCTAGCTTAGTGTTTGATTGAATAACTGGGAGAGAGACATGTACTGGGGACGAGGGGGATGCTATTACTGGGGCCATCTTAGAATTCTGCAGACCACAGCTGCTATAGGAGCATAGAAGCTTAAATCAATCTTGAGTAAATATATATCAAAAGGTCAATCATCCCTAGACAAAGTTTGCTTAAATCTTGAGCAACTAACTCATTTATCAGACTGCTTGCTTGACTCATGTAATCAAAAGCAAAATAATTTGATTAAATAGATTTTTTTATTGTTAATCTAATTGTCTTAATTGTAGTAAGATAGAATATAAACTAAAAACAGAGCTTACTTGGTGAAAAGCATGTCCTAAGCTCTTTTGACATGTTATTCCTCTGGATCACCAACTGTTTGATCCCATACACCCAATATACTCAGTCCGGTCCCCCTGTTATACACCCTCATGGAACTGTATTCTTCTCACTCATGACCTTTGCCAACACTCCTAATTGCTTATTCAATATCATTCCTGCTAGACTATATACTGATGACACCAAATCTGTGTTTCCTGTTTAATGCACTATCCCCTCTACATAGCATAGTGCTTGGCACATACAGTAGATATTTATTTATAGAATGAAAGAGGCCAGGTGCCATCCCATGCCTTAGTCATTTGTGTACTTCTATGCTTAGGGCAGTGCCAGCACACGGTAGGTGTTCAATCAAAGTGAACGGGAGGGAAAGAGGGGAAAAGAGAGGGGGAGGATGCAGTTCTAGGCCTTTAAAAGAAAACAGCTAATTTGATCAATCAGAATGATTGATCAAACTATATCAATAATTTCTTAGCATTTCACCCCCCCACACACTTAGGGCCAAAAAATTGCATAAGGTGACTTAAATTATTTTTGAAACTCTCCAAGCCAATGCGGTACAATGCATGAAGGGTCCCGCACCAAAGGTGGCGTTGGGTGCTCCAGAGAATGTTTGTCTGGCTGGGCTCCCAACTAAAGCACCGGGGCTGTTCTCTCGCTCTGTTTTATCCTAAGCACAGTCACTTGCTTACTTCAGGACTCCATGCGGATGAAGTATTCCTGGAGTCAATGACTCCTGTTGCAAAGCAAAAACACTCATCCCGAGGCAACGGCAGACGGGCCAGAAGGCAACCTGGACTCCAAGAACATGGCGCTGATTATATAAAAGATCTCCTACTGTGTCTGGGAGATCAGTCTCACTTGTCCGTTAACTACCCCACTACCTCTGGGGATCTAGCTTTGAAGAGCGTCTCAAGATTTCAGACATCTCAGAAAAAAATACTTTCCGGGTCCAGAGTGTCAGTAAAAATGCACAAGCAGCCCATCTTCGCTGAAGGCAATTTGGAGAGTACCCTCCAGGGCCACTGTCAGTGACATTGCATTGGTCTTCCTCCAGCCTCAGCCTCAACCTCCTCCCCCACAACTCTGGCCTCACCCACAACTCTGCCCCCCTTTTAACCTTTCAGACTGAAAGTCTGACAGAGATCACAAACGTGTCCTGCCTTTTTTCTCTGGGAAGCTATACATAGACCCAGGAACAAGTGAATGGAAAAGAGACCGTTGGCAAAGATGTGTTTTCAAATCTAATCACAACTCATTGCGGCCGGGTCCTGTCCATCTCCCCTCCTCCCTCACTTATTGTGAAGGACTGAACGTTTGTGTCCCCTGGGAACTCCTGTGTTGAAGCCCTAACCTCCAATGTGATGGCATTTGGGTGTGAGACCCTTGGGAGGCAATTAGGTTTCAATGAGGTCCTGAGAGTTGGATGCTCAAGACAGGATTGGAGCCCTTTGAAGAAGCAGGAGAGAGATGTCCATCTCTCTTCTCATGCATGTACTGAGGAAAGGCCATGTGAGCACATAGCTAGAAGGTGTCGGTCTGTCCGCAAGCCAAGAAGCAGGCTCTCACCAGGAACTGAATCAGCTGGCACCTTGATCTTGGACTTTCCAGCCTCCGGAGCTACGAGCGATAAGGATTTAAGTCACCTAGTCTATGGTATTTTGTCCTAGCAGCCTGAGCTAAGATACTTCTTTTTCTGCAATTATTATTATTGTTATTATCATTATTATTAATTTTTTGTATCTTGACAGCTTTCCAAGATCATGTCTTATTCACCTTTGCCCCCTGTGGTGCCTACGCACACGTACCTGACTGTCTAAATATTAACGGTTACATCTCAATTGTTTCTAAGGAAAGTTTGGACTTGAATAATGGGAGCCAATGAGAGTTTTTGAATCAGGAGTGGTGTTAGCTGTGTATTCTCAAGCAATTAACATGCCCTTTGGAACCTCAGGTAAGAGGAATTAGTTGCACAAGGACAAAAAGATGTGAGGACTCCCTGAACAACCCGCATAATTCGTTGCCTGAATGTAAAGCGGCCCGAGGGGCGCGCGCATGCTGGGCTTTCCTGGCAAGGCGAAAGCATCGCTGAAGGTCCAGTCTGTGCAGGGCTCCTCTTTGTTCTGTTCATTTAAGCTGGACTAACCTTGTGACCGAGTAATTCTGTTTGACACTGTGCTGTTGCTGCCTAGCCCTGGAGAAAGTGCCCACCTATGGAGGGGATTTGAAATCCTTTATTGTGGGAGAAATCTCCGATCATGGCTTACTGCTTTGCTTCCAGGCAATATGTGGGCATGCCTTTCTTTTTTCCTTTTAATTATTTATATATTTAAGAGAGAGAGAGTGAATACAAGCAGGCAAAGCGGCAGGCACAGGGAGAGGGAGAAGCAGACTCCCCGCTGAGCAGAGAGCCCCACTCGGGGCTCTATCCGGGGACCCCAGGATCACGACCTGAGCCAAAGGCAGACACTTCACCAACTGAGACACCGAGGCGGCCCATGGGCATGACTTTCCAAATAGTTAAAATTCTTTTCGCTCTCCAACTACTGAAGGGGATGAAGCCTTGAGCTCAAGTTTGGTACATATGTTCTAGCAGCAATAAGGGCTGTTTAAACACACACACACACACACACACACACACACACACACACACGCATGCGCTACTGCCGTTGCCATTCCATCCTTAGCATTACTTAGCTTATAAAGCCCACAACACACTGAACACTTCCTACAAAAATGTCCTGGCTGGGGAGTCAGTTATGTGATAAGGATTTCCATATATGGGAGTGTGACTAAGAGCTGAGAGAAAATGTGGCAGAGGCTGTTAGCTACAAATCTTGGATAATTCCCTGAGCAGGGGAAAAAAAAAAAGGAAGGCTCCCCAAACCTGTGGCGCGCAGGAAATGCCTGGCTCGCATGTGGGAAAGCGCACAGGCTCCTAGGGGAGACATGGCTTCAAAGCGCTCGCCCCCATTTTTCCGCTTCCAGACACCTAAGAGCTTCTTCGGGGACTCTTGAAAAGGACCTTGGCACTTCGGGCTAGGACATTTGGAGCAGCCTTTCTCACGGGCTTAGTTCTGGGTTCCTTGCAAACTGCTAAATCCTCCAACCTCTAAATTCTGTTTGGAAGTCATAAATTTCTCTCCAGGCCTCTTAGTTTTCAGAGAGGAGCACAGCATGCTTCATTTGAGAACAACTGGAAGAAAGCAACTTTACTGCCACACGAAAAAAAATTTTTTTTTAAACTCTTATTAGCTTTTAATTTTACATAAAGATATGCCCTCTCTGCCAGACAGAGGGAAGTCCGCGAGAATTAAAGCAGCTTAATCCTCAGAACTGTACTGATTCTGTAGTCTAAAAATATCTCTACAGGCTACTATGTTGGGCTGAATTAAAAATATAAATGAGGAGAGAAGAATATATCTCTCATTTAGCTTCCAAAATTCAGCTGCACGAGTGCATTTAGGGGACTAGCCAGCTGCAGGTCAGCTGGCCCCCGACCCGGTCTCCATCCTGCCATCTCCTGTGCGCAGCCAGGCTGGGCCACAGTGGGTTCAGACGGACCCAGATTATGGTCCTAGCCCAACCCCCTACATAGGCCTGTGTTTGGGGGGCAAGTCACTTCACTTCACCGAGACTCACGGTTCTCACCTGGAGAGTGAGGAAAATAGGAAATCTCTCCCCAGAGGCGGGCCAGGATTAAATGAGCTGACAAATGTGGAGCATTTCATCACATAACCTGGTCCCTCTTAAGCTCCCACTAAATAAAAGCCTGGTGTTCTTAGGGTCGTCTGTCTCTGCCTAGGTACCACTTTGGAGGACAAATGGGTATTTCTTTTCTTTTTTTACAAAATTTTACAAACGAGTATTTCTGATATAAACCAAATCTCTATGGTCATTACATTGAAAACATTAAAGCCAAAATGAGTTTCTTCAGAATACCTAAATGCATACAACCTGAAGAACTTTGAAACCATTCACAGGATTTCAATAATTGACTATATGTATATACATATTTTTAAAAATATTTTATTTACTTATTTATTCAGAGAGAGAGAGAGAGCACGGGGTAGGCAGAGGGAGGGAGAGAGAATCCCAAGCAGATTCCATGCAGAGCGCAGAGCCCATGCAGGGCTCAATCCCAGGACCCTGAGATCATGACCTGAGCCAAAATCAAGAGTCAGACGCGTAACTTACTGAGCCTCCCAGGCGCCCCTTGACTACATATATTTTTAATGTGTTGGTCTATATTCTCATATCAGTCCTTCCCAGCAAGTGTCAGGTTGACTGGCAGGATTTCCCCCATCCCACCCCCCCCCCCACACCAGGTATGTGGCTGGAAGTAGCTCACGGCCCAGGGAGAATTGCTATCAATCTTCTTCGTATCTGCTATCTCCTTCCTGCTCATGTTAATTCACATTTCTTCCCTTTTCTTCAGAGTTCTCCGTGCCCCTTCCTTTTCCCATTCTGAATCTCTCTTTGTACTGAGACATTAAGCTTTCAGACTAACGTTGCTCCTGCTGTTTCTTCTTTATAGGGACTGCTTGGGTCCAAATCCTCTGTACTGAAGTCTTGTAATCTCTCTGTGCCTCCGTTTCCCCATCTGTAAAATGACTTGGAGCTGGAAAGTACCTGCTTTCCAACAGCATTAGGAAGAGACATCTGTTTGTGCCAAGTTCCCAGGCCATGTGGCCGAGTAGAAAGAGCAAGAGATTTAGACCTCGAGGGGCCTGGCTTCAAATCTCCACTTGACCACCCTCTAAACCATCTTAGCATGTGGACACGGAAGTTACTGTGTGTCTCTGGGCCCCATTTCTCATTTGCAACACGGAGTGGCAGACTTACCGCTTACCCCAGAGCCCTTTCCCATTTTTGTTTGCCCAAAAAACCCTCCCTGATTTTGTTTGGAGCTGATATGTGTCCAGATAAAATTTTTCATCATCTCTCTCTCCCATTTGATAAGTTCTGGCCCATGAGCTATAAAGGAGAGAGCACTCAGTATGGTTAATAAAAGGTTGTTTCTTAAAACATGGCCTGCATGAACTGCTCCCTTTGCCTTTTTGACTTTTGTCCTCTTCCCGCTAGAATGTGGATACGATGTCGAAAGGAACAGCAAGCCATCCTGTGTTCATGAGGTGACATATGAGGATGAAGGCTTCTCCTGTAAGGATGGCTGGTCTCCGACGGCCTCACAGGATTCCCAGCAAGCACTGAGCTCCACCCCAGACTTGCAAAATAAATCACAAGGCAAATAGATCCTTATCTCTTCAGGTTTTCTCCATCAGCTTGTCTGTTATTTGCAGCCAAACTCTTTCCGAACAAATACACACAGGAACTAAAACAATACTTGCTTCCTAGGTTTCCTGTGCTAGTAAAAAGAGGGTAGGTTTGTGGAGCACGGAGCTCAATGCCCAGCACTGAGCTGACTTCCCCTACATGTGTACCCCGTCCCTCCCTTTCTGCTTTCCCATGACGGATTCACCCTACTACCATTAACAATTGGGGGTGGTGGGGCCATCGAAGACATTTTGCTTTTAATGTGTCCCTATGTGTGGGTTGCCCAACCAAAGGTGACCTCATGGTCAGATGTGATTTCGCAAAGCAAATACGTTCCTCCTCTGCCTCAGAACAGAGTCCCAGGAGACAGGGAGCTAACAGCCAGACCCCGCACTAGCTCGGGACTCTTCAAGCTTAAACAAATTCCAAGCCCCACATTTCAGGACTGACATCCCTACCTAGAGAAGGGTCTGAAAACCACTGTCTTATCGGCTACCTTTGGATGTTTAGTTTAGAAAAGCAAAGGTTTAAGGGGAGCACGGCAGCTTTCTTCAAATATCACTTGCGCCCCCGGGGAACCTTGGCCAACTGATAGCTGTGTGGACATGGAAACAGCAGCTTCCAAAAAACTTTCCAGTTCTAGCTGAGATGCATTGCGGGTCATGAGCTTTGAAAGGATGACCATGATATGCTCCTGGCAAATATTTAGTTAATTGATTAATTAATTTAAAACTTCGGGATCTAGCCCTTATACTTCTGTGGGAAAGATATAGCTTGAGTCCTCCATACCCAACTCATTAGCGAGAACATGGCTTTGTGGTCATCTGAAATCCAGCTTCACCTTTCTCCTCCTGATGAGTCCCTTTCTGGGAATAATCTGGGGAAGATCACCTGGAAGGGCCAAGGCCCGAAGCCTGCCCCAGCCCATTTTCCAAGGCGGTCAGTGGCTGGACAACTGGAACTGCTAAGGCCAGAAGGACTGGTTTAAGCAAAAATCATGTTTCCAAGCATCTTGCTTTATTTCAACCAAATTAGCATCATACATGCCTGGCATCTCCTCCAAGAAGTCTAGTCTGCTGGCCAGAAGCTTATGAAACAGAGCCTGAGCTCTCAGAAATGCTATGTTGACTGTACTTAAAGTTATTAAATCTTGAGCGCATGGAAAAGAAAATGTCATACTGCTACCAGTGGAGAAGAAAAAGCATGCACAAAATCCACTAATGCGAAGACAACGTGTTGGGAAATGAAGCCAAAGGGAATTTTTCATTACTTGTATCTGGGTTTTATTTTATGGAAAAGTATCTGGCTACTACAGTTGGTTTTATGGACACCTCATCTGTAACTACCAAAGCACTCCACTGGGCTAAAATTTAATCAAATATCTTGGCTTCTAGTTAGTAGATTTGTGGCAAGCATCAGTGATAAAAAAAAAACCCCACAAACCCACCTGAAGTATTCCCACCTTGGATGTAATAAATGTTCTCTTCTCAAAGTCAGGTTGAAAAGAAGGAATTCTCTGATGGAGACAGGTGGAAATGGGTTCTCTCACTTTTTATTCTTCGAATTGCTTAGACAACATGTTCACTTTATCAAAGACTCTTGGCATTAAGTTTGAAGTTTCAAAAGCGTCAGAACTCATTTTTTGAGGTGATATTGGGAAACAGCATCACGTCATTTTAATGAAGTTTTTTCCATGATCCACACAAGTCAGTGTAAACTCTTCCCATCGTCCTTCACTCCTACACCTTGTCCCAAATTTACCTTTTTATTCAAACCTGTGGAATTTCAAGTAAAATCTTTCCCAAATTACGAGGCATTTTTAAAAGTGAAATTAAGCCACGTGACTTTGGGCAATGAGGGAAAGGTCCACTGTTGACTTTTGTTATGACTTATTTGAATCATCTAAAATGCCCTGTATTTTTTATACATGTTGTTTTCGTTAAGTCCTGTAGGAGTAGGTAGCACGTATTCTTTTGGGAAGGTGGGAGGAGGTCGTGTTAAAGTGAATTGGTTCCTCAAGTGCACATCCAGCGCCGTCTGCCAGCCCTGCAGAGTGTACCCTGAGCTCCCCACCACCCGCAGGTGCAGGCAAGTACTGGGGAAGTGGGATTAAGGACAACCCAGGCCCACTGTACTGAAAGCTTGTCCGATGACACCTGGAGTCTTGTGTTGGGCTCTGTGGGCCACATGTTGACCCAGCTACTGCAATCCGGGGAACCTCCAGAGAGGCTGAAGGGCAGCGTGCCCTCAGCTGAGGTGTGCTTAAAGGAGCTGCTGGTGTCCAGCATGGAGAGAGGCCCCCATGGGGGCTGGGCAGCTGTCCCCGATGCTTGAAGCTCGGTCACCCCAGAGCCATATGATGAGGTTTAGTGTCCAACAGCTCAGATCAAGATGCAGAAGCACATTCTGACATGGAGAATCGCCCCAAATGAGTGGACAGCCTCATGAGAGGGTAATCCTAGGGACCCTGGTGGCTGTAAATCTCAGTTTGCAATGCACTCGCATAGCTATCCTCTCAGTCGAGAGGTAGCATTCGGTTTTACTGAGGAGAAAACAGATTCTGAGAAACCAAATGACTTTCCCAAAGTATGTGTCTAATCATCCTAGAGTCTTGGAGGAGATGAAGGATGTCTTCCAAGCAGGGAAGGTGAGCAGAAGACTGGAGATGGAAAGCAGACCTGCCAGCCTCCTGGTCTGCTCAAAGCTCACATCCCACTTCCTGTTCCTCTTATTAGGAGATTTCACATTCTGTCTGGGGGGCTCACCCCTCTTCTCCCACCCTCACTCACAGCAGTATGACACGGTGGTTGAGACTTAGGCCAGCCAACTTGGAATCTCAGCTCTACCACTGAACCAACTGTATAGTCTTAAGTGGGTTTCTTCCTTCCTTTCTTTTTTTTTTAAGACTTTATTTATTTATTTGAGAGAGAGAGAGAATGACACAGAGAGAGAGAGAGCATGAGAGGGCGGAGGGTCAGAGGGGGAAGCAGACTCCCCGCTGAGCAGGGAGCCCAATGTGGGACTCGATCCTGGGACCCCGAGATCACGAACTGAGCCGAAGGCAGTCACTTAACTGACTGAGCTACCAGACACCCCCTTGAGTGGGTTTCTTAACCTCTCCAAGCCTCAGCTTCATCGGCGCCCACCGGGGATGACAGTAATAGTCCTCATGCTACCAGAGTTAAATGAGATGATGCATGTACTTCTCAACACCCAATTGACACCAGAGGGTTTCCAGCTTGATTTTACCTGGCCACGGCAGATTTCTTCCTCGCACCAAACAGGCTCTTTTTCACCTCAGGGCCTAGAAATGTTCTACCACCCCCTCAGGAAGTCAAGCTGCCCCCCCCAACCCTACATACTCTCAGAGCCCCATTTATATCCTTTCATGGCACTGTGTCCATTCATGGTTATATATTTGTGTGATTATTGACTATATTCTGTCTCTGTAAACTATAAGGGTCTTGAAGGTTTTGCTCACTGCTGTTTCCCAACATCCAGCAAGGGGCCTGCCTTTTAGTACGTGCTCAAAGAAAATGTGTTAAATGAATAAGTGGCTTCACAGGGGACACCTTCAGAATAGATTTTTGTGATACTTAAGGTGGGGAGGACTAGATTTACTCCAAGGTCCCTTCCTTCTCTGGGATGATTCAACACTTCTCTGCATACGCTCTCTTCCTTCTCCAAACCTTGCAGCACTTAGGTGAGCCCACGAGAGTCTTTCAACGAATCCTTGACATTATCTCTACTCCCCCACAAAAAAGTAGATGCTTATTCGTTGTATGATTTGGGACAGATTAATGAATATCTCGGGACCTTTGTCTTCATTATAAAAATTATTAGAGCTAGCAAAGAGTTCAGCTAGATTGCAGGATGTAAGGCCAACCTATAAAAAAAATAAAATCGCATTTCTTTGAGCTGTAACTTTAAAAAGATGTTATTTATGATAGCAATGTGAAATATAAAGTATCTATTAATAAATATAACAAAAGTTATGTAAGACCCTTGTTATAGAGCTTTATCAAAGAACATTAAAGAAGACCTAAGTAATCAGAGAAATAGACCATATTCATGGATAAGAATGCTTAATTTTCTTCAAATTAACCTATAAACTCACTCCAATCAAACTTCTGAGAGAAATTTTTAGGGGTTTTGACGAGTTGGTTCTAGAATTTATGAAAAAGCAGTGAGCTAAGAATAACCAAGGCAATTTTGAGAAAGAATCAGGTGGCGGAGGTACAGAGGAAATAAGATGCCTTTAATTATCTATAGCAAATAAGACAATGTGGTTTGGCACCGGGAGAGAAACACAGACCAATACAAAAGAATAAAGAGCTCAGAAATAGATCCTTGCATATACAGAAATAATATTTGACAGAATTAAAATTGAAGATCAGAGAGAAAAGAATGCTCTAACTAATAAAACTGTGCTGGAACTATTGGTTATCTGTGTGGAAAAAAACTGGAAATAGATCTCCACTTCTCCCAATTCCCTAAATTTAATTTCAGATGGATCAAGATATAAAAGTGAGCAGCAAATCTTTAAGACTTTTAGAAGGAACTATAGGAGAATATTTTTACGAAGGATTTAAAGAACATGCACCAAGTTCAACCCCTAAAAGAAAAGATTGCTAAATTTGAGTGCATCAGAATCGCAAACATTATTAATGGGCACAAAGTTTCAATTGGGAAAGATTCAAAAGCTCTGGAGGCAGATGGTGGTAATGGTTGCACAACAATGTGAACGGATTTTATGCCACAGAACTGCACTCTCAAACACGGTAAAAACGATCAATTTTATGCTCCGCATATTTTAGCACAACTTCACAAAATTCTCAAACATTATTAAAAAATTGAAAGACAAGTTAGAAACTGGAAGAAGGTATTTTCAGAAGTGTCCACAATACGTAAGAAGCCATACAAATACATACAGAAAGACAAATGAGGAAGTTAAAGAACAGGCAATTTACAGAAGAGAAGATCCAAATGGTCAATAAGCATGTGAAAAGATGCTCCTGTTTACCAGTCATCAGGGAACCATAAATTTATGCTTCGATAATATACCAGTTCCCAACCATCATATCAGCAAAAATTAAAACACCTGACAATACTGTGTGTTGTCCAGAATATGAAAAATGCTGCTTTCACACTGTCGGGAGTACCCCCTGGTGTCAATCTCGTGTGAGGTCAGTCTGACAGCATCTCACAAAATTCAAGATGGCCCAGACTTGTCACTCAGAGATTCTATTACTTGCTAGACATCCCAGAGAAACTCTTGCCCCTCTGCCCAGCATAGATCAATGACTAGAAGAGCAAACAAACAAAAACATAATAACCCAACTACCCGTCAACAGAAACACGAATAAATAAGCAGTATGGTCATACAATGGAATACACTATCGCAATAAAATGGATACATAAATGAAGTAGAACTTCATGGGTTAGCATGATATATCTTTTTTTAAGTTTAATAATAAAAGCAAGTCTCAGAAGGATATATGCTACATAGTCCCATTTAGATATTTTTTTAAAGATTTTATTTATTTATTTATTTGACAGAGATAGAGACAGCCAGAAGAGAGGGTACACAAGCAGGGGGAGTGGGAGAGGAAGAAGCAGGCTCATAGCAGAGGAGCCTGATGTGGGGCTCGATCCCATAACACTGGGATCACGCCCTGAACCGAAGGCAGACGCTTAACTGCTGTGCCACCCAGGTGCCTCTAAATATTTTTTTTAAATAAATGAAAGCACAAAATGGGATTATAGGGATTCTTATAGGTGTAATAAAAATACAAAGACATTGATGGGACCAGGAAACACCAAGCCAGCACAGGGGCTGCCTCCACAGTGGGAGGAGGTCAGTGTCACCTGAATATGGTACTTAGGGGGCTTCAGCCATCTGGGATTATCAAGTTACTGAAGCTGGATCGTTGGTAAACTGATTTTATGATAACAGTCTCTCTGCCTTTTTGCATAACGGAACTATTTCATAATTTAAAAAATTTACTGTATTTAGGCGCGCCTGGGTGGCACAGCGGTTAAGCGTCTGCCTTTGGCTCAGGGCGTGATCCCGGAGTTGTGGGATCGAGCCCCACATCAGGCTCCTCTGCTGAGCCTGCTTCTTCCTCTCCCACTCCCCCTGCTTGTGTTCCCTCTCTCGCTGGCTGTCTCTATCTCTGTTAAATAAATAAATAAAATCTTTAAAAAAAAATAAATGATTTACTGTATTTTGAATGGTTGATCCAACTCAAAACAACAAGAGTCGCCACACAGGACTTTACGTGGCTCTTGAGCAGGGAACACGTTCGCATTAAATTGGGTTTCCTCTCCCCTTTCTGGGCATAGAGGTGCCAAGTGAATTCTGAGCCTCTTTGCTGTGCCTCCAGGTCCCCCATCTCCCCTGGGCATATTCTCGGGGGACCCTCAGGAGTACTCAGACCAAAAAGTTTGAAAGATATCTCGCCTTCAGCCCCGGGCTCCAGGAACAGGAGACTTGAAGCTCCCATAGGACGCTGGCAGGAGAAGGGGCTGAAAAGAGCAGATGGGGCAAGCAGATCTGAAGTTAGCTCAAAGGTAGGCATTATTGTGGATTAGCTTTCACTGTTCTGGCCAGAAGGAACACAGGGCTTTTGGTCTTCACATCAGCTATGCAAATAAAAGCAATTTCCCCGAAGGGCCCACAGGCAAAAGCTGCACGGGGCCTTCTATTTCTCCTCCATGCCACTCGACACACCTGTCTTTCAGCAGCAGCCGAAGCGGGGAATGTCATCCTAAATCAGCAGGACATTTTATTTGTCTCTTGATGATAAGCTGGGTAATAAGATGTCTAACAAGATCTGCTTCTGAAATCTCCTGTCCCATCGGCCCTCTGCCCTTTCTAAGGAAGACCATAGAGATCACGGACCCCGGACAAAATGAACCCGGGCCCACGATGAGGGTAGAACGAGGCTGGAACCGCCAAACTAGCCCCAGAGGGTGCTGCTAGTAGAGAATTTCTTGAGCTTCTATCAGCTTGAACCCCAAACCAAACCAACATCCCTTGTGCATAAACCTCGGACACTGCTCTCTGGTCTCCTTCCACCCTAACTTTAATGCCTAAAACGGAGCAAATCTACTACATTTTGGCAAAACACTTTATAGTTAACCAACCCCACGGCTTGGGAAAGATGCTCTTAGCTTGGCTGGTTTATCCTTCGGTGCTAAGACTGCAGGAGCCTCTGTAAGGGGTGAACGCCATCCCACCGTGTGGTGTGGGACCCATCTCCTGCCCCCACCTGCCGCCCTGGAGGTACTGTGATAAAAAATGTATATCAGTGAAAATCACCGGAAGTTTATGTCATGTGAGCTTTCTGCTCACTGTCCTGTCTCGGGGCAGCCGTAAGTCCAAGGCGAGGGTGTGGGAAGGAGTACGAAGGTCAGAATGAAAGAGGAGGGGGTTCGTGGGTGGGGGAAAGGAACAGGTGCTTTGCTGAGCCGCAGGAGGCAAGGAGAGCTGCAAGGCTCAGTAGACAGGCCTGGGGCTGGGAAGTCACCTGCCCCAGCCACTCACCTGTGAGGTGCTCTTGCGACAAGTTTGTAATCTGCTGCCCCCCAGCGCGCGCGCACACACACACACACACACACACACCCAGTGGATAGGAACACGGGCTCTGGCACCACACTGCCTGGATTGGGATGGGATCCTGGCTCCACCACTTCCTCACTTGACAACCTCAGCCAAGTCATCAAGCCATTGCGTGTCTCGGTTTCCTCCTTCTCCATAAACTACGTTAATAGAAATGGTGGTAACTGTCTCATGCTCATTGCCAGGACAATGAAATGAGTACTGTGAGTTACGTATTCAACGTTGGCATAGAATTAAGTCCCACCTCTGTTCCGTCAATCCAGCTGCAGCATTTCCTATTCCTTATCCTCTCCCCCTTTGGCCTGCCTCAACGTGGCCCCAGGAAAACTCTCCAACAGCCAGGGGCCTGAAGGCAGAGAGAAGGGTGGGGCGGCCAGGGAATCAACCACCCCCACCTCGTCACCCCAGGTTCCAAACAGTTGCCACCTGTGCCAGAAGGGGAAGGTTCCAAAGCCCCCTTAGCTCAGTCAGCAAGTTTTTCAGAATCCTCTCAAGATGCATGGCAGCTCTTGACCGTTTGCTAGTTAACCTGCTCTCTCTCGTTCCATGAGCCTGCACTTGGGGGAGGCTGGTGAGAATCTGTCCTGTACCCTCTTACTGATATGACGATTGTAGAAATGGCGGAGTCACACACTCTTAATATCTCTGCCCCACAGCCGTGATCGGGGCCCTTGCCCCATTTCCCCAGAAATATTGCTGATGTTTGATTAATATGCGTCTGGTCCTGTGCTAAACAGTGAACATCTGGATTATCTCTTTAATCCTCCCAAGAATCCCATGAGAGAGGTACTAACTAATACTATCCCACTTTTACAAGTGAGGTTAAATATGGCTTAGAGAATTCAAGGGACGTAGCAAGGTCTTGCTCCCCGCCCCCCCCCCCCCCGCCCCATATGCTTCACCTGTAGCCTGGGAACTGGCTTGAACCTGCTGTCCCTTATGTCTTCTGCTGGCCTTGCTGGCAGGGGTGCAAAAAAGGTGAGGGGAAATGTGGCTTTTCTCCTGTTTTCTTCTATTTGTCTTGACTTCCTGAAAGCACATAAAATGCATAGCACAGGGCTGAGAATATAGCAAGCTGTTAATGTACGCTGGCTGGTATTATTCTACAATATTTATTGAATACACTGTATGAGGCCCTGGAAGGGGTCCAAGAGGCTAGGACACAATTCCTGTCCTCCGAGCACTGACGTCCTCGTGTGAAGACACTCGCCACAGAGTCAATTGCAAATGCATCCAATAACTGCTATACTACAACAGCCGAAGGAGAGCTACTCCTGGGCTGAGGTCATTCCTGACGTTTCCTGGAGGCCGAGGAAGCCTGGGCAAGATTTTGGAGAGAACAGAGATTGTCTACAACAGCATGGAAGGGAGGCAGGCGTTTCCCACGGTGGCCTCCCGTTCTCAGAACCTCAGCAGGACAAGGGTCGAAGGTGGAGGGGGGTCTCCCAGGACAGGACTCAGCACGGTGCTCTGAGCTGTCCCCGTGTGCCCACGCCTGGCCTTGCCCTGGAAGCGGCGGGTGGCCGTGCCTGCGAGCCGGGCTTTGCGGTCAGCTGTGCCCAGTTTACAAATGCGGTATTTCTTGGCTGTATTTCATCATGCAGATGCACCCTCGTTTATTTAACCATTCACTTTTATTAGGCTTTTAGGTTGTTTCTCAATTTTCCACTATTATCAATAATGCAGCAAGGCAGAGTGGTCATAGACATGGACTTGACCGTCAAAGAGCCCTTCTCGCCGCTTACTGGCAGGGTAACCACAGGCTAGTTAGCTCAGCTCTCCAAGCCTCCATTCCATTACCTGTAATATTAGACTGATAATGCAACCTATCTCATTCAGTTGTGACAAGAGTCCAGGGGAACCGTATTTAAGTTAAAAAATATTATCTATATATGAGTGTTTATTATGTGCTTACTAGATGTCGGGCTCTATCCTGAGCGCATTGTATTTTAACACCGATTAGCCTGGTGACTGGCTTCTTAAGAAGACTCTGTCACTAATATCCTCATGTTCGATGTAAGCGAGAACTGCAGGAACTTCTCCGAGGTCACCAGCCGGAATGAGGCTGGGATTGAATGTGGGTAATAGGTCCCAGAGCCCCCATTCTTCAGCACCCCTCTGCTCTCCTGCTTAGTCAGTGCGGGCGATCGCTGTATTATTATTACCTGCTACTGCTGGCCACGTGACAGGATCTTTCGGAGGCTGGGTGAGGCTCTAAGTCACTTTCTTTCAAGCTTCTGGTAGAAAGGAGGCAATGCCAAAAGAAGGTTTTTAAAAAATGTAGTGTATTTTAAATGCTTACATTGAACACATGCAGACGAGTAGATGTTTATTTTAAAATACAAACCTGCAACGCCCTGAGGAACAACAGACTCAGGAGACAAGAAACTGGCCGATTTCCCTCAGGGGCTGCTCTGCCGATCCTGCCTTCCCCCACACCCGCGCCTGCACCTGCCTCCGCCCCCGCACCAGGATCTCACCTCCACGAGCAGCGGCTTTGGAGTTCGGGGCTGGAATGAGAGAGGTGCTTTGGGGGAAAGAGCATGACAGTGGCTGGTGAGGTCTTGACATGCAAAGCAAATGCTGAACGTTCACTGTGTAAATATTAGCATTTTAAGATCCCGGAAGTCATGCCATCCATTTACTTAGGAAAGTACCCTCCTGGAGCTTTCTGTTATTTTAGATTCCAAGCAGAACTTTAAAATTTTTTGAGCAGGTGCCATCCTATTTGAACTTGGGTAGGGATGCTAAAATCACAACGACCACTGCCCTCCCTCTTTCCAAGTGAAAATATAGAATAGAATTCAGCAAGTGTTTATTAGACAAATCCTATGTGCAAAGTGCTGTGCTTGAGAACAGACATGAACCACAGCCATTAGCTGCGTCAACACTGCTGTCTTGGTGCTTCCCATACATTATTCTTACTTAAATCTCACTACAACCCTGGGGGATGGGTGTATTATTATCATCACCACCATCCCGATGAGAACATTGAGGCTCAAGGGGCGGGTCCATCAGATTCTAGGTCTGTTGGTCCGGTGTTCAGACTCCGCTCCCATTGAGAGGCCCAAGTTGAAATGACAGGTCCGATTGTCTCTTTATGATTAAGTTTTGTCATCTGACAAATGGATAAAGAAGACGTGGTCCATGTATACAATGGAATATCACTCAGCCATCAGAAAGAACGGTTACCCCACATTTGAAGCAACATGGATGGGACTGGAGGAGATTATGCTAAGTGAAATAAGTCAAGCAGAGAAAGACAATTATTATATGGTTTCACTCATTTATGGAACGTAAGAAATAGCAGGGAGATCCGTAGGAGAAGGAAGGTAAGAATGAAGGGAGGGTAAACAGAAGGGGGAATGAACCACGAGAGACTGTGGACTCTGGGAAACAAACTGAGGGCTTCAGAGGGGAGGGGGGTGGGGCAATGGGATAGGCTGGTGATGGATATTAAGGAGGGCACGTATTGCATGGTGCACTGGGTGTTATATGCAAACAATGGATCGTGGAACACTACATCAAAAACTAAGGTACTGTATGGTGAGTAACATATCATAATAAAAAATTTTTTTTAAATTTAAAAAAAGTTATGTCATCTGCAAAACATGAACATTGGACAAGATTATGTCTAAGGTCCCTTTAAAATTCTAATTCCCTCTCCCTCAGAAGGGGAGACATTTCATATAAACTGGAACTCTGTCTTTCATATTGTACTTTCCTGTGGATTTCTACTTTTCTGCCCTTTCTTTTTTAAGTTTACAACGTACCTAGAGAAAAATGTATACATCTTGATGAATGAACACCCCCATGTAGCCAGCACTTAGAACAGAACAGAATCATGGGCTTCTAGTTTAATTTCAGAGATAAAGTGCTATTAACTAACTCATTCTTTAACTAATACCCATTGAGCATTTACACTACGCTAAAAAATGATGCAGGGTCAAGAGAACAAGAAGGCACACTGCAGACTGGGAGAAAAGATTTGCAAAAGACATACCTGATAAAGGACCCGTACCCAAAATATACAAAGAACTCTTAAAACTAAACAAAGAGAAAACAAACAACCTGATTAAAAGATATGCCAAAGACCTTAACAGACTCGTCACCAAAGAATATATACAGATGGCAAATGAAATGAAAAGGTGCTTCACATCCTAAGTCACCAGGGAAATGAAAATTAAAACAATGAGATACCACTACACACCTACTAGGATCACCAAAACCCAGAACACTGACACCACCAAACACTCCCATTCAGTGCTGGTGGGATGCAAAGTACTACAGTCGCCGTGCAAGATAGTTCGGCAGTCTCTTAGGAAACTAAGCACACTGTAACCATATCACCCCACCGTCAGGCTCCTTAGCATTTACCCAAAGGAGCTGAAAATGTAACGTCAACACAAGAACCTGCTCTGATGTTTGGAGCAGCAATTTATTTAAGCTCGCCCAAACTTGGAAGCAACCAAGATGTCCTTCAGTAGGTGAATGGATAAACTGATACATCCAAAGGAATATTAATCAGCACTAAAAATAAATAAGCTTTTACAGCCATGAGTAGACCTGGAGGAAACTTACATGCATATTGCTATGAAAGAAACCAATTTGAAAAGGCTGTGTATGGGATGATTCCAACTCCATGATTCTGAAAAAAGGCAAACTATGGAGACAACAAAAGTTCAGTCATGTCAAGGGTTAGGGGTGAGTTAGGGATGAACCTCTGTAACACAGAGGGTTTGGGGGGGCAGAGAAACTACTCTGGATGATACCATAATGGTGGGTGCAAGTCATTATACATTTGTCAAAAACCATAGAGTATACATCACCGAACGTGAACCCGAATGTAAAGCAAGGACTTCGGCTGATAACAATGTGCCAATGTAAATTCTTGGATTGTAACAAATGCACCACCCTGGTGGGGGAGGTCAATAAAGAGGGAGGATTGGGGCAGAGTGTCTGTGAAATTCTGCACTTTCTGCTCAGTTTTGCCGCGAACCTAAAAACGTTCTAAAACATAAAGTCTATTTTTAAAAAATGATGCCTTGTGGAAACTGACGTTCGGAGACCCTAGTTCTAGCTTTGCCGCTGTTAGACCCGGGACGAGTTTCTCAATCCTTTCTGGAAAATGCAAAAACAAGACCTGATAAGCTCACGTGCCCCTTTAAGCTCTAGATCCTGTGTAATAACAATTATAGTCAGGAGCTTAGCTCATTCAACAAAGCATTTTGCTTTTGCCCAACTGAATCCTTTTTGTGTTTGGTTTTCTCTTGTGACTCTATCAAGGAGAATTCATCAGCTCATCACCATGTCTAAAACCTTTGTACAACTGTTCCTAGTACATGGAGTGCAGACCCCAAGCAAAATGGTGAAGAAAGCAAACAGGACTTTGTCCCCTTTTTTCTTTCTCTTCCCTAAGTACCACTTCTGTCTTTAGGGATCCCAGCACCTCCGGACTCTGCCTTTGCCTTCACAGAGACCTGCTGTCGGAAAGGAGCACTGTCATTCTCCATGACGTACTTGCCTCACCCAGTCCGAGAGGAACGTATATGGCTCCTCTGGATGTTTCCCAGAGTGCTCGAACCAGCTCTGTGATGGCCCTGGATGGGAAGGCATTCGTTCCCTAACCGAACTCTAAGCTCCTTAAAAACGACAACCACATCGTCCTCTGAGCACAGGCTCAGTTTACAATGTGGAATAAAGTCACTTCACAGCTAGGTGTCCATTGATGATAAAACCTGCTTTGTCAGCCTACTAGAGAGGACATGTCATCCTTATTCATGGATTCTGTTTTTGAATTTTCCTTCTCACTGGAATTTATTTGTAACCTCACCAGTGCTTTTGAGTTCATTTGCGGATCATGCAGAGTGACATAAAGGTCGAGTCACTGAAACCCATCTCCCAGCCGAGGCCAAGCGAACCAACCCTGTACCTGTTTGTTTTAGCTCTGCTTCAGCTTGTTTCGGTATTGTCAAGTGTCTCTTTTGTGTGTGTGGTATATTTAGCAACACAGGTTTTGTTTTGTTTTGTTTTTTTGCATTTTTGTGCCCTTTTTTTTTTTTTGATGGTTTTAAGAGGATCTTCAAGTATAGCGCTGAAGGGCTGTCTAGTGCTCTTCACCACAAGAAGGCTGCGATGTGCCTTATGGAGAAAATACGTGGGTTAGATAAGCTTCATTCAGGCACGAGGATAGTGCTGCTGGCTGAGTTCAATGTTAACAAATCAACAATATATATTCAGTAAAGTGTCCTTAAACAGAACGCACATAAAACAAGGTTGTGTACTGATCAATTGATGAAAATGTGACCAGACGCTTGCAGGAACCTAACCTTGCATTTCCCCTAAGAGCCAGGTTTCAGGATTTGCTCATTCAGTGTTTGTGCTGACTTTGTAGCATACAAATACTATGAATAATGAGAATTAACTGCATGTGCATTTTTACAAGGAGGAAAGGCCTGAATCTCTTACAGGAGTCCTCTGACCATCACAAACAAGTGGGTTTACTTGGTGGACAAAGAAGGAAGAGGGAGTGCCAGTCCCAGGGTCCCTGGGCTCATGTTCCTCCCCTGAATGCCCACAGTTTAAAACGTTCTGCTCAATTGTACCTGAAAACTTTTCCAGAAAAGCAAAATGAGCAACAAGGAGTTTTCCTGCTTTCTAGCCAATGATTTTACTGTGGGAAATTTAAACTTCATAGTAAAGTAAAAGCCAATTGTTTTCAACACTTAACTCTATAAGACACATCAGTAATAAGTAAATTGGTTGTTTAAACAACTTATTGTGAGAAAAACAAAATAACTCTTACCTAACCCTCACCTCTGCAATACTCAAAATTTTCAGATTCTTTATTAAAGACCAAAATACAGGGGCGCCTGGGTGGCACAGCGGTTAAGCGTCTGCCTTCCGGCTCAGGGCGTGATCCCGGCGTTATGGGATCGAGCCCCACATCAGGCTCCTCCGCTATGAGCCTGCTTCTTCCTCTCCCACTCCCCCTGCTTGTGTTCCCTCTCTCGCTGGCTATCTCTCTCTCTGTCAAATAAATAAATAAAATCTTTAAAAAAAAAAAAAAAATAAAGACCAAAATACAAATTAAGTATTAAAATATAAATTGTACTGAAGTACCAAAGAACTTACTGGAAGATTAATACTGAGCAAAACAACTCTTTACTACTCAGTATATGCAAAGAAAAAGCCATCAAAATTTGTTACTTGTAACTTGAATCTTAGGTTCATTAATTTCGCATGCTTTTTTCCCCCAAAAATGACATAAAGATGAGGGCAGTAACCTTAAAAACAAACAGCAAAAGTAAAAATTATAAACAGCTGTTGCAATAATTCAACCAAATAGTTAAGATAAGCGGAGTATTAGTTTCCATGGCAACTGTAACAAATCACCACAACTTGGTGACTTAAAACAATAGAAATGTATTCTGTCACAGCTCTGGAGGCCAGGAGCCCCACATCAGTCTCCCTGGGCGGACATCAAGGTGTCAGCAGGGCCATGCTCTCTCCGGAGGCGCTGAAAGAGAAACTCTTGTCTCTTCCAACTTCTGATGGCTGATGGCAGTCCTTGGCTTGTCACCTCATCACTCTGTGGTCACATTGCTTTCTCTTCCGTGTGCGTCAAACCTCCTTCCTCTGCTTGCCAGGATGCACATGATTTCATTTAGGGTCCCCTGGATACTCCAGGAAAATCTCCTTATCCCAAGTCCCTTAACTTAATCACATCTATGAAGTCCTTTTTTGCCTTGTAAGGTGACATTCACAGGTTTCAGAAATGAGGACATGGATATCTTTGGGGGAGGGGGAGGGGAGTGGCCGGCATTATTCTGCCTACCACCAGTGGTCAGCCTAATATTGACTATATCTGTGCACCAGCAACCTAACATAATGAAAAACTCAGAGAGGTGCCTACAAAAACACTGCTTCTGTTCCTGAGCCCCCATGCCTCATGGTCACTTACGATTCTTGGACAATGATGATGATGAGAGGTAACATTTACTGACCACCTGCCATGTGCCTGTTCTAAGTTCCCATACAATTGCCTCACGGAATCCTCACAACTGCTGTATGAGGTGGGACCATCCTATTTCTCTATTTTAAGATGTGGAAGTAAAGGACACTAAATCCACGTTAAGACAGAGGCAGAGCCAGGATTCCAAACAGAGGGTGTCCATCCCCTGTGACCCTGCCTCCGGTTCACGGGGGGTACCCGCTGGCTCCCTGGAACAGAACGTCTCACAGGCAGGAGCGTGAGCCTCGGGCGCAGGCATGCAACCCCTCCTACGAGCTGGGATGTGAGCTCCAGCTTCACGAGTTCCGTATTCCCGTAAGAGAAGAGCCTGCACTAAGAGAATAAAACTCTCCTTTTCAGGTGCTGACGATGGCATAGCTGTCCAGGAGATCACTTCAGGTCTACATGAACGCTCAGGCAAACCTTCCCTTTCTGGAGGTGAACGGAGCCCATCGAACACTCTAACTCCCTTCAATTTTGGATCCTAGGGGTTTCTGTGAATAGCTACTGATGAGCATCGGTGCCGAGCCTGTGGGGATGACTGATGTTCGTGGAATAGAGGGCTGCAGAAGCTGCAGATTCTTTTATATTTTGTTTTAACAGCGTAGGGGCAAGAGGGACTCAGTAAATGCCTATAGTTGAGACACCCAGTGATAGAAGCCAGACTTACTGCTCAAATGGAGTAAATGGCCTGTAAAATGATTTTTCTTCTGAGCCAAATGGTCTACTCACTGTCCTGGAACACACTATCTCCAGACCTGCGCTCACCCTGCTCTTCTTGTCTCAGTTCCCACCTCCCTCTAGCCATCCATCATCACATATTGAGCACCTCATATATGCAACACTTTGGGCTCGGTGATGCCCAGACCAAGGCAATTAGGCGGGATCTCTTTCAATGGTGGAGCCTAGAGTTAAGTAACAGAAAAAGACAAGAGTCAGCTTATCCTGATCCTCTTACACTGCTGAAGAGTTAGTCATTCATTTATTTACTCATTCGACGAATATTTATTGGGCATCTACTGCATGCCAGGCACTAAGGATGTAAAAAATAAAAAGGAATCTAACCCAGACCGAGAGAGAGGGTAGCTAATGCTTTTAGGAGGAATTATAGACTTTGCTTAATTTGAAATATGTGTAGGAATTATCTAGATGCCGTTAGAGCAAGGTTCCCAGGCAGCAGAGTAGCCCTGGGAGGCTGGCTCTGGGGGAACCAGGTAAGGAGTGGTGAGAGATAAAGGTGGGGAGTTAGGACCAGAACTTGGAGCGGCTTGACGGCCACATAAAGAGTTCCAGACTTTATCCCCAGGAGCTCTTGAACAGTTTTTATCTTTTAAATAAAGAGAAAGTTTATTTTCATCACAAGAAGCACCCAAACTCCCTGTAATACACACCGTTAGAAGTAAAAAGAGCACAGTATGCATCTTCAACGGCAAACTCACAGTATGAGGGTTACTGCCTTTTAAATAAATACACAATGTGTCTAAAACGAAGGAAAACAATAACATTTTAAAATATTAATGTGGATTCTATGGATGTCAATTTCCTGGGTTGTGATACTGTACATAACTTAGGCCAAGATGTTTTAACTGGGGGAAATTAGGTGAAGAGAAGGAGGATGATATCTTACCTGTATATGAATCCTTAATGACCTCAAAACAAAAGGTTTTTTTTTTTAAATGAATGTACGTAAAAAAATAAAGTCGAAGAGATCTTCAAGGGAGAGAAATATTGCTGTAGTAACACAATACTGTGGAACCCACCGGTAACTTCTGAAAACCAAAAAAACCAACTTATCCTGAGGCGCTTTGGATGTGGCTGGAGGGTCACTGGTGTATCTGTAACCTGCATTTCACTGCGAAAAGTCACACATGCTCAGGGCTCTTATAGCAGAAGGGACACAGGAATAGCTCAGAGGACAATGAAATTCTATTAAAGAGCAAGATCGTGTGATTGGGAGAAGAGGTGGCCGCTGGATTATGGTTCAGAGGTCGGTCTAGATGCGCCCAACAGCTTACTAACAAACTCATGCTCTTTCGCTGGCTCGCATGGGATAGGGTGCCAGCCAGCGGCTTCCTCGCTGCTGGGACAGCCCCTGCTGCTTCTAGCAATGCTCCGAGGAGACTTACAAACACACAATATAAACTGCATAGCAAAATAAATGCAAATAGTGAGTAGGACGTGCTCAGGTCCTAATATTCAATTCATAAGACAAAGCATGCAATCATGAACAAGTTAGACTTTACAGTTTCTTGAAACATTTTTAACTATGGGACTGATGCAATCAAATGTGTCCCTTCCACGATCATTCTTGCAGTAGTATAGACAATTTTTGGAGGGGGAGAAGAATGAAAGGAGGGACAATAAGGACTTCCACTAACATGACAATGGCAATGGACGGGAGGTGGATTCCAGAATTATGAAGGAAGCAAAAACCACCATTTTAATGGCAAGAAATCCCCAAGAGAGCTTGGCCTTTGAATTTGGGATGTTCAAATTTGGCTGCAAAAACAGAATAACTCAAAATAACAGTGGTTTAAATAGGATAGATGTTCATTGCTCTATAAAAAGAAGTACAGTTCGGGTACGGTATGACAGCTCCAGAGCGACTCAAGCTTCTTCTGTCCTTCTGATCTACTTTGCTAGTATATAGCTCCCGCTCTTAAAGCTACCTCATGGGCCAAGATTGCTGCCAGAGCTCATCTATCAGGTGCACATTACAGGTAGCAAAACAGCAGAATGGAGAAAGAAAGGAAGAAGGCGGAGTCAGCAACTTTAAAAAATTCTTCTCAGAACTTCCACCCAACATTGTTGTTTATATCTCATTGGCCAGTACATGGCTACAGTTACTAACAAGGAAGGGAGGGAAATAATAGATTGTAGCCAAACACCTTGCTATCTTTACCCAAATGTCTAGGACAGATATTTGCTGGATAATGAGCTGTCTCTGTCACAGCATCAGTCAGTCTCTACGGCACAGAGCAGGTGAGAATATCCTTCTTCTCTGGGGTATGTGTCAAGGAGCACAGTGGGCAACGCAATGTGCCATCCAGGGATCCTTCAATAAAGGACTGGCTTTAGCTGAAGGGGGTGTTGTAGGCAGAGAGCCTTCAAGTGTCAGCACCTTCAGAAAAGCCTCTTCACCTAAGGAGCCCAGACAGCCTCTATTCAATGACTGTTGATGCAGGAATATAAAGGCACGTCCATCTTGGTCCAGTTGATGACAGCTCAGAAGACTGACAACTCAGAAGGACTAGCTCCAGCTTTCCCCCTGGAGTTGGCCAAGGCTCTCGTTGGGTCACACTGTAGCCTCAATTTTCCCTCTGTCCCCTCTGGCTTCCTTCTCTTCCACCATGTGGATGTCATGGTCCCTTTAATAAACACCTTGTATGCCAAACTCCATCTCAGAGTCTGCTTTCCTGGCAACCCAGCCTGTGGCAAGGAGGGAGGGTATATCTATCCTGAGCCAGGTGTCAGAAGTTGTAGGAGGCCCAACATTCCTATCTACTGAAAATAGAAAATAGAATGGGCTGAAAATTTGGAGAAATGCCACTGTATGCACATTTCCTTTATTCTGCCTCCTGCTGGCTTCTCCTGGCTGGCGGTACGCATGCGTATAGCACCCTCCACATCCCTTCCAGTGTATCGCTGTCCACTTAGGTATGGGTAACCAGTTTCTCCAACTTGCTGCAACTGTGTGTAAAGAAGAGAAAATGTGGAATGAAAGCTGGGTCTTCCCAGATACAAAGTGCAAGAGTGTCCTCGTGATGGAACTCCCATCACCACGAGGAGCCCTTTTTGGTTTCTTTTTTGGCTCTTGGCTGGGCTCCAGATAGGTGAGATGTAACTTGAAATGCAATTAAGAGGGGAAAAAAACGACTCTAACTTTGTGGCATATGTCATTCTAACTCAGAAGCCAATTTTCCTTTCTCTTTTTGGCACTTGTAGAATTTGGCTTACAAGCAGCCTCTCTTCATAGACACGCCTTCCTCTGGCATTCCGTTTGCATGTTTTCGAACCTTTGTCCGCCTAAATGCTCACATGGGGTGGATAGAGATCGCCTGGGCTCCTTTTTGTGTGTGAGGGGTGCTCATGACACACAGAGAGAAATGTCGAAGGGATTCCAGAACTTCATCAGCCAGTGTTCGGGCTGGTGGTCTTTCCCCTCACCGTGGGACTGCCTCCTAACCCGTGTACACAGTGATCTGCACACAGGAGCCTGAGCCAAAAACGTAGTTGTTAGAAAGTTTTTTTCATTTCCATGACTCAGAGCAACCATTATTCATATAGTACCTATGAATATACCCAGTTCTGGAGAAAAAGGGAAATTGATGGCAAGAAAAGGGAGCTTTGCCGTCCATTTCTTTGGGAGTTTAGGTTAGTAAGCCACAGAGGTTAGCGACACAAGGCTGCGTGCTATGTGACTTTTGAAGCTTCCCTATTCACAGATCTTTCTGGCTTTTCCCATTTGTCTCTGTCAATAGCTGACACAGCAGTCTTTTTTCATCTGGATTTTTAGAAATTGGATTTGTGATAGTGCCTTCCCTCACAAAAGCACTTTTCAGGGCAGGGTAGTTGAGCAGTCCACAGCAAGTCTTTCTCAGTTTATGTTAGAGAAAAGTGTAAGGAAAAGATCATCTTCATTTGAAAAACATTAACTGAACGCACACAACTGTGTAAATATATTTATACAAAGACTTTCATTCATCTTTGAATCTTCCAGGGCCTGCTGCCTGGAGTATGGTAGACACTAAATGTTTGTTGAATGAATAAATGAAGGAGTGAAAGAGAGAAGTGAGGAAGTGAATGACTGAACTGTTGAGCAAATAAGCGAACGTGAGCTCAAGAAGCTTACAGGTGGGAGGGTGCAGTAAGCACACAAAAGGAATAATACAGAAGAGATTGAATGCTGTCAGGAGGTGGGAGGGAGCAATCACATCAAGTGAGGTCAGTGATCCCCAATCCTGGCTGCATGGTACAGTCCCCACAAGGTCTCAAAAGATCTCAGAGCCCAACCTGTTAAATCAGAGTCTTTGGGGATGGACCCAAACATTGGTGATTGTTAAAGTTCCTCAGGAGATTCCAAGTTCAGCCAGGTGAGACCCACCCAGACAGGGAGATAAGGAAGGGATTCAAAAAGGAAGTGTTTTTTGTAAACACCCTTTTAAGGATGGATAGAGTTTTGGCTTGTAGAAATGAGCAGGAATTGGAGAAGATGTCCTGACTTCCTTCCATCCCAGCCACAACTCCAGCTGGTCTATTTTACCTAATCTAGACAGATGTTAGCAGCTGGTAAGGGGGCATCTGGCATTTAAGTGGCTTTCTCCCCTCTGGGCCATATGAGAGCCTGGCCACTAGTGTCTGAGGGACTCAGGAGAGAATGTGAACCTGAGTATCCTGAGGCAGCCAGCCCCGAGGGACTGTCCAACCTAGGGGAATGTCTGTATCCACGGGTATATCCCATCTCAAACGCTGGGAAGGGAGTTTGAAGCCGTTCCATCCTTGAGGTTGGGAGTTCATGAAAAGATGGTAAAGGTACAGTCTTCCTTCCTGTAGTGACTTCACAGTGATCTGACAAACTACATTTATTCTCCTGTCAGCCCCTGGGACAGAGACCATAGCACCTTCTAGTGCTCTTGGAAATGATACCACAGAAGGTTCTTAGCAGCACCTGCGCTCCAAGGAACAAAGAAAAATTTATGTCAGAGAAGGACAACAGCCAGGAGAGAGAGAGAGCAAGAGAGAGAGAGAGAGGAATACCAAAGCAATCAGAACTTAAAAAATAAGAACTTGTAAAAATTAGCACTACTGGAAGAGGTAGCCTATAATCTATACAAAAATAATAATAATAAGAGAAGCTGATGAGATTTAAGAGAAGTCTTCAAAAGACAGCCTGGAATTTAAGCAAACCAATGTGATTTTTAAATCATAACAAACTGAATTAGGTGAAGACGAGGATAGTCAGGGCTGAGACTCCAGTCAGGGCGGGGAGGGTCAGGTGGAACCACAGAGCTGACATGAAGACATGGCCACCATAAGCGAAAACAGTGATGCCACAAGAAGGAGACACAGCTGGAAAATAGGCCCATAATGAAACAATAAAGCAAGAAGAGTTCCTGCAGATAAAGTAAAATCAGTAACTGTCTTGCAAGTATTAACAAATTCTACACCCAAGCACATCTTGGTAAACTTCTGAATTCCAGAGGTAAAGCAATAAATCTTTCCAGTTCACAGGTAAAAAGACCAAGGAAGGAGAACCAGCTTGGCGTTCAACTCTGCTATATGGGAAGCTAGTGCCTAACATGGATGGACTTTGGAGAAGAAAGGACGGCAAGCTGAAATTCTTATCTAAAGAGTTAAAGAATTCCACAAAATGGATAACCCCCCTCGCAAGTCTGATTAAAGAAAAGAGAACAAAAAAGAAACAAGACAGGGAATGAAAAAGAGCCATCACCACAGATACAGAAAGGAGTAAAATAATTATAATAATTGATTATATGCTAATTCAATGACAAAAAATTTGAAGATCTAGAGGAAATTACCAAAATCAATCCAAGAGGTGAAAACCTGAATAACTAATTATAGTGAGAGAGAGAAGAAAGATATTAAAGTTCTACCATTAAAAAGGGCATCAGGACAGATGGTTCCACAGCTCAGTTTTCTAATCTTCAAAGAAGAGATAATTTCAATGTTAATTAACTTATATAGGCCATGGAAAAAAATGAAAACTTCTCAATTTATGTTATGAAGGAGGCATAATTTCAAGACTAAAATCTTATCAAGATAATATAGAAAAGGAAATAGGCCAATCTTACAGCTATAGATACAAAAATTCTAAATAAAATATTAACAAATAAAATCTAGCTACATGGTGAAAGAATATTACACTGTAATAATATGCTGTAACTAAGCAGAATTTAGTCTAGGATTACAAAGCACAACATCAAGAAATCTGTCAACATAAATATTTCCATCAGTATATTAAAGGTGAAAAAGCTTATCATCCTATCAATAGTTCCTGAAAAGGCTTTTGATAAAATTCAGGGCATCCCCATTTAAGCTTTAAGAAAAATAAGAACAAAATAATAGTTGTCAGATATAATAAAGTCTCTGTCAAAAACCAATACCCAATATCATTCTAATCAGCAAAATACCAAAAGCATTTCAATTAAAATCAAGAACCACGGGGTGCCTGGGTGGCTCAGTCAGGTAAGCATCTGCCTTCAGCTCAGGTTATGATCCTGGAGTCCTGGGATTGAGCCCCCTTATTGGGCTCCCTACTCTGCAGAGGTGCCCGCTGTGCTCCTTGACACATACCCCGGAGAAAAAGGATATTCTCACCTGCTCTGCTTGCCGCTCTCTCTGCTTGTGCTCTCTCTCTCACTGTCAAATAAATAAATAAAATCTTAAAAAAAAAAAAAAATGAAGAACCAGACAAGAATGCTCACTATTGCCATTTTAATTCAACATTTTTCTTAGAGATTACAAATGTAATAAGGTAAGAAAATGAAATGATTAGTATAAATATTTGAAAAAGAAATAAGGTATTGGAATATTTCTTTTCATTCATGGTTCTCTCTTTTTTTCCGAATTTACATCTGCTATTAACATTACTATTTAACATTGCCTTGGATGTTTTTAGGAAATACAGTAAGAACGTAAAATTAAGTAACTGACATAAATATGTGACAATATTTTCTTCCACCAATGACATGATTGCATTATTAGAAAATCTAGGAAGCAGTAGTTTTGTGGGTTTTTTTAACCCTCAAATTAATGAAGAATTTAATAGGATAGCAAGACTTATAGAAATGCATACAAAATTAGTCACTTCTCTACACTACAGCATGTTCACCAAAAAATAGATAAGAGGAAAAATCAAATTAATTTTAATGGCAAAATCTTTAAAATATTGAAGGATGAATATAAAAGAAAGGTATAGAACTATGTGAAAAAAATTCTATTAAAAAAAACATATGGGGCGCCTGGGTGGCACAGCGGTTAAGCGTCTGCCTTCGGCTCAGGGCGTGATCCCGGCGTTATGGAATCCAGCCCCACATCAGGCTCCTCCGCTATGAGCCTGCTTCTTCCTCTCCCACTCCCCCTGCTTGTGTTCCCTCTCTCGCTGGCTGTCTCTATCTCTGTCAAATAAATAAAATCTTAAAAAAAAAAAAACATAGAACTAAGTCTGAATAAATTTTAACACCATACAATTTGTTCAGAGGAGTTAATATCATAAAAAGTTTATTCTCTCCCCAAATAGAAATATAATGTAATCCCAATTATAATCCTAGAAGGTTTTTTGAATGTAAGTAAATTTTATTTTGAAGTATAACATACACACAGAAAAGCGTTCAAATCATAAACGTGCCCATGTAACTAACATCTCTGTAAAGAAATATAACGTAACCAGTCCCCTGGAACTCTGCCATCCTGCCTCCTCCCCATCCGTCCTACCGCCAAGGGGATATACCAACTTGACTTCTAATACCATAGACTTGTTTCCAACAGGTTGTGTGTTTTTTTTTTTTTTTTAAGATTTTATTTATTTATTTGACAGAGATAGAGACAGCCAGTGAGAGAGGGAACACAAGCAGGGGGAGTGGGTGAGGAAGAAGCAAGCTCATAGCGGAGGAGCCTGATGTGGGGCTCGATCCCATAACGCCGGGATCACGCCCTGAGCCAAAGGCAGACGCTTAACCGCTGTGCCACCCAGGCACCCCATCCAACAGGTTGTATTTTTTAACTGGATAAAATGCACTTAAAATTTACATGGAGGAATAAATATCCAAAAGAGAAGAAAATAGGAAAGAGAGTAACAGTTAGGGAGGCCTGACCTTATTGGATATCACAGCACTCCAAAAATCTTATCATCAAATCACTGTGTATTAGTACAGAAAGAGAACAACCAGGAGAGGAACAGGATAGGGAATTGAAAAAAATCGGTCCCATTACATGCAAGCATTTAATACCTAACAAAGTTGATAGTTTAGGTCAGCAGGGAAAAAATAGACTTAAATGATACTAGCTCAACTTACAGTTCTCTAAAACAACAAATTGTATCCCATCGTACATCATATGCCAAAACAATTCTAGACACGTTAAGGACTTTTCACATTTATATAAAATGAAAGGATAAATAGCTTAGAAGAAAATTTAAGTAAATACATGGATTGGAGTTCTCCATATCAGGATGGGAAGCCCAGAACCTCTGAAGGAAAAGACATATTTGACCTATTTAAGTTGAAAATGCTTAGCAAAATATGACAGCCAAGTGATAGGTTGGTGGTGGGGGATGCTTTACAGAGAGCAGAGAAATGATAAATAACAATAAGATAAAAGAGTTTACTTTGCTTACATTTCTTGAAGAACATTAAGGATCCAATTCACAATCCATGTCAACACACCTTAAACTACCCTTCCTCACGGTTTAACTTCGGAGATGAGAATGTTTAGGAAAGACACATGGCAGTTGCACAACACTGTGAATGTAACCAAATGCCACTGAATTGTTCACTTTAAATAGTCAATTTTATGTTACGTGAATTTCACCTCAGTAAATTACTTAGAAAAATACCCTTCGTCTCCCAGCCTGAAACTTTTGTATCTCTCTTTCAACTCTACCAAAAATGTTCCTCCAAGTGCAGCCCACACGCCCCTCCCATGAGTTCCCTTCTCTCTTCCTTCCCGTGTTTTTCTGGTCCTCTGTCTCTGTAGCCCCTCACAGTATTCCAGATCTCAGAATCCCAGGACATGGGCTGGCAAATGTGGAATTCTCCATGCGGGTGAGGAAAGAGGGAAGCTCAGGAGGAAAAGACACATTTTCCTTTAACAGGTGGTGGGAACAGGCGAGGGAAGGCTGGGATTACTCATGAGTGGCTTCTGTCCCACTTCACGTTCATATGTGAGTCTAAGGTAATTTGGGGACAGGCCGCCTTCGGCAGTCTGTCTCCCCCCCACACACACACCCTGAGCTACTGCCCCCGTCTGTCACCACAGCTGTTCTCAGCGCCCCCCAAAGTCAAGGCCCTGAGGCTGGGAGCCCCCAGTCTAGGTGACTTTGGATGGGGCCAGTGTACCTCTAGCCCGCTCTGGGGGGCGGGAGGGACGGAGGGAAAGCTCCGCACTTGGTAGCATGCAGGCTTGCCGAACAGGTGGTTTTGTTTATTTTTTGCCATTTGATATACAAAATTGTACGCTTTACTGAAACAGCCCCAGAGCTCAAGAACAACAAGTATGGGCACAGTGAGGTGGCATTTAATTAAAACACAGAAATATGAGCAGTAGACACCATGAAGGAGCAGCAAACTGCCACAAAATAAACATTCAAGCGGCCACCGCCCTTTGGCTGCTCAGCAGCTGAAAGGACAAGGAGACAGAAGTGTCCCCGGCTCCGCCCCTCACCCTGCTCCCCTCCTGCTTGGTGGGAAGGCAGGAACAGGGCCTGTCTGTGGGGTCAGGGCCCCCCAAGGTTCCAGAATGTCCTACTCCACCACTGCCTCTCTTCTTCCTGCCTTAAAGGCTATCTGTGTAGATCAGCTGTGTTTTTGGGAATCGCTCTCCTAGTACAGTATTACTAGTATCAACGAAAGCCATTATGGCACAGTAGAAAGAACTTTCGACTCCTTTTTTTGTTTTGTTTTTTAAGTCAAATTGACTTGACTTCAAAGCCTGGCTGTGTCATTTACCAACTTTGAATGTGCACAAATCACATAAACTCTCTAGGCTTCTGTTTGGTTGCCTCTGGGGCAAGGTTATTGGTTAGAACGATATGACCGGTTTATTGGGAGTCTTAATTCACTGGGGGCATAAACATGAAGTGGTTGTATTTTTCCTGAAATTGCTCCTAAACTGTACTTATGTCAAAGCCCCATTTCTGACCGAGGAGCAGCTGCTTTGACAGATCAGCCCAATTCCCCAATGTCTCAGGCGGCTTTTTATTATTAAACAGTTACTTTTAGTCAACAAGATTCTGCCTTGTTCCTGTTAAAATTTCAATAAATAAATAATAACATTTCAAATAGTTTCTCTCCCTCTTAGGATTGCCAGGTAAAATGTGTAATGCCCAATAAATTATAATTTTATTATTTTGTCAAGATTTTATTTATTTATGACAGAGAGAGAGCGCGCACAAACAGGGGGAAAAAGGCAGAGGGAGAGGGAGACGCAGACTCCGCACCGAGCAAGGAGCCCGAGGTGGGGCTCCGTCCCAGGATCCCGGGATCATAACCTGAGCCGAAGGCAGACGTTTAACCAACTGAGCCACCCAGGCGCCCCAGGTAAATTATAATTTTAGACAAATAATTTTTTTGTATAAGGATGTCTCATATAATACTCTTATTTTTCGTTGATAAATCTGACAACCCTACACTTGCTCCCAAGCACAGGATACACTTTGGCTTTAGAGAAGTGGTTCCCAATTCAGGGAACCACTGCTTATTAAAAATTTCAGTGCCTGTAGGGAATAGTATTGTAATAGTGTTGTATCGTGACACATGGTAGCTACACTTGTGGAGAGCACAGCATAACATAGAAGTTGAATCGCTATGTTGTACACCTGAAATTAATGCAACATTCTGTGTCAACTATATTCAAATAAAATAATTTTTTTTAAAAAAGAAAATGAATGAGGTGCCTGGGTGTCTCAGTCAGGTCAGTGACCCACTCTTGGGTTTGGCTCGGGTCATGATCTCAGGGTCATGAGATCAAGCCCAGAGTCAGGCTCCTTATTGGGGATGGAGCCTGCTTGAGATTCCCTGGGCGCCTCCCCACCCAGTGCACTCTAGATAGATAGATAGATAGATAGATAGATAGATAGATAGATAGATAGATAGACAGATAGATATCTTTTTAAAAAAACAAGGAAGTTATTTAAAAAAAAGAAGAAGAAAAATGAATGATCTTCTTCCAAAAGAAGACAAGTATAGGACAGGTGTTGCTATATCCAAAGAGAGAAATTGGAAGAAATAAAGAATGTATTGGTCCCAAGCGAGTTTTAAATTCAGCAGGGCAAATTTCATTAAAAGTCAAAGGCTAGAAATAAAAAGTAAACTATCAGTACCTGGATTCCACTCCAGACCAGATCAGTTAAATCAGAATATCTTATAATCTGATGAAGAATTTTATTCCACAAGTGATTGAATCATGCAACCACGGTTGAAATTATTGCTAGAGTGAGGGCGGTCTGGCTCGCTCTTGCCCTACCAACCCTCCTCCTTCCCAGCATGCATTGCTTTGGTGTTGTGGGAAGAGGAAGGGGAGGCAGGTCTTATCTTACGGGACTGCCTGCTGGAAGCTAGTCAATCTCTCTGTTGGTCACGACAGCTCCTCCGTTTGACACCCACTGGCCATTTGTTCCCAGTGTATGGCCGGCGTCCAAGATGGGTTCGCCTGAGGCGCATTTGTTGGTTCTTCGGAGGGCCTCGTGATTCTGCCTGGTCCCTGGTGTGGAGATCAGATCTGAGTTTGCCGTCTTTAGATCAGCCCTCTGCTACAGGTAACCCCCCAGCACCCTCTTGCCGCTGAGTCCCCTCCCCCGAGTCGGCAGCCTTCCAAGGGGGAGGATATTGGCAAGATAGCTTGAACCACGCCACCTTGCGCAGCTCAGCAAACCTGCAGGGTCTGCGGGGACCTCAAATGCCTGAGTTCTCTGAGCTTTGAGAAGTGGGGTACTTTGCACCTGTTCTCACGTGAGGGCCCGGGTTCCCCATTCCAGGACCCCCTCAGCAGGAACCACCACGTTACGCTCACGAGAACTTAGATTTGTTAAGATTTTCCGCCTGCCAGGTGCTGCGCTCAGCTATTTCAAACATGACCTCCTTTACTCCTGAAAACAGGGCAGGGAGTTAGGAATCATCCTCATTTTTTACTATAAGTAAATTTTGGGTAAGAGAGTTTAAGTAATTTGCTGAAGGTCATACAGTTAATAAGAAGCAGAGCTCAAATTTGACTCCAAAGAGCTTGCTTTTGCCACTGCAATTTATAAAACTCCCACCGTGATGTAATTTATGAACGAAGCTTATCTCACTGCCTAGTACACAGCAGGCCCTCGGCAAATATTAGTTCTCTTCCCAGAGAACCCTCCAACTGGAAATCTCTCATCCAGTACAATTCTATAATGTTCCATTCAAGTTACTCAAAAACCGTTTAAAGCTTTCTTTCATCACCCCGATGTATTAATGTTAATTAATTCACTCTTTTAAAACATATCATACGGCCAGGATCAGTCCTACTACTAAGATCGAGGATAAAAATAATTTAGTATTGGTTTCCCGTGGCTGTTGGAACAAATCACCACAAACTCGGTCACTTTATTTTTTCTTAAGTTTTTATTTAGATTTCAGCTAGTTAACACAGAGTGCTATATGAGTTTCAGGTGTACAATATAGTGATTTTTTAAAAAAGATTTTATTTATTTATTTGACAGAGATAGAGAAAGCCAGCAAGAGAGGGAACACAAGCAGGCGGAGTGGGAGAGGAAGAAGCAGGCTCAAAGCGGAGGAGCCTGATGTGGGGCTCGATCCCATAATGCTGGGATCATGCCCTGAGCCGAAGGCAGACGCTTAACCCCTGTGCCACCCAGGCACCCCTACAATGTAGTGATTTAACGCTTCCACACACACCTGGTGCTCATCACAAGCATCCTCCTTAATCCCCATCACCTATTTCACCCGTCCCCCCACCCACCTCCCCTCTGCGAACCATCGGTGTGTTCTCTATAGTTCAGTCTGTTTCTTGGTTTGCCCCCCCCTTCCCCTTTGCTTGTTTGTTTTGTTTCTTAAATTCCACATACGAGTGAAATCACATGGTGTTTGTCTTTCTCTGACTTATTTCACTTAGTATTATACTCTCTAGCTGCATCCATGTTGTTGCAAATGGCATGATTTCATTCTTTTTTATGGCTGAGTAGTATTCCAGTGTGTGTGTGTGTGTGTGTGTGTGTGTGTGTGTGTGTGTGTGTCCTCTTTATCTATTCATCAGTCAGACTCAGTCACTTCATTCTATCACAGTTCTGAGGCTGGAAGTCTGATATCAAGATGTCAGGAGTGGTGCACTCCTTCTGAAGATTCTGGGGGGATATCTTTCCTTGCCTCTTCACACCATCAGCATGAGTAACGGGGAGTTTCTGAAGGATTTGAAACAGGGAGGAGTGACATGATGAGATGTTAGAAATATCACTCTGGAGTGATGTTGGGGAGACAAAAAGGGAAATTAGCAGGTAGCTTAGAACTTCTAAGATTTCATAGACTACTACTAACAGTAATATAATAATGATAATAGTGTTATTGAAATTTGTCAACTTTATTGTTTTTGCCAAATAAGGATTAAAGGGAAAAAAGATTATTTAAGATTTTGTTTTTAATGAAACACATTTTCATACCAAAAAAGTATGAAGGACAATCTCAGATTAGAGGTGAGTTCTTTTTTTTTCTTTTATAGCTTTTTTTGTGGTAAAATATATATAACATAAAATTTATAATTTAACCATTTCTGTGTGTTACAGTTTTATGGCACTAAGTACATTCACATATTGTGTGACATTTATCACCATTCTTCTCCAGAACTTTTTCATCTTCCCCAACTGAAACTCTGTCCCCCTCAAACGCTGGCTCTCCATTCCCCTACTCCCCTGCACCTGGCAGCCACTTTCCACTTTGTATGAATTTGACTGTTCTAGGTACCTCATAAAAATGGAATCATATAATACTTGTCCCTTTGGGACTGGTATAGTTCACTTAGCACAATGTTTTCAAGGTTCATCCATGTTGTAGCATGTGTCAGAATTGCCTTCCTTTTCCTTCCTTTTTAAGGGTGAACAATATTGCATGTTTTGTTTCTCCATTCTGTAGATGGACAGTGAGTTTGTTTCCACCTTTTAACTATTGTGAATAATGCTGTTGTGAACATGGTTGTACAAATATCTGTTTGAGTCCCTGCTCTCAGTTCTTTGGGGGTATATACTCAGAAGTAGACTTGCTGGATCATATCGAAATTCTATGTTTAATTTTCTGAAGAAACATCATCTTGTTTTCCACAGTGGCTGCTCTCTTTTACATTCCTTCCAGCAATGCAGAGTCCCAATTTCCCCATATCCTTACCAGCACTTGTTATTTTTTGTAATTTTTTTAAATAATTGCCATCTGAATGAGTGTGAAGTGGTATCTCATTGTGGTTTTGATTTGCATTTCTCTAATGCTTAGTTATGCTGAACATCTTTTTATGGGTTTCTTGGCCATTTGTCTTTGGAGAAATGTCTGTTCTAGTTCTTTGCCAATTTTTAAAAAATATTTTATTTATTTATTTGAGAGAGAACACGCATGAGTAGGGGGAGAAGCAGAGGGAGAGGGACAAGTGGACTCCACACTGAGCTCAGGGCCTGTAATATGGGGCTCGATCTCAAGACCATGAGATCATGACCTGAGCTGAAATCAAGAGTCAGTTGCTTAACCCACTGAGCCACCCAGGTGCCCCTCTTTGCCCATTTTTTAAGTGAATTGTTTGTTTTGTTGTTGTTGTGTTACAGGACTTCTTTCTATATTCTGAATATTAATCTCTTATCAGAGAAATGATCTGTAAGTATTTTCTCCATTTCCATTGATTGTCTTTCACTCTCTTGGTAGTGTCCTTTGATGCACAGAAGTTTCTCATTTTGATGAAGTCCAATTTTCATCTATTTTTTCCCATTGTTGCCTGTGCCTTTGGCATCATATTGAAAAAAAATCTTTGTCAAATCTAATGCCATGAAGCTTTTCCCTATGTTTTCTTCTAAGAGTTCTATAGTTTTATTTTTATAGTTAGGTCCTTATTCCATTTTGAATTAATTTTGGTATATGGTGTAAGGCAAGGGTCCAACTTCATTCTTTAACATGCAGATATTCGGTTTTGATTTCTCCATTGTAAATAAATTTAGACTTAGGGAGAAAATGACTGCATCGTCCTTAAATTTATTTCTCCCTTCGGATTGGTACACATTTCACTAGAATCTGTGGAATGATACTTGGAAACTCCAGTCTAGGAGAGAGACAATTGTGGCCTAAACTAGACCTGTAGAGTGGGGTTGGGCAGGAGAGGTAGGGCCCAAAATGAGCACTTTCTCTGATGCAGAATCCACAGGATGTCATGGATGATGGGATATGGAATGTGGTGAAGTCCAGGCAGAAGTCTGTTTGAGTAATGGAGCAAATCATCTTGTCTTTAATCGTTGAACATAGAGAAAATTAATCTTAAAAGCTGGAAGCTAAATTAGAATTCCTCTTGAAGAGGAAACAAATTTCTGTTTAGGAAACATCTCCAGTCATTCACTGGGGAGTGGAGGGAATAAACATAGGCCTTGATATGAAGAAGAGAGGGCAAGGGAAGGCTGAACTCATTTGCAAAGGAAATGAGAGTGTTTTAGTTGAACAGGACAGGCACAGAGAGAGAGAAGAAGGACCCAGGAGGATAAGGGAGAATAAAGAAATGCAAGGGAGTTGGGGCCAGAGGAAGGTGTTGAGTATGATGGTGGAAGTTGGTGCCTAAGGGGAAAGAGAGCCAGACTGTGTAGAGACTTTGAAGAACAGGTTAATATCTCATGTGGCTTGTTGTTCCGCATGGTCTGTAACCACCTCCATTATCTTCAACTTCCAGTAGCCATCTACACAAACTATTGGTGATACTGGTTCTTTGGGAAGTAAGTCAAAGAAAAGGGGCCTAGGTACCTTTATAGATCCAAGGGAGAGAGAAGGATGGTAAGTGAGGTGCAAAAAAACCCCAGATCTTTTCTTCCCCAACTTGTGAAAAAAATCTTCCACTTGGCAAGCCTGAACCAATCTCCGGGGCAATGGGAATGCACAGCGCTGATGAGCTTACATTGGTCCCTCCTCATCTCTGAAAGGATCACTGACACAAAAAGATGACGGTAATGCTGACATACGACCCGGCCTACCCCTGAGGTTAAGGGCAGGGCCAACTCTTCTGCCACACCTGCTGGGGAAATAGGGGTACATGGACTTGCCCTCAGCATTTGCTTCCCCTACCAACCTGCTGAATGGTTGCTAGTTTCTTCCAGTTGGTTCATGGATTTGAGCTCCTGGCTTCTGGCTCCACCCCCACCGTCTTGGTGCTTCCTGGGACACAGACCTCTCCTTGTGCCTGTGGCGCTCAGCAGCCTCCTGAATCTCCTGTCACACGGTCTGCGATGCAGAGTGGCATCAGGGAGCAGGGAGCCGTGATAAAAGTACTGGGAAAAATGCATGCAGGTGGCTTAAGCCACATTCCTATGTAGCAAAAAATCAGTCTGCATCATGTTCAACTTCTGTTCTTAAAAATCTCTCTCTTACCTTATGCAAGGCTGAGCAACTCTTTAGGATGATGACATGAATTTTCCTGGAAGGAGCTCATGTAATGCTTCTAAAACCTATCTTGTGTTTGTGGGAACAAACCAGGACACTACTCTCTAGCTTCTTTTCCTCTTTTCACGTGTCTATTTTACAGATCAAGAAATGCCTAGATGCTAGAATAGGCTCTCATTACTTCTTGCTTTTCCTTTGAGACTAATAAGCTCCTGGCGTGTGGGACAATTTTTGAGGGCCCAGCAAATGACCCCCACTCCTTACCATCTATGAAATTTGGGAAACACAGCAGAAGAGAGAAGAGACAACAGCAGCCCCCACCAGCACTACCAAAAACAGAGCAAGAGACCAGGAGGATAGCAAAGATTGGAGGTTATTTGTCAAAATGCACAACAAACAAAAGGAAATCGTGCAGTGAGAAATGTGCCTGGGCCACCAGCCTTTGAGGACCGGAAGGCTTCTGCTATAGATGGCCCACCTCTGCAGGGCATTGATCAAGTAAAAGCTGGACAAAGGGGAGATGGCGCCAATGGCTGAGTGTGGAAGCAGAAACAGGAAAATAATGGATATTGGAAATCAAGGAATGAGGACATTGAATGATGACAGGAAAGAGCGTGACTTCCCCACACTGGAGCTATTTGCAAGCAGCTGGCCACCTATGGATTTCCTGTAAAGTATCCCAGATCTCCAAGAAGAGACTTTGTAATTAGAGACCAGGCTAAAATGGCAAGCATGGAACAGATCAGTGTCTTCAGTTTTTAAGAAGGATTTTTCTGTCATAAAAGGTAGCAGATACTGATGAAAAGCATGAGGACACAACACATCTAATCCCATCACCCAGGGAGCACAGTAAGCAACTCTTTGGCTCCTACAGCCTTTGTTTCATCTGTGCATATATGAACACCTTCAAACTGTCCCTCCTCAGATTAGGAAATCATAAGGCACATTCTGTGCTGTGACCTGCTTTCTCACTTAAAAATAGATAATGATGTTGCCTCATATCAATGCATATAGTTCATATCACTTTTAATGACTGAATAGTTTTCAATCATATGGATTTAAACTCTTTGAATTTTCTCTGGATTAGAAATTTATCTTTTGTACTTTTTAATCATTATAAACAATATTACAGGAGAGTCTTTGCTGATCAAACTCAGGATACAGCCATGATGATTATTTCAGGATAAATTCCTACAAGTAGAATTGCTGGAACAAAGGGCATGCGTGTTTTTAAAGAAGTTGAATAGTACTGCAAATTCCCTTTCTAAAGGTCGTACCAATTATACTTCTGGGTCCTGCTGGCAGCGCATACACATCCCCATTTTCTTACATTCTTAATAAAGTGCACCTCACAAGATGTTAATTCAGAACACTGGCCACACTAATTAGGCAGATTTGAAGGGAAGCACACATCAACACTTAATCATTGCAGTTTGCTTCCATATTCAGCCCTCCACACCCCCTTGACACTCTCTCCTTGCTTTCTCCTTGGCATTATTTGGGTACCCATCTCTCTCTTGCATGAGGCTTAGCTCATCTGAGGGTGAGAAACATGTCTGATTCAATTTATAGTGTAGATCCCTGAGGGCCTAGCCCAGAGTTTTGTTTGTGATTGAATTGTTCAATATTTGTTAAAGTAAATGAACAGAATTCAAATGTATGATTTAGATCCACAGTAACATAAGAGACAGAAAGCGACACCGTGTAGGGGGAAAACATAGCATTCTGTAAATTATGAAAAGAATGAAAGGGATAGTTTTATTTCGAAGTTGAAACGCTGCTTAGCAAGAGTCCTTCCCCTTGGGTTGCTGACAGTATCCTTGCCAATGTTGCCCGTAGTCCACATCCTCATTTAGTTCTGAATTCCCTTCTTCTGACTCTCGTCAGCAGCCTATTGAGCACTGAGCACGTCAGTGACATAAAACTCGGTCACTGCACGCATGGGTTTTACAAAGGAGCTGGAGAGTGGAAACGTGCATGTTGATGCAACCATAGTTATCAAACACTCATGGGCTCATGGGATACAGAAATAAATAACACTAGCTTATAATCCCAGGGAGAAGAGAGACCGTAGACAACTTATTTCCCCACTGTGGGATTAGTGTCGTCCGTATACCAGCATGGTGGCCGCAGAAGCACTGTGGTGTGTGGGGAGCAAAGCATGAGCTTCGGAATCAGGTAGACCTTCATCTGAATTTATGATTGTCTGCTTTCTGACTCTGTGACCCTGGCAAGCTGCTTCAAGCTTCAGTTTTCTTCTGTCAAGCTTCCTGTGCGGGTTGAATGGAATAATGTGTGTGAGGGGCCCTCAAAACCTGTAGATGGTAAATGATTGCTCTTAGCAGGAAGGTCAGGGAAGGATTCAGAGGAGGGGGTGCCAAGACTGAAGCAGGAAGGCAAATGTGATGTTACTGGGCACAAATCATGGTGAAAGGCATTCAAGCAAAAGGAACAGGATGGGCAAAGTGGGGGCGTGGAAACCACTGGTCTGTTTTGAGAGTTATCGTAGTTTCATGGTATTGTACCATAAAATAAGAAACAAGGAAGGGCAAGAAATGAGCAGCAAGATGTAGGCAAAAGACAGATCAGGGGAGGGCTTTGTACATCATAGTGAGAATGTGGATGTTTCCTTCTACAACTGTGTAGTCCAGTCCAGTAGCCGTTAGCCACATGTGGCTATTTAAATTTAAAGGAACAAAATCAAATAAAATTTAAAATTCAGTTCCTCAGTCACACAAGCCACATTTCAATAACCACATTTCGGTAGACAGTCTCAATAGTCACATAAGACTAGTGGTTACCATATTGGACAGTCCAGATAGAGAACATTTCCATCATTGTTGAAAGTTCTATTGGACAACACTGTTCTAGAACCTTGTGATTGAAAGTGGTTAGCAGACCAGAAGCATGGGCCTGACCCAGAGCTTGTGAGAAATGCAGGGTCTCAGGCTTCACCCCAGATCTAGGGAATTAGAATCTACACTTTTAACAAGTTCCACACCCCCCTCCCCCAACCCACCCTCAGAGATTCATATATATATGGAAGCTTGAGCCACACTGCTCTCTGGAATGGGGAGTCACTGAACAGTTTAAGCAGAAGAAGCATGGTCAAACTCTCATATTTCTTTTTATTATTTCCATTTTTTTTTTTTTTATGTAGGCTCCACACCCAGCATGGAGCCCAACACAGGGCTTGAACTCACGACCTGAGCTGAGACCAAGAGCCAGGTTCTTCACTGACTGAGCCATCCAAGCACCCACTTGTTAATGTTTTCGTTTCAGTATCTCCCCATTCTGCCCTCCTACCCCACCAACCACCATATTACTCTATGTCTGTGAGTAGAATAGAATTTTCTTTCTGTGCCTGTCTTATATCACTTAGGAGCATAATGTCCTCCAGGCTTATCCATGTTGTTGCAAATGACAGGACTTCCTTCTTTATTGAGGGCTAAATTATATATATATGTATCACATTATATATATATACATATATATGATATACATATCATTTTATATATATATTTTATATATATACATATATATATGATATACATATATATCACATTTTCTTTATCCATTCATCCTTCGAGGCACACTTGGGTTGTTTTCATATCTTGGCTATTATGAATAATGCTGTAGTGAACGTGGGAGTACAAATACCTCTTGGAAATACTGACTTTGTTTCCTTTGGATAAATCCCAGAAGTGGGATTGCTGGATCACAGGGTAGTTCTGTTTTTAATTTTTCAGGGAACCTCCATACTATTTTCCATAATGGTTATACCAATTTACATTTCCTCCAACAGTGCACAAAGGCTCTCTTTTCTCCACGTCCTTGCCAAGATTTACCTTTTGATAACAGCCACTCTCACAGATGTGAGGTGATACCTCATTTTGGTTTTGATTTGCATTTCCCTGATGATCTGTAATGTTGACCATTTTTCATATATTTTTGTATCTATTTGGCCATTTATATGTCTTCTTTTGAGAAATGTCTATTTGGGACCTTTTCCCATTTTTTAACTGGGCTATTTGTTTTTTTGTTATTGAGTTCCTTATGTATTTTCTAAGTAAGCCCCTTATCAGATTCGCAAGTATTTTCTCTCATTCCATAGGTTGTCTCTTCACTCTGTTGATTGTTTCCTTTGCTATGCAGAAGCTTTTTAGTTTAATGCAATCCCACTTGTCTATTTTTGGTTTTGTTCCCTGTGCTTTTGGGGTCATATCCAAAAAAATCGTTGCTCATACCATTTCCCTATGTTTTCTTCTAGGATTTTTAGTTCAGGTCTTAGACGTAAATCTTTAATCCACTTCGAGTTGACTTTTGTGTATGGAGAGAGGTAAGGTCCAGTTCCCTTCTTCTGCATGTAGATATCTACTTTTCTCAGGATCATTTATTGAAGAAACTGTCCTTTTCCCTTTGTGTATTCTTGGCATCCTTGTTGATGCTCCTTTGACCATATACGAAAGGGTTTGTTTCTACATTCTCTATTCTGTTCCATTGGTCTCTATGTGTGTTTTTATGCCAATAACCACACTGTTTTGATTACTATATCTTCATAATATAGTTTTAAATCAGGAAGTGTGATGCCTCCAGCTTTGTTCTTCTTTTACAACACTGCTCTGGCTATGTAGGTCTTCTGTGATTCAATATGAATTTTAGGATTTTCTTTTCTACTTTTGTGAAAAATGTTATAGAATTTTAATAAGGATTGCATTGAATGTGTATATCCCTTAAGTAGTATGGACATTTTAACAATAATAATTCTTCCAATTCATGAACACAGGACATCTTTCCATTTATTTGTGTGTTCTTCACATTGTTTCATCATGCTTTCAAAACCTGCATTTTATTTTTTATTTTTAATTATTTTTATTAGTTTCAGAGGTAGAATTTAGTGATTCATCAGTTGCATGTAACACCCAGTGCTCATCACATCAAGTGTCCTCCTTAATGCCCATCACCCAGTTACCCCACCCTCCACCTCCCTCCGCTCCAGCAACCCTCAGTTTGTTTTCTAGAGTTCAGCATCCCTTATGGTTTGCCTCCCTCTCAATTTTCATGTTATTTTATTTTATTTTTCCTTCCCTTCCCCTATGTTCATGTTCTGGTTCTTAAATCCCACATATGAGTGAAATCATATGGTATTTGTCTTTCTCTGACTGACTTATTTCACTTAGCATAATACCCTCTAGTTCCATCCACGTCATTGCAAATGGCAAGATTTCATTCTTGTTGATGGCTGAGTACTATTCCATTGTGTATGTACACCACATCTTCTTTATCCATTCATCTGTTGATGGACATCTGGGCTCTTTCCATACTTTGGCTATTGTGGACATTGCTGCCAAAAACATTGGGGTGCAAGTGCCCCTTCAGATCACTATGTTCTTATCCTTTGGATAAATACCTAATAGTGCAATTGCTGGGTCATAGGGAAGCTCTATTTTTAACTTTTTAAAGACCCTCCATACTGTTTTCCAGAACGGCTGCACCAGTTTGCATTCCCATCAACAGTGTAAGAGGGTTTCCCCTTCTCCACATCCTCGCCAACATCTGTTGTTTCCTGAGTTGTTCATTTAGCCCTTCTGACCATTGTGAGGTGGTATCCCATTGCGGTCAAAACCTGCATTTTAGAAGTTTATTCTAGTGGAAGGATAAATAAAAGGAAAGCAAGACCAGAGGAAGAGAGACCTGTCAGGAGGCACTAGCAATTGGGCTACTGTTGCCACTTTTGAGCAAATTAGAAAAGGTCACCTTTTTGTCAAAACAACCAAAACCGGCTTGATGAGCAGTGTGCAGGCTGGCTTTAAGCCTTGCTTTGGTCCAGGCACCCTCTGCGATGACTACTGTGCCTGAGCACGCGAGGAAGCCTGGTGGCAACTGTGCAGGTGCGTGACGAGGAAGGCCCGAAGGACACAGCTTGACACAGCTTGAGGATGTTGATGACCGGTAATAAGACACCACTCTACAGGGCGCTGTTTTGTAAAATGCCATGTGCCCTGGGAGGCAAGGGCAGCGGCAGTCATGAGGAAGTGAGGCTCTGTCCTACAAGGACCAAAACAGAGGGCTGGCCTTTTCACACCGGGTGCTATTGGGCAGCGCTGCTCTGTAGTGTCCCTGTTCCATTTCACAAAAGGAAAGTGATTAAACTAATTGCCTTAAACCAGTGCTGTATTTCATGTGTATAATACCCATAATTTGGGGTTTGAATATAATTGCAGAAAATTATACTAATCACAGGAAAACTTCATTAAACTCTTTATTCTAAAGAGTGTAGTTTTAAGCAATCAGTAGTCCCTAGTTGAAATGGTACCTTCTTGTTTTATAATGAAAGATGTTGAATACTTCAGAACTCTGTTAATTCAAAGTCCATTTTTTTCTAAAATCATGGGAGTTTCAGAGAATATTCACCCATTTGGAGTATAGTCACCTTTTAAACCTTGAGACATGATGTTAAAAAAAGATTAAAAGCAAAAAACCAACATCACCTAGAAGCAACCGTAAGTGGAGTCTTTAAAACTCAGTTCTCACTATTCCAAATTCTTTTGCATTTCTCAGACAAATTTTAAAGTATGCACTTCCAGTTTCCTTCGATAATGAGTTAGGGCAGAGAAAATGTCTACCATTTGCTACACAAACACACACACAAATGCACACCCCCTGTATTGACCAGAGCTCCTGCAGGAATCTGATGGTATACTCATTCATGGTAATTGAGGAGTTAAAAGGGTCATATATAGCGTGTGGATAGGGGCTAAGGGAATTAACAAGGACAGCAGCAACCTGGGTCCAGCCACAGCTGGCAGCTGTTCACCACCCTAGGCCAGAAGGGGAAAGAGGAGAGGGCGCTTCCTGAAACTCTCTGAGGGTAGCTACAAGAGAAGGCTGACCACGAGGAGATTTGGCCTTTGGTAGAAGGATACAACCAATTTACAATGACCTGCCAGGAAGGGAGTTGAAGAGATATATATGCCAACCGCACACTCCTTCTTCTGGCACCTCCCTTTGGCCAAACCCAGTATAGGTTGCCAAATGGTAAAGAAATCCACTGCTGCAGTTCCTTCAAGGGAGGCTCCGAAAACACAAAGCAAGGTGGAGAAGCGTGAAGAGTGAATGGACAGTATCCACCATTCATTCATAAGCACATGCCTGGTTATCACAAACAGACTTACATTTCCATAACACCCTACAGTTAGCAAGTACTTCCAAATATTTCTTAAAATATGCCCCTGACTTATGGCAGGTGACTCCATATGCATTTACTGAATAAATCAATGAAATACATTTTTTTGCAACTGAACTAATTTTTTCTTATTTACAGTAATTAGGTTTTAGATATATTTTTTATTATAAAAAACACATAACATAATTGACCATTTTAGCCATTTTACAGTGTACAATTCAGTGGCATTAAGCACATTCATGATGTTGTACAACCACCGTTATTATCTAGTTCCAGAACTCTTCCATTACCTTAAATGGAAACCCCATACTACAAATTAATTTTTTAAATGACAGACTTGTTATGCATGTAGACATTTGTGAAAGGCTAATGGTATATAAGATCTACTAAATGGTGTGACAATTTTCCTAGCAGTCAGGATAAAAAGACCAAAACTTCAAAATGATCTTGTCTATAGAAGCATATTGAAATACACAGAGTAGTTACATGGAGTTACATAGAATTAACATACATAGAGCAGTTACTTCAAATATAGAACCTGCATATTTGCGGAAATAACTTCCTGTTGACTACCCTGATTGATCAAATTGGGCTGAAAGTCGATCCATTTTTCACTTCAGTTTGACTGTAGAGATGGTAATGCGTGGATGGCACATCCTTCTTTCCTCTCCAACGATGAAATAGCCATTTTCAGGTCCTGGGCTTTGCTGATGAGGCCAAAATAAATTCCCGAAGAGTTTTGAGCAAACATAATTTCAGTCTCAGGTGGCCTGTTGATGGCAGATGGGATGTCTTGTCCTGGTTCTGCTGTTTAGCTGGTGATCTGGCCTCCCTTATCTAGTAAAAAAAAAAGAAAAGAAAAGAAAAGATGGTGCCAGACTTTGATCCGTAAAACCCCTGACAGCTCTCACATCCCTTGCTACTCCAGGATCTGCCCAAAAACCTCTAAAGCTTTCACTGGAAAACACTCTCAGTCTAAGCACATCAAATATCTAAACACGCAGTGTTCACCCTTCTGATGAAACAGCCAGTGTGGAATTTGACCCTTTCAGCATATCATGGATGTGAAAGCCAGTGTTCCGTGCATAGAAAGCCAGGTGGGGACAGGTGTAGCACGGAGGGAAACAAGGAAGCCAAATCCATTGATGAACAGAGGTTTGAATGGGTATTTTAATGATATAGAGAGGCTAGCTCTGACCTTTCATGAGAAGCACGGATTTCCTGGTGGAGCTGGCAGACTAGCACTGATCCATCCCCACTTGGTCTCCTTGGTAACCAAGGGCCTAGGTCTGTGAGGCGTTTGCAGAATATCTGGCCAGAATTAAGGTGTAGACCACCGCTATCCAGAGATCAAGTCCATAGCCTTGGCCTTTGAAGACCGCAAGCTAATCAAGGAATTGGCGGCCCCAGGCAGGGATGTTTAGCACCCAGTACTGCTGGGGAGTCCGGTTCACACAGGGGTGGAGGACATAGGCTCTGGAAGCAGACTGGTTGGGACTGAATACCAGCATGTCTCTCACCGTAGGGTGGAAACGTGCCTGAGTTTTAATTTGCCTTTCTGGGCCTCAATTTCCTCTTTTGTAAAATGAGTTTCATAAAAGTAACTTCCTCATGCAGTTGTTGAAAGGATTAAAGATATTTAAATACTAAAAGTGCCCAGAGTCATATACAGTGAGAGCTCAACTCCAACAGGCCAGCTGTAGTAACAATACAATGATTATGTAACACCAATAAGAAAAATAGAGATTTTCAAGATGATCACAGGCAGCATTGTTTTAGGGAACCCCATAGCAAAGATGGTAGGACTTCAAAACTGCAGCTGGGAAACCCTCTGCCATGGTCCCATAACAAATAGGTAAGCTTAGACCAGCAGGGCAGGAATTTGAACAGCAGCAACAAATGGAGCAGGTCAACATCAGTGGCTTTGGCATCAGACAGATCAGAGTTGGGATCCTGGCTCTGTAGACTACCAGCTAAGCACCCGTGAGTGGCTCAGTCTAAGCTTTGCTTTCCTCAGATTACAGCGAGGAGACTGGCAGAACTACCCTATCGGTCGTGCTAGTGATTAAGGGACAGTGCATGAAGAGCGCTCAGTGCACTGCCTGGAATGAAGCAAGTGGCCAACAATTATGAATATTATTACGAGGTGCAATTGTGCCTCATTAGGCCCCAGTTTTCCTCCACATCCCTCAAGGTATATTCCTGATTCATTCATTTCATCCGACAAACATCTGCCAATGCTGGCTTTGTGTCTGTTACTAAATGGACACGAGGAATTCCAAACTTAATTACAAGATGAAGTTCATGCCGCCAGTCTAGTCTGGAGGCGATTCGTAGACCCACCAAGTAACAGGAGAGCCACCTTGGAGGACTTCTGGCACAGGTGTGAGAGTACAGGGAGGGAGCAGCGGGGCAGGGTTGGGGTGGGTGGTGAGGCTGTTCAGGACTTAAGGGACATCTGGAAGGTGGTCTTATTAGCTGAGGAGAGGCAGTGGTGTCTAGCAGTGAGGGGCCCAGGCTCTAGTCCCAGACGGCTGATGCTCTCAGTCCCAGATGGGCCTCCATGAGCTCATGGGACCTTGCTCAAGTCACTTCAACCCTCTTTGCCTAGTTTCCTTAGCTGTGAAATGGTGAAATGATAATACGTACAGAATTAAGTGAGTTAAAAACCTGTGAAGCACTGAACAGCGCCCGACTGGTAGTAAAAGTTACTGTTAGATGGTGGGAAGAGAGAGGGAGATATTTTTTTGGCAGAGAAGATATCAGGACCTTTGCTTTTTGGTTTTTTTTGGTTTGCTTTTTAACTAGATATGCCCGTGTAATACTTCCATTGGACCCCTCAAAGTCTAGAAAGGTGGATCCTCTTAATCTATCTTCAGGAAGAACCCAGTCTTATCACAGCTTATCAAAAACACGTGTGGCTGTCAAAGGCTGGCATACATATTTTTCTAACCTTTCCTTTGGGCCACTTTTCAGCAAGTGCTGCCTCAATCCCACGTGACCACACAGAAGCCCCTTCTCCTCAGCCACCTACCTGCCCACCATCTCCACTCTCATCTCCATAGGGTCCCAGCCCCTTCCTGTCATTGCCCCCAGAGTGGAGCTAGTGAAGGCCATCTCTCAGGGCTCCCATCATTCTTTGACTGGGGTCCTGTTTGCCTGGGTTTCTGTGGCACCCACCACATAAGGCAGCCTCTTTTGAGCTGAAATCAATCACCTCCCATAGAACAATTGGTATTTTATACTGAGAAACCTCCTCCCCACTAAGGGAGAACAGGGAGGGACAATGGGGGTGGACAGTGTTGAATGTGTGGAAAATATATTAAGGAATTTCCTACTCGATTTCCCACTCTCAAGTCTGGCATAAAGAACGTTTCATGGGCTTCCTTTATAAGGTCACCCAATGCCACACTTAAGCCCCTAAGGCAGAATTTAGGAGGGTTAAGGGTTTAATGGACGATTCGCGTTGCTGAAGAGCAGCTGGATAGAGGCGCCACCCTCCGCCCCCATTGGGATTCTGATTCCAGCAGTATCGAAAGTCCTAATCATCCCAGCAACTCAGTGAGCAGCTCGGCACAGTGTGTCACCGTGACGCCCGTCACTGGATGCATTTGGCTTTGCCGGCCATATGGCAGTGCGGAAGAGCTCCTTTGTAGTTTGATGGTCTGGAAACGACTAAGGCTCTCTTCATGTTCTGTGTTGCTGGCTCGTTTCTGTTTGGAAGAGCTGATGCTACTAGGGCTTACCTTGCCCTCGACATTGCCGAAGGAGCCCTATGAACAGATCCTTTTCATCTCTCAGGCACGAAGATCTCAACTTGTCAGGCAGATGGGTAAGGAGCAGCAGTTCAGAAGCACTTAACGGTGAGCAAGCAGCATTTCTTGAACAACAAATATAAACACGCCAATGGCTCCGTCTAGTAGGGGAGAGAGAGAGGAGGGAAATGTCACTCACCAGCAAAATGGAAAAAGACAGAGTGGAGGGGTCCCTGGGAGGCCATAGGAGATACAAGAGCCAGAAACAGTTCCAAAAGCAAGCTCAGTTGAGTCGTAGAAGAGCCGCGTACTTACAGAGCACATACTAAAGCCGGGTCCTCTCCTGGATAGCCTACTCATGTTTTTTCCCTCATTCTCCCACCAAAGTCACAAAGCTAATAATTATTGGAGCTGGAGTTTGAATCTAGGTCAGTTTGAGCCCAAAACCATCCCCCTTCATCCCACTGCTGAGGAAGCAGGCAGGCCTGGGTGGCTGGAGGATGGGATCCCAGGCCAAGAGAATCACCTTCCCAAGGGGTGGGAATCCATCACAGATAGAAGTCAGACAGAAGGGTAGTTATGGAAATCCTTTCCCACGTCTGAGGCAGGCCCACAGCATGGTTTGTTGCTGAACCCTGAAGTGGCCTTAAAATCCTTCTCAATCCAGCACTCCAGGACCAGCATGAATCATATTTGAAAATGATTTGCCACATAGAAGAAAAGAGCAGATCTGGAAGAGCCATAGGGGTTTCTAGAAGAATCTCTCAGAGCCAGAAGTTCAGGAAGCATGATTTGAATTTTCTCAAATTCTCAGTCGAGAACTTAGGGGAGGAAGTTATTAACCTGAAAATCTTACCGCTAAAAGGTTGAGGCTAATGCTTACTCAAGATAAGATCTGAGTTCAGGTCAGGATGGCTTTTGCAGGGCGGGGGAGGGGGGGAGGTCTTGCACTGAAATCTCACTTAGCTGCTGGTAAACACTTGTTGACTACCCCAAACTCATACTCCAGATGATACTGAAAGCTTAGTAAGAAGTGCCCCAGATTGGGCCTTGGCATTGAAAACTTAACAGCCAAACGGATTCACACCAGCTGCTTGCTTTGCTTTCCTTAATTAAAGCACTCTGTAGTTAAGTAAAGGCTGCCCAACTTGGGCTGGCGCATTAATGTGAGGCTGAACTAACCTGGAACATCACTCTGACCCAGCCAGAACTTTGATTAAAAACCTGCAACGTTTTCTACCTCAACGGTTTTTGAGCACTTGGCTGATGTCTGATGCCCAATTGGGATTAATCTCCACATCCTATTAAGAGGAACAACTATTTCTCAAGTAGTTGGGTTCTTTTCCTGGCTGCAATATCTTTGTAATATCTTTCCAGGGGCTCCTGTGGGCTTAAATATATGACATTCAAAAAATAATATGTAAATGAATTTCTATCCATTTCATCGAGGGAGTTGTTTTCTCCATTTGTAATCTTTTCTTATGATTTTATTCTTCTTGCAGGAAACAGAAGTAGAGGTGCATTCAGGCCATGTGTGTAATTTTGGGATCCGCTTTCTGTAATGAAAGTGGAAGCAAAGCCCAGATAAGAGCTCCAACTGCTTCAGAAGAACATTGCAAAGCCCAGTGGTCCTGACCAAGTTGTCACACACAGAGCAGAACTATCGATGAGAGCCATACAACATCTGTTGCCCAGGTAACCATCAATCCACTAAGCCAGCTCTGAGTCATAAACGGCGTGGGGAGGTCTGCTAGCGTAGAGGGCAGTGCAAACTCTTCTCGTCCTTTCCCCACCTCCCCAGTCTAAGGCTGCCGTACAAGGTAAATAGAAACCTACTGTCAGACCCCTAAAGACTGAAAAGATCTCTCTTTTCCTAGCCTTCATTCAAAGATTCTTGGACCTCCATTGGTCTTATCACAAAACCTCCCCAGATTCTTATCAGTGCTTAGCACATTATGTACTCAAAATGCCAGCCTGCTGAGTGGTATTACATGGTTCACCCACCGGCATCTGGCCCCCAGCCTGCATTCTGAGTTGCACTGCTGGAGCACCTGCTCCTTAGGACCCCTGTGGCAGCCCAGCAGGGCTCACATGCTTATCATGACTTCCACTTGGGACTGTGGTATGGGAGAACCAACCATATGGGTCTCCTTTCCTGTGTTCCATCCCATCCAAAATGCTGCACACAAATTCAGAGAGAAAAATGAATAAATATGCCTTTGCCGAGTAACTAGATCTGGCTTTCTAAAAACATTCCCAGGTATATTCCCAAAAGAATTGAGAAGAGGTCTTCAAACAAAAACTTGTACACAAGTGTTCATAGAAGCACCGTTTCCCATAGCCAAAAGATAAAAACAACCCAAATGTCCATCAATGAATGAAAGGGTTAACAAAGTGTGGTGTATTGATACAATGGAATATTATTCCGTACTATGACATGGATACGTACTATGACATGGATGAACTTTGAAGGCATTACACTAAGTGAGAAGCCGGACACACAAGGGTGCGTATTGCACGATTCCATTTATATGAAATATTCAGAAAGGTAAATATATAGAGACAGAAAGCAGATTAGTGGTTGCCAGGGCTGGGGGAAGAAGAGGGGTGAGGAGGGCTGCTTACTGAGGACAGGGTTTCCTTTTGGGGTGATGAAATGTTCTGGAACAACATAGAGGTGATAGATGCCTAACATTGTGAATGTACTTAATGCCACTGAGTTGCACACTTTAAAAATGGTTAATTCTATGTTATGTGAATTTTACTCAATGAAAAAAAGGCTAATACGAGAAAATTTATAAAAAAAGAAAAACAGAATGGATATCACTTGTAGTTGTATCACCCCAAACCAAATACTGTTCACATTTTGTTATAGCTTATATTCCATAGTAATAATTTGTATCTCATATATAATTTCTATTTTATTTCCAAATTCATGTTATTTCCTAAGTATTACCTATAGTCTGTATGTCTCATGAGTGGTTAAATTTCTTGATATGTATTTTCTAAGTTGCCTGATGATATTGTACCAATTGATACTGACGCCTACAATATATGAAACTATCTACTTCCATGCATGCTAGCTAGCACGGACTAGCATTGATTAGTCTCCCAAAAGAGAAAAAAAAAAGAGACTATTACATGGTTGTTCTAATACTTTTTTATTTGATGATTAGTAGGATCGTTGCCCTATAATTTTTTTCTCTCTTGAAATAATAAATACATGTTTAGTAGACACTTCCATATGCTTTGTCTTTATTAGAGTAGAGAGTAGCTTGTCATTATTTGGGGAGGGGAGGGGAGAATCCAATGGTAAATTGTTTAAAAGACTAGACTAGATACAGTTGTCCCTGAAGGAGGAACTAGAGAACTAGAGGGTTGCTGAGACCAAATTACCTGGAATGCAATACCGAGCAGAGATAGAAAATACGAACTATGAAAGATAAGAACATAAAAGAGAAATTTTTTAAATTCCCACAAAAATCAGATAGGCTGTGTCAGTGAAGTATTTGACCTTGCACAACAGTGGGAGGTGGTTAAATACTCTGTAAGGCTACTGTCTTCCTGTCTGATGCTGGGATAGGTGCTAGTCTGGCCCCCATGGCCGGAATAAAGGGTCACAGAAATAACAGACTGGCACTGGTTGATATCCTAAGATGGAGGCTGTTCGGTCTCACACACGGTTCCCTCGTTGTACCTCAAGCTGTGGAGAGGGGGAGAGTGACAACAGGAGCTGGGCTGTGGAGGCCACTTAGTCGTTCTTTGCCAGGAATTAATAGAGATTGAATTTTAAATCTGAAACTTATAAATATAATAGCACTATAAATTTTTTAAAAATTTAATCTGTACCATTCTTGTGTTGAGATGCTACGGGGCAATGTGGCAAAAAGCCACCAACATTGGGGCACCTGGATGGCTCAGTCGGTTAAGCGGTTAAGTGTCGGAGTCTTGATTTCTGCTCAGGTCATGATCTCAGGGTTGTGAGGTCGAGCCCCACGTTGGGTGTGGAGCCTGCTTAAGATTCTCTCTCCCTCTCCCTCTGCCCTTCCCTCTCATGCACATGTGCACATGTGCGTGCATGCTCTCTCTCTAAAATAATAATAATAATAATAATGATAATAGAAAGCCGCCAACTTCATACTAAAAAAATGGAAACTTGGTTTGTTAATGAGTTATTGGGAACAAGACATAGGACCACCATATCACTGACTGGCTTGAAGCCCTCGCCCACAGCCCACAGCCTTCCTGCTTCTCAACTTTGTTTCCTTGCTAAGCATTCTTTTTTTAGGAATGCAAAGAATTGCTGGGGGAAAAAAAAACAACACAGAGAAACCTTAGGATTATAGTGAACATTGCCCAAGATTAATCTTGTCTCTGTTCTTTAGTAAATCTAGGTGGGACTCTTACAAATTCACAAAGAAGACTGAGGGTGGTAGTCTGTCAAGATGCAGGATGCCCCCTGTCTTTCCCACTTTAGACTAAAAATAATAGGCAAAAGGCGTTTAACTTCAGTGTGCAGACAGGGAAACTGGGAATGACTGTGGCGAAATTTGCTGAACTAATGAAGGCATGACAGATGGGCTTCACTTCTGGCGAGAAGAAACTATGTCCTCAGTGGTCATCTTTCAGTCCTTCAATGTCTAATCGTGATGCAGGGCAGTGGTTTTCACACTCTACCACTCAGAGCATAATGTCCTGGAGGCCAATCGTGCCCTTCAACCAGAGCAACTCTGTTCATATCTGTTTATATATTGGAGTTTTATGAAGATTTTGCTTGAAAACAGTCTTAATTTTAAAGATCCCTTGTAATTCCACTGGTATAAAAGAAGGAGCTAAGCTATACATTCTGCAGTCAATTGGTGTGAGTCCTGATTTTAATTTCTATGAGCTCTGTTATCTTAGGCTAGCTACTTATCATTTTGCTTCTCAAACTCTGTACCTGAAACATTAGAATAATATATGATTCTTCACTGAGGGCCACGGGGATCAATAATGTGTGAAAAGACATTTCGTAAACTGTGTCCCCATATAAATGGTAAGAATTACCATCTAGTATCAGTGCCTGCAGGATTGTCAGGTGAGAAATGCATCTAGCTTCACTGCTGCACAACAGATGGTAGAACAGGTCAGTAAATGACTGAGTTAACCTTAGCACAGCTTTTCCATTTGGAAGGCTAATATTTCAGAAACTAGCGAGTGAAACAATAATGAGAGAGAAGATTGAAAATAAAACGAACGGAGCTTCAGGGATCTGTGGGACAATACCCAAAGGTCTGATGTTTTTGTCATCAGAGTCTCAGAAAGGAAGGAGAAAGATAGATTTTTTAAAATTGCCTTTTATCGTTTTTAAATTTAAATTCAATTAGCCAACACATAGTACATCAAAAGATATATACATTTGAAATATATATACATTTGAAGACATAGTGGCTGAAAATTTCCCAAATTTGATCAGAGACATAAACTTATAGATTCAAGAAGTCCCCAACAGGAGAAACTCCAGGAAACACACACTCACACATATCACAGGGAAGCTGCAGAACACTGAAAATAGGAAAGAAAATATTGAAAGAAGCCTTAGAAAAATGATTCTTTACTTGTAGAGGAACAACAATTTGAATGACTATAGGTTTTTCTCCAGAAGCTGTAAAGGCCCGGAGGAAGTCCCACAACACATTTAAAGTGTTTAAAGAAAAGAATTGTCAACTTAGAATTCTATACATAGTGAAAATACCCTTCGGGAATGAATGCAAAATAAAGACATGAAAATTAATAAAATTAAACCTCATTTAACATGGAGCCTGGAGGCCAGCAGGGGGAGCTCTCATGCCCTACCCCCTCCTTGCAGACCCCAACAGGAGACTACGTTGTATTCCCAACAGGAAGAAGCCTATACTTTACTACTCCAGCAGGAGGAATTAAGATTTTCCCCTTGCCTGGCAACAGCCCAGGCAATGAGAGGACGTTACAATGCAGCCACCATACCTCGAGCTCCTAGTTTACTCCAGTGGACTTTTTGTTTATAAGAGCAGAGCCCCTCCCGACGCCCCCTTTCCTCTGTAAAAGAGTGTTCTTCTCCTTTGTTCTCTGAACTTGCCAATGGTTTTGCCGTAGGTTGTGTGTCCTAAATTGCGATTCTCTGCTATTCCTGAGTTAACCGATTTTTTTTGCTAGTAAAATAACTGTACAGTTTGCTTATAAGGCTAACAACGTTCTCGGGATTGGGAAACTAATAGAATTTGTTGCCAGTAGATCTGCTCTAGAAGAAATGCTAAATGCAGTTGTTCCGATGGAAAGGAAATGATGGTGGAGGGAACCTTGAAACTTCATGAAGGAAAGAACAACAGAAATGATAAATATCTCGATAAATAGAATAGACTGAAGTCTAAAAATATATGCGACAGTTAAAAGCAAAAATCACAACACTGTGTGATGGGTTTTCAGTGTATCTAGATATTATACATATCACAACCATGACAAAAAGTGGGGAAAGTAAAGAGACATATTGATGGCAAATTTTTTGAACGCTACATGAAGTGCTAAAATATTTATTCTTAGTAGATTGTGAACATTAAATATTATATTGTGATCTGTAGAGCAACCACTAACAAAACTACACCAGAAATATAGTAAAAAAATCACTACATAAATTAAAATGGAATACTGAAAAATATTCAAATAACCCAAAAGACAGCAGGACAGAGCAGAGATCAGGAGCAAAAATATAGGGAACAGATAGAAAACAAATATAAAATCGTATACCTAATCCAAATATATCAATAATGCCATACGATTGCAATAGTCTACATCAATTAGAAGAGAATGTCATAATAAATAACAGAGCAAGACCCAACTATCTGTTGCCTACAGGAAACCCACTTTAAATATAATCTTGTAGGTTAAAAGTAAAAGAATGAGAAAGGTATAGTGCAAACACTAATGGAAAAGGACTAGAATGGCTACTTTAATATCAGGCGAAGTAAATTGCAGAGGAATGAAAGTTACCAGGGATAAAGATGGACGTTACATGGTGATAAAGAAAGGGGTCAGTTCACCAAGTAGATATAACAAGTTTCAATGTGCATCCAACTAATGAAAATATCAAAATACTTGAAGCAAAACTTATAGTACAGAAGGAGAAATGGAAAAATGCATGCTTATAGCTGGAGACTTTAATACTCTTCTCTCAGTAGTTGAGAACAAATAAACAGAAGGTCCATAAGGATATAGTAGAATTGACCACCACCATCAACCAACTACACCAGATTGACGTTTATACAAAATTCCACCCAACCACAGAAGCATGCAAATGGTTTTCAAGTGTGCATTGAACATTCACCAAAACAGACCATATTCTGCATTCTAATGCAGACTTTAACAAACTTAGATGAATTTAAATCACAATGTAAGCTCTCTGACCGTACTGAAATTAAATTAGAAATCAATAACAGAAATAAAACTAAAAATACCCAATGCTTGGAAATTACAGAATACACTTCAAAATAACCCACAGATCAAAGAGCAAGTTTCTATAGGAATTTAAAAATATTTTGAACTGAATGAAAATGAAATTATAACATTTCAAAATTTGTGGGATGAAGCTAAGTAAGTGCTAGTTAAGGGGTGATTCTCAATCTTGATTCCCATTTGAACCCCTGGAAAGCTTTTTAAACATACAGATTCCTGGCCGCCCCCACCCCAGACCAATGACATCAGATTCTCTAGGAGTGAAGTCCAGGCAAAAGTATTTTTACAAAGCAGCCCCAGTGATTTTAATGTACAGTCACAGCTGAGAACTGCTATCCTTAGTGCTACCAAAGTGATAGAAAATGCTCTGGGAACGCAGACGGAACCATTAAGACTGCCTGGGCCATGGGGGATGGCTTCACGAAGGGGCTGCTGGGTAAAGAATAAGCAAGGATTTTTCAGTTTGGAAGGGCACAAGAGGAAAGGTATTCAGGCATGAGGAACAGCATGGGCCAAGCCACAGAAATATGAAAAGGTATTCAGGGAGTGAAGATCAATGCATAAGGCTTATCTGTTGTGCCACTGTACACACACTCACAAGTGCTTGTTTGTATACACACACATATGTCATCATTCAAATATAACCTTATCTCCCACTGTTAGGGTGAATTTTGCAAATGAGCTAAACTTACTAAAATGCTACACCAAGAAAGGAAAGAAAATGTTTGGAGATGGGTTTTTATTGGGGAGAAGAAATTTCAGGAGTAAAAATTGCTTTAAAAATGTTGCTTAAATCTCATTTTATATATACGGATTTTAATTTTACAAAATTGTGTCAAGCAGAAGCAGTCACTAGATCAATATAGCCCACTGGAATATACCATTTTGAACTCAGCCTGGTCTAGTTTGGGTTTTTTTTCTCAGACATTTGTTCCCTCTCCAAGCTTTCCAGTTTCATTTCTTGCCATTCTCCCTGTGCCCCTCACACCACCTTGTACTTGATTCTTTAATAGCAGAACACTGCACAGATTCACCTCCCTGCTTCTCGCTTCTGCCTTTGCTCGCATCATACTTTTTGTCCAGATGGTCCCACCCTTTGCCCCCACCTGACCCTGATTAACTCCTACTCATTCTTTCATACCTTGGCGCAAATAGCAGCTCTTCCAGGAAGCATTCCCAGAAGAAGAGTGTTTGGGTTGGGCATTGAAGATCCTTTAAGATTCCTGTTTATAAATTCAGGACAGTTTGTATTTTTCTGCATTGTCTTGGCATGTGCATTAAAGTTTTATAATTTTATTCCTTCTTAATTCTGGAGCACAGGTCTGAATAAGACTGAAAAGGTTGACATCATTCCTGAGACTTTGCAGAGCGGCTGCAATCTATTGTGGTCATTATTTCACAGGAAGCAGATCTGAAAGATTGTAGCAAATGGGTGTTTGTTTTTCTTGGGTATTCCAGGAAACACCAAGGAAAGCGTTAGAAAACAAAACTCTAAGGGTGGCAGGTGGTGTTATTCCAGAGAAGAAATGAGTGGTTAATAAGAGTGGTAATACTAGAAACAAATGCATATCTCTTCTCTGTGTTCAGAGGTTGCTGGAAGGATGCCAGGGTGTTGCACGGACACATCCGAGGCCCTCTAAGAAATACAGAATTGGATCTCAAGAGGTCCTTTCTGGGAGGGCGAGGTTTGTCAGCCATAAAGCTTTTAACCAGAAGTGAAAACCCAACATAACGATTGATTCTCTCTCTCTCTGGAGTTCCCTATGGCAGGGGACAGAAGAGAGAGAGAGAGCCCAAAAGCCTCAGCAGAATTAAGGAAATTAACCTGGCAGTGGGACAGCCACAGTTGATGTGAATTTTTTATGATGAGGCGCTGTAACTGTCGTTTGGGACAAGAGACGTTGAACTGAGCGCTGCCCGCCTTAAATGACGTCAGTGTGTAGGTACAAGTAGGAGGCTGTGCTTGGTACGATGTTGTGTGAAGGGCGCCTGGGTGGCTCAGTCAGTTAAGCATCTGCCTTCAGCTCAGGTCATGATCCCAGGGTCCTGGGATGGGACCCCATGGTGGGCTGCCTGCTCAGCAGAGGACAAGGGGGGGGTCCTGCTTCCCCTCCTGCCCCTGCTCCTGCGCACTCGTGCACTCTCTCTCTCAAATAAGTAAATAAAATCTTTTTAAAAAGATGTGTGAAAATGCAGTAAGCTACAGAATACTGTATGTAATGCCATCCTACCTCCATTTAAAAATAAGAACAGATGCTGCTTACAAAACACATGAGCAATGTCACCAACATTTCAACAGTGGTTGTTTATGGATAATTGTTTTTGCTTGCTTGCCTTTTCTAGTACTCTCTGTATTTTCTGTACTGAGCAGAAAAGTAGCAAAATTCACTAATAGCAAATAAATAATAATAAAATAACTAAATGAGAACATGAGGTTGCATGTTGCAGGACGTGGGTATTAGGCCAGTGAAACGATGAACTTGCAGAATGAAAGCCTAGACAAGGGCATTTCTTACTCTTTCCCAATTTGACAACTGAAAAAGATACCATAGTGTCTTTAATTTTTATTGCTTTGCTACCTGTGTTGTTGGACATTTCTCTTTTGGAGAAAACACTGAGAAAGCACTTCAGGGATCTGCCATTCGATCTGATACCATCAAAGGGGACACCCACGGTGTTCTCCGTGCACACAAAAACCACACTTTTACCCTTGGTGGACTTTTTTAAATACTGGGGATGAACTTCCAATGAATGCGTGGATAACGTTCGTGGAGTTCTACATTCCCCTAGAGAGCCACTGGCCTTATTTGGAGCTCGGAACTCGGGTGGCAGGTGAGGTGGGGAGACTTTGGAGAAAAGCTGGCAATCCAAAGGGAAGAAGGTAGATGACTGGCTCCATTTGCCACCTACAACTGGTATCCTAGGTGACTCCATTTCTGCCTTCACGGTGAGCCGTGGCTGTCTACCAGGACCAACCCTCTGGCCTCCGGAGGCAGCTGCGAGACAGCAGTACCCAGTTCTCAGAACCAGAGTCAGCCACTGAGGCAGGGTCGGGGCTTGTTTAGGAAATGACAAGCGAAAAGGAGATGCCCACGGTAACTCGTGCAGCATCCCCTCTCTGGTGCACACCCACTGGGAGGTCTCCCAGAAAGCCAAAGAATCTTTCTGTCCTTTCAAGTCATGCTGATGGGTCACTCCTGGGAGCCCCCAGGACGTCCTTGCCACATTTCGAGCCGGGACTTGCTCACTCTTGTGCTAGTGGGGATGAGTTATTGTCAGTATCTGGTAGGCTCTTCCTGCACCAATGAACCATTGAGAAAATGCTCCAGAGTTTCAGGACGCTGTTATCATAATCAGCTGCAGCAGCAGCATCGTCTTCATTACGAACTTCCAGTAAACGGACCGAGCAATCTTCAGGGCATTTTATAGCTCTCCCTTGCTGAACCAATTTTCTAAACAACATCTCCCTGGTCTGACTATAGGATTGAATGACGTTTTAGAACACAGCAAGATGGGGCGCCGGGGTGGCTCAGTTGATTGGGCGTCTGCCTTCGGCTCAGGTCATAATCTCAGGGTCCTGGGATCGAGCCCCACATCTGGCTTCCTGCTCAGTGGAGAGTCTGTTTCTCCCTCTCTCTTCTCATGCTCTCTCTCTCTCTGTCTCTCTCAAATAAATAAAATCTTAAAAAAAAAAAAAAGAACACAGCAAGAAGGTGCTGGCGTGAGCTTCCTAAGGAGGTTTAGCAAGGTGTGGAAGTGAAAACTAGGAATACTTAAAGCAGGGAGGTAGCAATCAGTGGCAACTATTATTTACAAAACTAGCCCTCAAAGATATCAATATTTGTAACACCAATGACTAATTTTTAAATTAATTTTATTTTTTAAATTATGCAGTAGAATCAACTTTTTTTTTTTTTTTTTGGTGTACAGCTCTCATGCTCCCCCTTTGTAGTCGTGCCCTCCCCCACCCTATCCCCTGGACACTGATCAGTTCTGTATCACTATACTTTTGTGTCTTAGAGACTGTCCTATAAACGGAATCATATTGTACATGGTCTTTTGAGACTGACTTCTTTCGCTCAGCATAATGTGAATCTCCTTTGAGATTCATTCACATTGTTGCAAACATTCATAGTTTGCTCCCTTACGCTGCTGAGTAGTGTTCTAGTCTATGCATGTACCACGGTGTATGCATCTTTGTTGGAGGACATTAGAGTCGTTTCCAGTTTTTAGCAATTAAGAATGATGTTATCAATATTTGTGTACAGATTTTTGTATAAATACAAGTTTTCATTCATAGGGTAAATACCCATGGGTCATAAGGCGAGTCTATATTTAACTTTAAAGGAAAGTTCCAGAGTGACTGTACTATTTTGCATTCCTATTAGCTATGTATGAGAGTTCCGGTTGTTTTGCCTTCTTATCAGCACTCAGCATTGTTAATATTTTTTATTTTAACCATTCTACTAAGTGTGTAATGATATCTCGTTGTGACCTCAATTTGAGTTTCCCTGATGGTCAGTGATGTTGAACATCTTTTCTTGTGCTTATTTGCTATCATTATAACCTCTTTGGTGAGATATCTGTTTGTCTTTTGTCTGTGATTTAAGTGGTTTGTTTTCTTACTGTTGAATTTTGCGGGTTTTTATATATTCCGGATAGAAGTCATTTGTGGAATACTTGTTAACATTTTTTCCCAGTCTGTAGCTTGTCTTTTCATTCTCATAACAGTATATTTCACAGAGAAAATGTTTCTAATTTTGATGAAGTCTAACTTATGATTGTATTCTTTTATGAATCATACTTTTGTGCCATGGCTAAGAACTAACCTCAAGTTACAAATACTTTCTCCTGCGTTTTCTTCTAAAAGTTTCATAGTTTGAGGTTTTACATAAAGATCTATGATCTGTTTTGAGTTCAGTTTTGTATAAGGTGTGAAGTTAGGTCAAGGTTCATTTTTTGCCTGTGGATGTCCAGTTGTCCCAACATCATTGTTAAAAAGTCCATTCTTTCTCCATTGAATTGCTTTGCACCTTTGTCAGAAATCAATTGGCTTTTGTATTTGTGCAGGTCTGTTCCTGTATTCTGTTCTATATTGATCTATGTGTCTCTATTCCTTCTCCAGTACCTCCACTGTCTTGATGACTGTAGCTTTATGTAAGTCTTAAAATCAAGTAGCATGGTTCCTGCAACTTGATGTTCTTTTTTTCTCAAAATTTCAACAGTTTTCAATGAGCTTCTGCTATGAATCCAGTACCATGCCAAGCATCTTACATGAATTATCCCATTTAACCTTCACAACAAACCTTTGAGGATGTGTGGCAGTTCAAGTTGCTAAAAAGCAGATGTCAAGGTGGATTTAGAAGTGCATTAAAGGGGAGAGGAAGCAGGAGTGACAGGGAAAGCCTTCAGATCGTGATCTGGTCTCACACCTGTATGAGGAGGGAAGAAGGAGGGGGGACTTGAGAAGGAGGATATGCAGACTATGGCACAGCGCGGGGAAGGTCTCAGCCAGGCTTATGGGGGTAGGGGGGAATCCAGAGCAAAACTTTCCCATTAGAAGAGTCCTATGTTGGGCTCTTGCACCCAGCTGTGCCAGGCCATTGGCTGGGAGCAGCCTGGAGCAATTTTGGCCTTGCTGTGAATGCTGCAGAGGAATTAAAATCCAGAACAACCTGAACCTAACTCTTATTATTTCCCCAATGCAAACTTCATTTCGTGGTTACATTTAATTATAATATTACAAATGTGTAAAATAATTTGAACCCTACCTTGCTGAAGAATGAAGATCTCAAGGTAAATAGAGTTAGATAGAAATTTTCCACTTGGGCAAGATCCAAATATGAATAAAGCTCAATATAAGTGCTTTTTTGATGACATTTAGATCCATTTTCCTGGATACAGATAAGGGACTGGACTCGGAGTCTTTTTCTTGCTCTGGCTCCTTATTAATTGATGTTTCTTTCCTTAATACATTTGCTTCTTCCTCTTCTTCCTTTCTTATCCCTCTGTGTAAATTTCTTTAGAGATCAAAGTCACCATCCACTCACGTCCTCCTGTCTGGTTAACAGAGGCCAGCTGTCCTCTGCTCTATTAAAACACCACATTTAGAATCTCTTCAATGCTCCCATTTAACATTAAAGTGCTAAAAACGATGTGGCCTCTATGCGAAGTCTCTTATTGACTGTCAGAACCATCACCGCACTTCGATGGTCTACATGCATCCTCTTGAACATTTTAGAGCATTTCAGTTTGTACAAGATATTTTTGGTGTGTTTTAAACATGTATACTGACCAGCAGCTGGCAAGTCAACACTCTCTCTCCACTGATTTTTCTCTGATCTTTCTATTCTTTAAGAAAGGAAACAGTTACAAATGTAAAATTTCTTTTCTGTAATAGCAACAATAACATCAACTTAAATATATATAATTCTCTTTATTTTGGAATGTGCTTCCTTTGGGCCCTGAAATGAATCTGTGAGGGCCAGTGTTATCCCAATTTACAGATGAGGGAAGTGTGGCCTAGAAAGTTAGAGTGACATTCACGGCAGAACTGTGATGAAAATCTAAGTTTTATTATTCAAATCATGTGCTCTCTTCTCTATACATGAAAGCCTGAATATAGCATCATAATCTGTAAACATAGAAGATATACAAACCTTACAAAAAGTAAATAGTTGACAGAAGGTTTTGAGTGTTTGTGAACATGGAACATGCTGGGCATACACATGTTTATGTAGGAGCCCAACCACCCACGCTAATGAAAGATCCACGTGGACAAGGTTCACAAACCGTTGAACGAATGAATGAATGAATGAATGCGTGCATGAGAGCTTGCCCCAGATCTGGGCAAGGCAGCCACTGCCAGCATAGGAAGTCAGAGGGTAACCACAGAGTTCTGCTTGTTTCAGAAGATCACTTCCTGTATCATGATGTCACATTTTCTTTCCATTTGCCTTGAAAGCCTTCGCAGACAGCCCATCCTAAGAGTCAGGCAGACAGGGAAGGTGGAGTGCTTTCTCCAGCCCCAGACAAGATGCACTTACATGATCTGGGGAGAAACGTCAATGATGGCTTAGCCTTTCCCGTGAGCACATCTATGCCCACTCAATTCATCCACAAAACGTATTGATTTCCTTCTGTCCTCCTCCCTGCCATCACCTCCCCCCCCCATCATTTAACTCACCTCATTGTATGTTTGTCTCCTTCATCGAGTGAGCAACATGACTTCAGGAGCACGCTCATGCATTTTTATATTCTAAAGCACCCATCACAGTTCCCGGTATAGTTGACATTCATTAGGCAAGTGTCCAAACAAAGGACTGAGAACTATATGTTCACTATTAGGGTTGAGTTTTCTAGTATTCACATGAGAAGAAGCAGAATGAAGAAGGTAACGATACCAGTTAACATTCATCAGCACTCACCGTACACCAGGTTCGTCTTTTACACACACAATCTTACTGAAGCCTCACACAACCCTATGAGGTCAGAATTTCTACTAGTCACTTACACATACTAGGAAGCTGAGGCTTATTGGGGTAAAATAATCTGCCAAAAACTACACAATGAGTATCTTGAAGAGGTATGTCTGTTGGACTCCAGGCAGCATAGTCTTAACTTCCGTGTTCCTCTGCTGGCCAGACTGTCCAATCCAGAAAGCAGATGCATGGTCCAGGCCATGGTCTTTCAAAGAAGGCAGGAAAGATTCCTTGAAAAATCTGGACACCAAGTCACCTTAGCCATGGGGAAAAAAGAAATTCGTAGAAGACAGGGTCCCATCTTCAAGGAGATTACAGTTATAATGAGATGGGACCAACATCTGTATTACTGGAAGTGACCCAGACATATGATACTGCCTGTCTAGATCCTGCCAGTGATCTTTTAAGAGTACGTGTTATCCTCAATTTATAATTGAAGAAATTCTAACCAGAATACATAAATAAATCATGCTGGATCACAGAGCTAAGAACAAATGGTGGATTTGGGCTCTTTCAAGCCAGGTCACAGGACTTCAGAACCCAGAGTACAACCCCCATTCTCTATGTACTGTGAACCAGGAGTGGTAGAGACCTGGCATTCATGCCATAAGAGGAGTGTGTTTCCAAAACATACTGCTGAAAGGAGACATCTTTATGGAAAATGAGAATTCTTAGCAAAGACTTGTCAATCTGATACAAACTAGCTCTTTCAGGTTAATAATAATTCAGTTAGAATCTCACAAGCATGGGACGCAGGACAGATAAATATTTTATCTTCTGCCCAAATACGGTAGGTCTGTATGTGGGCCACATGAGGCGTCCTGGGTAAAGGGGATGGAAGTACTATAACCCAAGAACTCTGCAAGTCTGTAAAATGGGTACTAGAATGGTGGAGAACAAGTCCACAATTTCACCAGGGGCTGGCCCTGCTTAAGAACGTAAAGACTTACGGGGCGCCTGGGTGGTTCAGGCAGTTAAGCATCTGTCTTCAGCTCAGGTCGTTATCCTGAGGTCCTGGGGTGGAGTCCTGCGTTGGGCTCCCTGCTCAGCAGGGAGCCTGCTTCTCCCTCTTCCTCTGCTGCTCCCCCTGCTCATGCTCTCTCACTTGCTTGCTCACTCTCAAATAAATAACAAATACAAAGTCAAAGAAAGAATGTAAAGAATTATGTCTTGGAGACTTATTCTTGGAGGCCATTCTGCTTATTTTGTTATAGCAGGATAATACCTAGTACAGTAATTAACATTTTGGAGCACTGGATATATGTGTCAGGCTGCATTCTCAGTAAGTCCTCATTAAATCCTCTCAACTAGGTGTGAGGTAGTTGGCTCTCAAGAAATATGCATTGAATAAATGAGTACCATCTGTATTAACCTGTGACTTGCTTTTATTTACAGCAACAATATGTTTCAAGCTCTTTCTAGATAAGGATGTTGGAATCTGCTACAGTCTTTTATTTTTTTATTATTATTATTTTTTAAAGATTTTATTTTATTTATTTTACAGAGATAGAGACAGCCAGTGAGAGAGGGAACACAAACAGGGGGAGTGGGAGAGGAAGAAGCAGGCTCATATCAGAGGAGCCTGATGTGGGGCTCGATCCCATAATGCCGGGATCACGCCCTGAGCCGAAGGCAGACGCTTAACCGCTGTGCCACCCAGGCGCCCCTGCTACAGTCTTTTAAATGGCCATGGGATATTCTGTAGGATTGATGTACCGTTGTATATAACCAATCTCCTAGTTTGGGATGTTCAGGACATTTCTATTGTCTTTATACAAACAACAATCCAGCGAATATTTTTGTTCCCACAACCCTGTGTACATTTGCCAATGTTGCTGTAGGATGGGTATCAAACGTAGAGTGTCATTGTTTTGGAAAAATAAAACTAAAAATCCAAGCTTTATTAATTGTTGAGTTGACCAACTCTAACTTCTGATCTAAATGGGCTTTGGGAACATTCTTCTTCTGTTTTAATGTAAAGCTGAAAAACATCTTTTTTGAAGATAGGACGTATAAATTACAGGCCTTCTATTTTAGATAATAGACCAAAAAGTTATGTGTAATCATAACAGAGCTATAAAATTCTGTTCTGTTCTTCAGCATGAGGCAAATAAAAATTTTCAGAGTCATGAGTGTAATTTTGGGTGTTTTGATGTCAAATTCAGGCTTTACATCTTCTAGTAATGCCCTTCATTACTTATATTTTCAACTGATCTTTTTTTTTTGTAGATTTGTTTTTAATACACGGAACACCAAAATATGGGAAAAAACGTACTTGCGAGTCCTTGAGTGCTTTTATTCTTACTTTATTTTGAAACTGTACGTATTTTGCTTCAACTCTTTTCCAAGTACTTGAATGGGTCATTTCAGAATTAGAATACAGTTGGTGGGGAGGGGTCGTTAGGAGGTGGGGAAATAGAGTTGAACTAAAATGTTAGCTGTGGGGCATGCTCCCTGTAGACAAGGCTCCTAGACTCTGAGAGAATTATAGATAAGCGACTCAAATGTCCGTCTACAGATGAATGGATAAACAAAATGTGGTCTCTATGTACAGTGGAATATTATTCAGCCTTAGAGGGGAAGGGCATTCTGACACAGGCTACAACATGGATGAACTTGAAGGACATTAATGTTAAGTGAAATAAGCCAGTCACAAAAAGACAAATTCTGTGTGATTGCACTTGTATGAGGTATCTAGGGTAGGACAGTTCATAGAATCAGAATACAGAATAGTGGTTGCCAGGGGCTGGGGGGACAAGGAAATGGAGAGTTTTTGTTTAATAGATACAGAATTTGTTTTGCAAAATGAAAAAGTTCTGGAAATCTGTTTTACAACAATGTGGGTATACTCAACACTCCTGAACTGTACACATAAAGATGGTTAAGATGGTAAATGTTATGTGTGTTTTACCACAGTTTTAAAAAATTAACAAGTGATCTAACCCAAATAAGAAGGAATCTGCTAGACTTTGCATAACCTTGATTTTGAGTAACCTACCTTCAAGTGCTTACATTTAAAGATGCATTCTCAAACTGAGTAGTTTTAGTTGGGGTAGCCTAGACTCCAACGAGTTTACCTCAAAATGTAAAACAGCTAAAATATAATAGAAGAGCATTACTCTTTCATGGAACAGTCCATGGCAAGTGGTAAATAAGTATTTGTTAAATGAATAAATAAATAAATGTGGTTATAAGATACATATAGAATCTATAGTACCCTTATGAATCTCAGTTTATAAACTCATATGTGGGAGAAATGTGATTTTATTCTTCCATAATTAAAATGAAGATATATTTTGAACCTTACTTCTGCTGGGTTAGTTGGCCAAAACTAAATCTGAGATAGCTTCTTGCCACCCTGTGGTAGGCAGAATCATGGTCCCCCAAAGATGTCCACATCCTAATCCTTAGAATTTAGGACTATGCTACCTTATATGGCAAAGGGACTTGGCAGAGGTTATTAGATTAAGAATCTTGAGATGGGGAGATTATCCTAGATTATCTGGGTGGCTCCATATGGTTACCAAGGTCCTTATAAGTGAAAGAGGGAGGCTGGAGAGTCCAAGTAAGAGAGATTTGCAGATGCTAGTCTGATGGCTCTGAAGAAAGAGGTAGGGGTCATGAACCAAGGAATGTGGGAGATTTCTAGAAGCTGGAAAAGGCAAGGAAATAGATTATCGCCTAAAGCTTCCAGAAGGAACCCTGCCAACCGAACAACTTGAGTATAGCCCAAAGAAGCCCATTCAGACTTCTGACTTCCAGAATTATAAAGTCATAAATTTGCATTGTTTTAAACCACTAAGTTTGTGGTAATTTGTTACAGTAGCAATAAGAAACTAATACATCCCCCATCCCCACTTTGCTGGCAGTGGTATCTAAATTCTGGATTGGGGAGACAATAATGACACAGGAACTCAGAGTGGAGACCACCTGGATTTGAAACTCAGCTGTCACTTGCTTACTTTGTAACCTCAGTGAAGTTTTGTAACCCGTCTATGAGTGGCTGCCTCCTCATCTATAAATTAGTGTCCTCATCTGTAAATTAGAAATAAGAGCAATACCTACCTCATTGGGTTATTGTGAGGAATAAATATGTTCATTTAAGTAAAGAGCTTGGGACAGTGCCTGGTATGCAGTAAGCACTATATAAATATTAACTGTTATTGTGGTTACTCTTACCATTTATCATCTGGCTCTAGGCCTCGATTAGTCCATGCTGATTTCTGCCAAGTAAGCCCGCACTGTAGACCATAGGCTGTCCCTGCTCTGCTTGTATTCCAGTTAACTCTGCTCCAGAACGCTCCCCACATCTGGAAGCGCGATGCTGATTCCCATGCCGATCTGAAACAGAAGATGTTGGTGCCACACCCAGAGCCCTTGGAATCCCTTTTATTTGTTGGTTGGTGTGCTTGTCCCCCCAGCTTCTGCTGGTGCTTTGGCTGAAGGCTCACCCCTGCAACCTGGTCCAGAGGATTGCCCTTGGGCAATGGAAACCACCTTGCCCAGAGTTAAGATGCCCTCATTTGAGGTTGGGAACCCTGGAGAAGGGTATAAAAGTCTCCCTTGACAGACTCTGCAGAATCAGGGGAGACTGCAGACTCAAGCTCTGGAGGATAATTTGTATATTTATATTTATAAAAATAATTTATGCATAAATTATGCTCCAGAGCTTGAGAGTATCTGGTGGAAGCCACATTCTTGCCCTTCCCATTCTTTCCCTCACTATACGACAGATGCCTCCTGAGAGAACACCCTCAACATGTCACATGTGCACAACGTTCTGTCGTGGGCTCCGTTTCCAGGGAACTTAACCGAACATGTGGTCTGAGGCCTTAAGCACTTAGTAGGGGCTGTTTACAGCACATGGTAGGCGACCCAGGAGATGGTAACAAAGAGCTGTGGGATTGCAGGGGAAGCACAGCTTTGGGCTGCAGGAGCAGGGAAGGCCTCGGGGATTGGCCTGAGCCAACGCTGGGTCTGCCCGCACCGAATCAACAAAGTGTCCTCTCAGACTAGGCTTTGTTCTGTCGGCCACCTTCAGATGTCATTGTGTCCTGTGCACACAGGATGTGTGATGCTATTTTCAACCCAACCTTAGTTGTCACAAAGCCAATTTTTTTTCAAAAGCAGTAACACTTCTACCCCTTAAGGCCTCCTTATGTCCTAGATGTTAAAAGTAATACTTAAGAGCTCAATTTTTTTGTTGCACCTAGAAACCAAATAAAAAGTGTCTAAGACAAGTAAAATTATGTTTATAGTTCTTCCTGAATAGATTAAAAAAAAAGAAAAAAGTTCAAATAAGTCATTAAATTTTGAGACATCTCAGCAATTCATACTATTATCTTTTTGTTTTATTTCCCCTTTAGGTGATATATTGCTTAATATGTAAGCATTTATTGCCATAGTGTCTCAGTACTTTATGATTTTACTTCATTACATTTTCTGTAGTTTACATGTTTATGTTCCTTCCTGACTTTCCCCACTATCCAAGACAACTCCTGCCCCCATTTAAACTTTTCTCTCTGATACCATCCATACAAATGCTTCTTGAACATACCTTAAAAAGAAAAAAGAAAAGAAAAGAAAAGAAAGAAAAGAAAAGAAAAGAAAAGAAAAGAAAAGAAGAAAAGAAGTATGGCCATTGGCAAGCTATTCTGGGAGTTATAAGAATATCATACGGATTCACTGAAAAAGGAACATCGCAGATGCAGACAATGCAGGTATCCCCTGCTTTTTGAAAGTTCTTGTTACAACACCGCACTTTTATGAAAGACCTACTTTAATACCTGTCTTCACTAACTGAAAGAAATCCAAAGGAGACTTGCTTTGATGAAAAAAGGTGAAAAGCCAGGGTGCCTGGGTGGCTCAGTTGGTTAAGTGTCTGCCTTCCACTCAGGCCGTGAACCCAGGGTCCTGGGATTGAGCCCCAGTGTCCTATTGGGCTCCCTGCTCAACAGGGAGCCTGCTTCTCCCTCTTCCTCTGCCCCTGCCTTCACCACTCATGTTCTCTCTCGCTTGCTCTCTCTCTCAAATAAAATTTTTTTAAAAATTAAAAAAAGGTGGAAAGCAGGGATAGCATTCAGCATTTGTTCTGCAGCGAGCCCTTGTAGAGGCAGTGCTGTGAGCAGTTATGTTCCTTCCTGACTTCGAGAGTCTGTACCGAGCAGTGAGCCCCACCAAGCTCCTTCCCCAGGAGCTACGCTCAGCTTCTCAGCATCAAGCTGCCTTAGCTTTGAGCTGTGTCTGTGAGCATCTGTGCTTTATTTTTATTTGTTTTGTGCATCCATTAGCAAGATGTGTCCTAAGGTATCAGAAGAGCCTATCAGAGGTTATTTTTTGGGTCTGGGAATGCCAAAAAATTTTCCATATAAATGGATGATAATTGTTTCTTCACTTTATGCCATTTTGGCTTATGAAGGGTTTCATAGGAATGCTCTAGTTTTGGATAGCTGGGGAAACCTGTAAATCTAAAGGACAGTGTCTTCCCAGGACATGAAAGTGTTCAATGAAAGGAGCATCCAACAATGACCAATCATTTGCCACTGAATAGGACAAGAAAAATGGTAATGAGTGACTCTCCATCGCCCTTCTGCTTTTGTATTTCCTCCTTTCTTATCCACCGCCTTCTTAGCTTTTCTGGACAGTTGCCAGAAACCAAATGAGCCAAACGGAACTGTGGGAACTCCCTCTAAGTTTACTCAGTGAGGGCACAGTCCCCTCCAGCCCTGCTGGGTGATGGGCCTGCACAGGCTGGTTGCCTCAAAACTGCTAAAAGGCTGCACATCCTCCCCCTGGACCACAGGTGCTTATGCAAGAGAAGGGGGTCAGGGAAGGGCTTGCCCCTCTCTGTCTACTTCTCACTTACAAACACTGGCATACGTGTTCTGATGCTTTTACATTGAGAGTCTCCTAATGTAATTCTATGATTTTTTGCTTGTTTAGGGTTTAAGCTGAAACATGAAAGCAAAGATACTTTTATTCCTTCCTCTCATTTTTCTCTCTCTCTTTTTTTTAAAGATTTTTATATATTTACTTGACAGAGAGAGACAGTGAGACAGGGAGCACAGGCAGGGGGAGTGGGAGAGAGAGAAGCAGGCTTCCCGCTGAGCAGGGAGCCCCATGTGGGGGGGCTCGTTCCCAGAACCCTGGGATCATGACCTGAGCCGAAGGCAGATGCTTAACAACTGAGCCACCCAGGCTCTCATTTCTCCCTTAAAAATATACAGTAATATATGCTTTGGGACTTTTGTATGGTCTTTTCTGTAATTTTCTGCTTTACCCTTTTTACTTCTAAACCAAGAATGGAGATAGACCAGAATCCAGATGCCTTACAAATAACTTCAAGGGGAAATGAGGAATTGTGCTAGTAAATATAGCATGTAGTAGTTAATCATACTGAACTATTTTTATTTCCAACAAAAGCCTTGTAAAATGTGCTGGTCATCTCCATTTAATATAGTAACGAAAACAGATGAAAAATGGAGTGATTTGTTAAAAACTCATCACAGTCATGGCAGAGGCAAAGCAAGAAAGAAATAAGTCTTTGATCTGAACCCAGAGAGCCTGTATAGCTTCCAATTTAATGGGGAAAAAAGTTGTGAGTACACGTCTTTGAACATAAAACGAATACAAATGTAACTTCCAGTGCGTTTACTAATTCTCAGAGAATGCAGCCTCCATTTTTAAAGTGTGTTTCAACATTTGGATGGTTTTAGCACCAGTCTCAAGTAAGCCTTCGTTTAGATTGTCACTAGCAACATTACTACACAAGAGATTGTTCTAACCAGAAAGAAATTAAATGCTTATAGATCTTTTCCCTGACCCCACTCCTAGATGCACTTTGCTATTTCCTATTGTCCTTAAAGGCAAGAAAGTCATCATCAACTTCCAGCTAACTTTCATGTGAGCCTTCATGACTCACTTAGATTCTTACCTTGAGAGCACGGAAGCTGTACAGAACCATAATTCAAACCCTGTCCTTAAAAAACAAGTATCCTTTAGCCTATGACAAAGGATCCATGGTGAGATTGTTAAAGGCAGGCAAATTGAGAGGTATCAAGCAGAAAATTTCACCAGAGAAGAGCATCAGAATATAGTAGGAAGAGATGACACCATTTATGGTCTTTCTCAGAAATATCAAGTTTGATTAGGTTTCCTGGCTCATTTTTATCCTGATTCTTTACAAATATGAAGACAATAAGCACTTTTATTACTAGATAAAATATCTATCCAAGAGTGTGATCTTGTATTTGGATTACAAGTAGAGCTTTCTTGGTGATCTGTTTTCAGGTTGTAGTTAGCTAAAACAGAACTACAGCCTATTTAATTATTTTTGCCCCTTCTTTCCCTGTTATCTAAAGAAGTTCAAGAAACCTGAGAATTAAATTTATAATTTGTAATTCATTCTTTGATTGTTGCAGCTGTTGTTATTACTTAAAATGATCACAATTCCTAACTTCATCCATATATTTATTCCCTCCCCTAGGATCATTAGAGCTAAAAATAGATTGGGTTAAACTTAAATAAAATTAAATTAATGCAGTAATTTTTCAACTGAGAAAGAGAACCACCAACATACTCTATGCTCTTAATGACCCCTGGCATTACCACATCAGGGCTATGACATAGTCCAAAAGATAGGCAAATGTTTTACAGGCTGGTAAAACATTTTACAGACTCAGATTCAAAACCTTGATCTGCAACACTAATTTAAAGTAATTTGAGTTTATGATCTTTGGAGAGAATTGTGCTCCACGTGCAAATTATTATTACAATACATTATTTCCTAGTAGGGGTCAATATAAAGGAAATGAGCATGAGTCTATGACTAGGCAGAGGGAAGCTTTCTAACAAAAACAGTTGAGAGTAGGAATGAGAAATCTTTTCCCAGAGATATCTTAAAATGAGTCAGATATTTATTTGTCCTGAGTGGTTTAGTGGAAACATCTCTGGACGCTGAGTGATGGATTATGTAACTCTGAAGGTTCCTCCCATTTCTTCAATCTGATGATAAATCTCGAAGCAGTACATTAGATTTGTGTTCTCACAAATGGGGGATGTGGCCTTCTCCCCTTTGACTCCACTGAGAAAAATACATGTTCAGAGGTTTTCTTCCTAGCCTTCTCTGTCACTCTTCCTGCCTGAAGACAGTAAAGACAGATACAATTATCTATAAAGGGAAAAAAAGAAAAAGAAATTGGATCCCTACCTCAAACCAACACAAAAATCAATTTTATGTGGATTAAAGATTTATATGTCAAATGCAAAACTTTAAAACTTTCAGAGCTCTGTAGGTGAATATCTTCCTGACCATGGATCTTTTAAACAATATAATTTTTCTTTGTTTTTTGTTTTTTGGTTTTTTTTTAATTTAAATTCAATTAACCAACATGTAGTACATCATTAATTTCAGATGTAGTGTTCAATAATTCATCAGCTGCATGTAACATCCAGTGCTCATAATATCATGTGCCCTCCTTAATGAGAAATTCAACTACGTTAAAACGAAGAACTTCTGCTCATCAAAAGAAACTTCAAAATTAAAAAAGATAAGCCACATCAGGGAGAGAGGGTATTTGTTATTGTTACACATAACAGAGAGTATTGTTATTAGTGCATATAACTAGAACTCTTTCAAGTTAATAAGAAAAAGACAAATAATCCAATAAAATAATAGGCAAAAGAAATGAAGAGGCATTTCATGGAAGAGGTAACATACATAGCCAAAAAATATTTGAAGAGATAGATGCTCAAGCTTATTAGTAAGAAGGGAAATGCAAATCAAGACTAAGAAGTAACATTTTATACCCATTTAATCAACAAAAATTAAGAAATAAGACAATACCAAATATTGGAAAAGATGTGAGTCAACAGAATCACTTGTACATTTCAGGTAGGAGTATAAATTGCTACATCCATTTGGGAAAATAATTTGGCATTATCTTGTAAAGTCATATCTCATGACCTGACAATTCTATTCCCAGGCATATACTTGTGTACCAAACATTCTTATTTTTAAGAGTACCAAGAAAAAAACCCAACCAACCAACCAAACAAACAAACAAAAAGAACAAACCCAGAGGTTTACACTAGCAGAATAGAGAAATTATTCTGTGGCATATTTATCCAATAGAATGAGTGAACTATACCCCCAATGTGGATGAATTTTAGTAACATAATACTGAGAAATCACATGTCCAAGATATAAAATAAGCAAACTAAACATATTGTTTATGCATATATGAAAGTAATAAAGACAAAATTGAGGATACTGGATGTTTCTGGAGTTGAGGTTGATAACACATGGATAAGTTTAATTTTGGGGATAGGTGTTCTTAGATCGGACGGCAGATTCATAGGTTTTTGTTAAATAACCTAACAAAAACAAATTAAAACATAACTGAAAGAATGAAAGAAAAGATTGCTACCCTCAGACCAAGGATGATAGCGTTTGTGAACCAAGGAGTATGATTAACCGGATTTTGTATATATGAGGTCTCCCTAAGCCCCCAAAAGAGAATAAATAAAAATCGAACTAGTGATATCATAATTGGTTTCATTTGTGCTTTTATAATATTTCAAAGATTACAAAATATCTTACAAGTTTCAATCCGTAGATCCTATATGACTTAACAGTATTTTTACCTACCTCCCCCCGCCCCTTGTCTCTTCTTAGTGTTTCATTTTTGACTTCCAGTTGGAGAAATGGGCAAAAGAAAAAACACTTTAAATGCTTTTCTCAAAAATCAGTAGTGAGCCTAGAAAAATGACTTCCTAGGCATTATCTCTATATCCAACAAAACACCAGTGCAGACTTCACCCTAACTAGCACCAACAACATGCACAGCTCTGAGTTTTTCAGTTTCTCCCACGGGGCTACTTTTTTTCTTAATCTTGCTAGGGGGTTAATACTTTCGTTAATCTTTTCAAAGACCTGACTTTTTGCTTTGTTAGTTTTCTCTACTGTTTGTCTATTTTCTACATTATTAATCTTGACTTTACTATTTCCTTCTCTCTACCTATTTGAGTTTATTTTCCTTACCTTTTATACTTTTTTAAAAAAGATTTTATTTATTTATTTGAGAGAGAGAGCATGCCCGCATGAGCAGGGGGAGGGGTAGAGGGAGATGCGGAGGGAGAAGCAGACTCCCCCACTGAGCAGGGAGTCCGATGAAAGTCTGGATCCCAGGATGCTGGGATCATGACCTGAGCAGAAGGCAGACACTTAACTGACTGAGCCATCCAGGCACCCCCATTTTATACCTTTTTAGATTAGAAATTTAGGGACTTGGTTTTAAGCCTTTCTTTTTTTTTTTTAAGATTTTATTTATTTATTCGATAGAGATAGAGACAGCCAGCGAGAGAGGGAACACAAGCAGGGGTAGTGGGAGAGGAAGAAACAGGCTCCCAGCAGAGGAGCCTGATGTGGGGCTCGATCCCAGAACACTGGGATCACGCCCTGAGCGTGAAGGCAGATGCTTAACCGCTGTGCCACCCAGGCGCCCCTTAAGCCTTTGTTTCTAATGTAATCATTTAAAGCAAGACATTTCTCTCCAAATACTGATTTAGTTATTGTTCATATATATATATAGAGAGAGAGAGAAAGAGAATATATATTTGAATATATATATTGAATATATATTGTATATGAAATATATATACACACATATATATGAAATATGTATTTCATATATTTCACTTAACACATTATTTTGATTTTAATTCAATTAAAAATCTTTATAAAATACCTTGTGATTTCTTCTTTGATCTACCGGTTATTTAAAAGCATGTTATTTAATTTCCAGATGTCTAGGCCTTTTCTAAGTATCTTATTATTATTATTTTCTAATTTGTTATTAGTTTTTAGTTCATTTCTGCTGTAGACAGAAAACATATTCTGTAAGATTTAAATCTGCAATTTACAGGAACTTATTTTATGACCAAGTGTATGGTGTCCCTTGGTGGTGCATGGTGTACCTCGGCGATGTCCCATGTGCACCTGAAAAGAACACAGATTCTGCAGTGGTGGGTATAGTGCTCTGCAAATGCCAATAAGGGCAAGCTGACTGGTAGTTTTGTTTATATCCTCCATTTCCTTACTGATTTTCAATTACTGAGAAAGGGGTGTTAAGCTATCCAGGTATGATTGTCTCCCGTAAATTCTGTCAGTTTTTGCTTTGTGTCTTTTGGAGCTCTCTTACTAGTTCCCATGTATTTACACATTCCTGAGGAATTGACACTTTAACATTAGGGGGTGTCTTTTTCAGCCTTTTGTAACAATGTCTGAAGTCCACTTTGATAGTTTCTTAGTCTTACTGTTTACCAAGTATATTTATTCTATTTCTCCTACTTATAACCTATTTGAGGTTTTATATATGAAAGTGCATTTCTTATACAGTGCCCATAGTTCAGCCTTACTTTTTTTTAATCCAGACTGGTTTCTGCTTTTAATTGTTGTGTGTAGTCCATTCGAATTTAATGTCAGTATTGTTGTAATTGAGGTTAAGTCTACGATCTTGCCAATTTTATTTTATCTGCCACACATATGAAATAGGATGACTAACCATCCCAGGAAACACATCAGTCCCAGGCACACCAGAAGAGCTGGCCACCCTCAGATCACAGTATGCATCCTTACCTTATCAATTTCTAATTTGAATTAATTTTGTACCTCTTCATATAAAATGTAAGAACCTTAAGTATAATTCCACTTACTGTACCTTCTCCATTCTTTTTGGTACTGCTGCCTTGGATTTTACTTACATATACATTTTAAATTCCAAACTAAAAGTATAATTACTTTTGCTTTAAACAATCAAGTGTCTTTTAAAGAAACAAAGAAAAGAAAGAAAAAAAATTTTAATATGATACATTTATTTACCATTCCTGGTGTTCTGCATTCCTGCCTATTGATTTAGTTTCCATTTGGTATCACTTCCCTTCAACTTGTAGAATGTCTTTTAGTATTTCTTATAGTGCATGTCTGCTGGCAATGAATTCTGTCAGCCTTTGCTTGTCTGAAAATGTCTATTTCATTCTCATTTTTCAAAGACAGTTTTACTAGATATTGAATTCTGGGTTGACAGTAGTCTTTTGCCCCGGCTAGCACATTCAGAATAATCTCCCACTGTCTTCCGGCCACCAAAGTTGCAGTAAAGAAGTCATCTGACATTCCTATAATTCTTTGTGTCTAATGTGTCTTTTATTTTTGACTTTTTAAAGAGTTTCTCTTTATCTTTGTTTTCCATCAACTTGACCATAATGTGTCTAGGTGTGGTTTTCTTTGTATTCATCCTACACACTATTTGTTGAGCTTCTTGTATCCAAATTGGGAAAATTTCAGCCAATATCTTCAGATATTATTTTCTACACCCCTCGCTTTTCTCTCTCAGTCTCTCTCTCAGTCTCTCTCTTTCTCTCCTTCTCCATCACTTCCTCTCTTCTCCCATCCAGCCTCCTCTCTTCTCCTTTTCTTCTCTTTTGGGGCACTAGTACATGTACATTAGACCACTTGATACTGTCCCACAAGTTACTGAGGCACTGGTCATTTTTACTTGATTTTTTTTCCTGATGTTTTACTTTTCAGTTCTAGGATTTTCATGACTCTTTCTTATAATTTCCATTCATGTGCTAATACTCTTGTTTGTTTATTCTTTTTGTCTGTCTTTCCCTTCCAGTCCTTGAAATATGTGTAATTGCTATTACACATAGCAATTGGCTATGTGTATCCTTATTGGCTAAATCTAACATATTGGTCACCTCAGAGTCTATTTTTATTGACTACCTTCTTTTTTTCCTTATAATTGGTCACATTTTTCTATTTCTTTGCATGTCTAGTAATTATCAATGGCATTCTGGATATTATGGGTGATGTGTTGTGGGGAGGTTGGATTATTTTGCCTGCCTTCAAAGGGTGCTGAATTGGGGCACCTGGGTGGCTTGGTCCCATTGAGCATCCAACTCTTGGTCTCAGCTCATATCTTGATCTCTGGGTCGTGAATTTGACCTTGCATTGGGCTAGAGTCTACTTGAAAGAGAAAGAAGGGAAGGAAGGAAGGAAGGAAGGAAGGAAGGAAGGAAGGAAGGAAGGAAAAGAAACAACAACAAAGGGTGCTGAACTTTGTTCAGGCAGGCAATTACAATACTGGTAGATCTTCATTTTCCTGTCAGGCTTGATTTTATGCTCTGTTAGAGTGACTCCATTTTGATTTTATCCTTAGTCCTAGGGAGTGGCTAGAACTTACTCTGAAGAACTTACTCTCAGATTTTAACTGAATGCAATGACGTCTCTACTCTAGCTGGATCAGGACTCCAACATCTACCAGTGTTGTAGGATGTCTAGTATCTTTCTTCTGCTTTTAGCTTCATACTAGCTGTCTTCTACTAGGCTGCTAGCCCTCTCCAAGAATCCACACAGACTTCTGAGGTCACCCTCTGTGTAGCTAAATCCTTTCTAGTACCCTGTTCACACATTTCAGCATTCTGCAGCCCCATCTCTCATCTCATCTCCTCAACAGAGCAGGTCTGCTCTTTGGGCTTTCCCTCCCTGAGTCATGGTCCAGAAATTTCCCCCACACAGAAAGCTAGGGTAGCCATGAGTGTCCCTTTGTTTGCTTCCTTTATCCCAAGAATCACAATCCTGCACTGCCTGTTATGCAACGCTTTAACACAGCTAGTTACCTCATATGTTTTGTCCAATTTTATAGTTGTTTATGATAGGTGGGCAAACTCAGTAGCAATTACTCCATCTGGCTGGAAGAAGAAGTGACATTACTTGATTTTTATAAGCTTTCATTTTGTTTTAATAAAAACTTTGAATTTTTTATGGTGCTGCAAAGCAAATTGAATTATGGCTAACATTCACAATTCAGAGATCTAATTTCTCATGTTTTTGTGAGGCTGTCTCATCCCCAACTGCTGCAAGTTTTTTCCCTCTCATATGTCAGAACATTTCTCTGGGACATTTGTGCCCCCTCCTTCCACCCCCACTCCCAGTGCTTCCCTTCTCATGTCAACTTAGGCACCCTACCCCAAAGTTTCTTATCATCCACATCTTCTAAAATGCTCATCTCAAAACTTGAATCCCCCAAATCCTTAAGAGCTTTTAAAAGTCCAGTGTCCAGTCATCATTTGTGTATTATGGAAATGCTTCTTGAATCTGTTTATATTTTCATTCTAAGCCATATTTGGGGGAAAGATCTCCAGTATGTAATTGTTTTTACTTTTATGCATGTTTAGAATTTTTTATGATAAAATATAGCAAAAACAAAAAGAAATTTCTGAAAGTTCACGATTAATTCTCTCTTATTTGTCCTGAAAGTATTTCCTGCAAGAACTAAGTCATGCGCTTTGGTTCCAAATCTAGAATTTGATGAACAAGTCTGACTTCTCTCCAGGATTACTTTCATTACTGTATAAACATCAGTCACTTTCCTGCTATCCTTTATCTTGTCTGAACCCTACTATTTCATTTAGTCTCTCCTCAGAGAGCTTCTAACTCTGTGGTCATTTTTGTTGCTTTTCTATAGAACCTTCAGATGTCCTTTATGCCACTTCCTGAAGTACAGTAACTCCAGCTGCACCTGATCTTCCGGGAGAGCATCCACGATGGATATGTACAAGAAGAAAATAAACATCATCCAGCAAGGAGGTTCTGAGCTCACTTTGAGGTCCTCTTTGGCTTGAGACACATAGCAGTGACAGAAAAAATATCCAGATTATGTTCTCTGATGACAATACAAGTCATTGGCACTTGATTATAAAAAGATAGATTTAAAAACCACATATATGGAAACCAAAAAACACATTAAAAATGAAGCTGGAAACTCTCTCAGTGAAATATTTATGAATTTTGCTTACACCTTTAAAAAGCTAACAGGTAATTAATCCCTCAAATTTATGGAAGAGATTCCAGAAGACTTGTAAAACTTCTATACACACTGCACTGGGAATCCTGGCTCTAAAACTTACCAGTTGGATCAATTTGGGCAAATGATGGAAACTCCTAGAGCCACAATTTCTAGTCTGTTACACAGACATTCCTTGATTGGCATGATGTTTTCCCTGAAACGTTCACCTTGCAAATATCTCCTGCTCTTTAAACCTTTTCTATTTTTTCTTAAATGGGCTTCAAAACCAAGATCTATTGGTCTGATGCCACAGCCCCGTCCAGTCATTCTGTCATAATTTCACTAGTTTATTTCCTGTTAGGAAATATAAAAAATACCTTAGGAGAGGCCACAAAAGTGCCAGTCCTTAACACACACCCCCATTTGTACCCTCAATTCCCCAAGGAGAATCCAAAAGAAAAATGGGCCACAGAATGTCTGTAGGGCAGAAGACACTGTCTGCTCTATGTCGGTGGCTAACTCTTTCTGATCTTTTCTGCAATGGCCAAGGAGAGGTAAATCTTCCCTGCCCTTAAGGCGGAGGACCAGGGAAAAGAGGCTTCCTCCAGTGGCCTGGCAGGGAGGCAAGAGAAATGACAGCATGCCTGCCTATCTCTGCAGGGACACCTGAGCAAAACCCCTTTGCCTTCCCCCACCAGTGGATCTCCATCATAAGGATATTCTCTGATCAGCGAGATCTGAGACCAAACCAGCCAACAAAGCAATAAAACACCCCATCGAAGCAGTAGGTCTCCAGCAGCCTGAGAGAGGAAAAACTATCAGATCATATACCCAAGGAAATAAAACTGCTAGAGGAAACAGATGGAAACATTAGTTTTAAAAAATTACACTTAAAGAACACAAATGCATTTGCAAATAAGTACTATTAGTTGATAATAAAACAAGGTTTCCCAATAAAAAATTCAGAAGGTAAGCTAAAGGAGAAATGCTCACTGCTGTTAAGACCAGAATAGTGGTCTGGAAATTCATGAACATGAGCAAGCAAAAACATGAGAAGACAGAAATCATGTCAGAAAAGGTAAGAGATTTAGAGAATATATTTAGGATATTTATTTATTTATTTATTGCATTTTTTTTATTATTATGTTCTATTAGCCAGTGTACAGTACATCATTAGTTTTTGATGTAGTGTTCAATGATTCATTAGTTGCATATAACAACAAGCAAGTAGTAAGAGTAACAGGTAACTAATAGAAATTCCGGAAAGAAAAAAAAAAGAGTGAGGAACATTAAATAATAAAGCTCTGTTGGTCCGATGGCTTAATTTGCTTTGCAGCACCATAAAAAATATAAGTCTATGGATATAGAAACTAAGGCACACAGCACTTTACCAATGAAAGTTAACTGTTCTCCCCAAAGGTAACCAGTGTTTGATTATTAACACCACAGATTATTTTATTTTATTAAAACAAAATGAAAGCTTATAAAAATCAAGTAATGTCACTTCTTCTGGCCAGAATGGAGTAATTGCTACTGAGTTTGCCCACCCATCATAAACAACTATAAAATTGGACAAAATATATAAGGTAACTAGCTGTTTTAAAGCATTGCATAACAAAACAAAAAACCCGCCATTAAAGAAACAAATAAGGAAACTTTGACTTGAGTAGAAGGACCTGAGTCTGAAAACTGAAAGGTACATTGATAAGAAATCACAAGGATGTAGGTATATCCTGGTAAAACCCCTCAATTCTAAGGACATCTAGAAAACCTTAAAAGCTTTTCAACTGAAAGAACAAATTACCTAAGGGGAAAATGCATAGCCTCAAGTGCATTTATTATTAAAAAAAGAAGAAGAAGAAGAAGGGGAAGGGGCGCCTGGGTGGCTCAGTCTGTTAAGCATCTGCCTTCCGCTCAGGTCATGATCCCAGGGTCCTGGGATCAAGCCCCGCATCCCTGCTCAACGGGGAGCCTGCTTCTCCCTCTCCCTCTGCCTGCTGCTCCCCCTGCTTGTGCTCTCTCTCTCTCTGTCAAAGAAATAAATAAAATGTTTTTTAAAAAAGACAAAATAAAAGAACTTAGAATTCCATTTAAGAAACTAAAAGAAATTTTTAAAACAAAAGAAAGGAGTAAGAGGATGAACATAAAAGAGAAAGCAAACAAACACAAAACGAGTAAGGATAAGTAAATGTAAACATTAATCTAAAGAAGATGAATAGCAAAAGGGATAAATCTCCAGAACCAGATGAAAAAGAATTGTCAGAGACAAGGTAAGGAATGAGAAAAGAAAGCAGGAGAAATTTTAAGAGTCATAAGAGAACGCTTATCCCTCCAGAAGCAAATATATGGCAATAAATTTTAAAACGAGGATAATAATGACTTTCTAGTGAGATACAAATGACGAATTGACCCAAGAAGAAATAGTAAGCTTAAATAGACTCAATTATGGCAGAAGAAACGGTGGTGAAAGAGCTACCACCTAAACAGGTACCAACATTAAATGGGTTCCTGGAGTGGTGCTATCTAGCCTCTAAAGAACAGATTCTTTCAATGCTGTTCAAACTAGTCTAGGCCAGAGAGGAAATCCAGAAAACTCCCAGTTCATTTTATGCCATCAGCCCAACTTTAATGCCATTGCCTGATCAAGTAGAAAATGAGATGAAAAATTACAGAGTCATTATCACTTTCAAAGAAGATGCACAAAATCCTAAGCAAAATACTAGCAAATATTGTCAAGAATAGTTGTACTAAGATCAAGCAAGTGTTATTGAAGGAGCATGGCAGTGACTCACTATTAGAAAATCAACCTTGGGGAACATCAACACAATCTAGTACATCAACCAATAGGGGTTAAAACACGTAGAATCATCTTAATAAATCTTGGAAAGGCTTTGATAAAATTCAACAACCATTTCTAATAAAAACTCATAATAAGTAACAAAATTTTTGGTCTACTGAAGACTACCCCCAAACCAACCACAACGGTCATTCTAAATGATAAAACACAGGGCCCTAAATTGTTTTCATTAAAATTGGAAGCTAGAGCCCAGACACCTTGTTATCACCATTACCATGTCTAGCACTTCTGTTGTTAAATAACTGGAATAGGCATTCAAGAAGATATTAAAACCACACTTTTTGCTGATGATATCATTGTACACCTAGAAAGCCAAGAGACTCCAGGGGAAAAATGTACTAGATTAATTAAAGAATCTTTAAGATTATAGCATGCAAAGTAAATATTAAAAGATAAAATAGTTTTTTTCTAGCCCAAAGTTACTAAGTGAAAACAGGGGAAATCCTACTTATAATAGTGACAAAGTATACATAAATAATGGGAATATTTATAAAAAGAAGTTCACAGGATCTATAAGAAACTATAAAACCTTATTAACTAATAGTTAACGATCTGAACAAAGTTGAATATAACATTTTCTGGCTTGAGAGGCCTTAATGTCATGAAAAATGTGAATTTTTCCAAAACCAAAATATATGCCTAGTTGAATTTTTTAAAAGATTTTATTTATTTGTTTGAGAGAGAGAGTGAGCAAGCAAGCGAGAGAGAAAGAGAGAGCACGAGCAGGGGGGAGAAGCAGACTCCCCACTGAGCAGGGAGTCTGATGTGGGGCTGGATCCCAGGAAACCGGGATCGTGACCAGAGCCAAAGATAGATGCTTAACCAACTGAGCCACCCAGGTGCCCCAAGCCTAGTTGAATTTCAGTTGGAATTCTAAAATGGTTTATTTTGTCTAATATATCCTAAAACTTATATGGATAAGAAGATACCCCAAAATACCCAAGAAAAACATGAAAAAGAAAAGAAAAAGCAAACTGTGTAGTTAGGAAGAATAGCGAAATTGGAAATATCAGAGGGTCCTACATTGTCAAGGTAATCAGATGAATATGGTGTGACATGAGAATAGACACACAGATCAATGGATAGCATACAGAATTGGAAGTAGATGGCAGTATGTATAAGAGTACATGTAAGATGGATTAATATCACAGTTGTAGACTGATATATTAATAGCAACCATATAAGAGCTCTTTCAAGAAAAAAGCCATATTATCATGTAGAAAAGTGAGAAGATGTGCACAGACAGTTCACAGAAGACCAACTCCAAATATAACAAACACATGAAAAGATGCTCGAAAGCACTAGTAGGCAGGAAATGCACGTAACACTAGCAATGAGCTCTCACTTCATACTTATCAAACTGGCCAAAAGGAAAACTAACACCGATTGCTGGCTGAGGCGTGGAGGAAAGAAAAGGATACTCTCAAACATCACTGGTGGGAGTGTGAGAACTTTTTGTGTTGTTGTAAAACTGTCAAACAACATCTCATAAAATTAAACACATTTATACTCTCCAACTCCACAATCCTACTCTTGGGAATCTAGCCCACAGAAAGAAAATCACCATTAATTAAGGAAATATATAAAAGGTATTTCCTGTAAGATTGTTTGTAGGAAACAACTGGAAACAGAAAGAATGCCTTTCACAGGGAAACAGCTGGATGGAGTATGAAATACCCACACCAAAGGGAAATACACAGCCATTAAGAAAATGAATAGAAGTTCAGTCAAGTGACTCGGAGGAATTTCTACAAGATGAAAAAAGTGTTCAGTGGTAAAACACATAAGAACGAAACAAAAAAACCCCTCCTGTGTGTCGTGGATGTGTGTGTATCCACTGGGTTATGTGAGAAGGGCGGGAAGGGGATGATTCATTCACATGGGTCATGTTGGGGTGTGCCTGTGCTGAGCAGGGGTGGGGGAAGCAAGAGCTGTTTTGGCCGTGCAACACTGGGATGAGTTCTGCGGAGAACGTCCCATCCTTTATCCTGACGTTACTGTTAGCTCTAAGAAGAGCGAAAGTAGACATTTTGAGTTCTGACTCCATGATAGTATTTTTTTCCTTCCCAGAAGCATTTTTCTTATTTCCATCTGAATTCAGAGGGATGGTTTTTTGTTTTCACAATCCAATTCTCTTCACTTTTATTTTGGAACTTGCCATGCTGGAATTTTATACTCTTTCCCTAGATTTTTATTTGGGTTTAAACTTGGTACGGTGCACATGGTTTTTTAAAGAGAGAATGGTGGGTACTTTTGTTTCCTATGTCCTCCTAACGCTGTTCAGTTTTTTTGTTCATACTTTTAGCCACAACATAACATGTTTCTACCAGCAAGTTTTACCAATACTCAAATATTCTATCCTAGCTTATAATTCATAGGTGAGAATCGTCTTGAAGTTCTTTTATTCAGTCTAGGAGACTCAGGGAAGGCTACCTGGAGGGGGGGTGTGATACACAGTAGGCACTCAAATATTTGCTAGTGAGGACACTTCGAAACTGTCACTGAAGGGGCAAGTAAGAATTAGCCAGGCAAAGAATTGGGTGAGTAGATAGGTTATTCCAGGCAGAGGAAATGCGACTAATGACAACTGACATTTATATGGAGGTCACTAAAGTAATTCGCTAAATAGTTCGCGTTCATTAGTTCATAGACTCCCCACATTCACCCTATTATCTCCGATCTACAGGTGAGGAAACCGAGGCTTAGATTCAGTGGCCTGCTCAGGGGTCAAGGCCTCTTTGAGCACAGCGAGAGGTGGAACTGGGAAGCAAACCCCAGTCTGTCTGTCCACAAAGCCTGTGCTATTCTCCACTGCAGTGTGTGGACTCCTGTAACAGCAGGTGTAAGAGGATGCATTATGTCTCCTTCATGTATTGGGTTACTTAACAGCTCACCCAGGCATGACCATCTTACCTGTTTCACATTTCACTACCTGAAAGAATTTAGTAACATTTTCGCACCTGGACATTTGTGCACTTTGCCCTCCAGATATTTTAGAAAAATGTTCAATGAAATAATTTCCTGCATTAACCTGTAGGTGATGCCGGTATTAATAGCATTCTATTCAGAGAAATCTCAATGTATTCTATTCTGCTTTTAGAGGTGTTAAGATACCTAGCTCTACTGAGCAAGGAACGTATTTCCCCTAAGGTAATTTAATAATTAAAACATCTTCTTTAAAAGTTTTTTTTCACCTCACAAGTCTAAATAATTTTTAAAAATAATTTTTATAGTAGTTTGTCTTCATTAAGACTGTTCTTTACCTACATAGGCCTTATTCAGCACTAAGCGGTAAGGACTTCATTCTATTCAGAGTGAAGATTATCAAAAGTCTGATTCATTTTCATCGCTGTCTTTGGGATCATTTGTTGACTGGGAACAAAAGCCCTCTTATACCGCCTAAGAAAAATTAATAATTTACCTTAAGGACACTAAAATATCTCACAGATCCTAAAGGAACAAATTTGATTTGGGTCTCAAAAGAGCTAGAAAATGAACAGGGGGGAAAAAAAAGTCAGGAACCTCCATTATTCTGGAATCATGTGTCCTCTATTTCTACTTCTTTCTGTTTACCTGCTTTATTATTTCCTCTGTACATCAATTGGCCTTTTCTATTTCATCACACGAAGACCCCTTGGAAGTGTTGGATGACTCCCAGGTCAACATACAGCGGAGCTCGACTCTGAGCTCCTTGGCAGAAATGATCTGAAGGGTGGATCTAATTGGCCTGTGGCCGCTAATAAATTGCCTCCCCCCACACCCGGCCCTGGTCTACAAAGCTGATCAAGAGGGTGTGGGACCCTTTAGTATACAGTCTGTAGGCCTCTCCTTCAGGGCCTGGGAAAGAATAAATATCTGAGAACAGCGAGTGCGGTTACAGCTAGCTGCCATCAAAGTCATAGCCTACAGATAGCAGTGACAAGAGCTGCATTTTACATAAAATCAGCCAGGATTCTATTTTCCCATTCAACTGGATATATACAAACGTGATACAAGTAATTTGAAGATACCCTTGTGGAACCTTGCTAAATTCATATATCCAAATATGGCTCTTAGGTAAAATGTATGATGCCCCCAAACGATGTAGTCTATAAATAATGTTTTCTTTAGAATTTCCATTTCTGATTTTAGGATGAAATTTGATGTGGACCTTAATCACAGACTTGTGATTTGACGATGACTCTTAATTTAAAAATTAGCCAACCCCCTTGGCAAAGGAATGATGGAGGTGAATGAAGAGAACAGTAGAAAGACTGAGGCTAAGAACAGATTTTTTTGGACGGCCTGTAGATTTTTGTCGGGGCCTCGGCTCACTTGCCATTATTAGCATTGGTAATTAATAGTTGGCTGGCTGGATATCCTCTTATTCTCAGGTTCTGTCACCTTTCAAGTGAATTTAGTCAGGGCTGATTCTACTAAATAGATTTCTAGCCTAAACCCCTGGTTACATTCCAGAGAATGGCAAGTGAAGAACAACCAAAAACAACTAAGTGGCATCTTTGTCCCTTTGCGGTTTCCTAGGATGACAGCTCACCTTGGACCACAGCCCCTGCTTGTCCATGGTGATAATGTGGTATCACTAGGTACCCTAATGACAAGGTCCAGTGCGTCAGGTTAGGTGAAAAATATGTCTCTAGTACCTTTCGTTTCTATTTTCTCATGTGTTCTCTTCCTTTTAATTCACCGCCCCCCTTTTATTTACATGTCTGCATTTCTGTCTCTATATTCTGTTCATCTTCTATATTTTCCTCCTAGATTCTTGAGGTGGGTTGTTTATCCCTTCAGCAATCAGTGAGCTATTTGGGGAGTGATTGATTTTGCTAGTTTACTTGCTGCGTCCCTTAAAGCACAGCCCTCAAACAGAGGACCTGAAAACATACATTATGGAGGAGCTTTGGCTTTTATCAATTACTACATTTCGTGTGTTAGCTTATACGCCACAAAATCTCATGGAATTTCATTCAGTTAAAAGAAGTTGCAGTTAGCAAAACACACAAACAGGCTGCTGTGGACAGAATGTTTGTGCCCCTACAGCCTCCTCCCTGTGCCCTCCCCCACCCCCATACACAGGACAAGAGACAGCCCACGGAATGGGAGAATATATTTGCAAAGGACACCACAGATAAAGGACTGGTATCCAAGATCTACGAAGAACTTCTCAAACTCAATACACGAGAAACAAATAAACAAATCATAAAATGGGCAGAAGATATGAACAGACACTTTTCCAATGAAGACATACAAATGGCTAACAGACACATGAAAAAATGTTCAAAATCATTAGCCATCAGGGAAATTCAAATCAAAACCACACTGAGATACCACCTTACGCCAGTTAGAATGGCAAAGATAGACAAGGCAAGAAACAACAATTGTTGGAGAGGATGTGGAGAAAGGGGATCCCTCCTACATTGTTGGTGGGAATGCAAGTTGGTACAGCCACTCTGGAAAACAGTGTGGAGGTCCCTTAAAAAGTTAAAAATTGAACTACCCTATGACCCAGCCATTGCACTACTGGGTGTTTACCCCAAAGATACAGACGTAGTAAAGAGAAGGGCCATATGCACCCCAATGTTCATAGCTGCATTGTCCACAATAGCCAAATCATGGAAGGAGCCGAGATGCCCTTCAACAGATGACTGGATTAAGAAGCTGTGGTCCATATATACAATGGAATATTACTCAGCTATCAGAAAGAACGAATTCTCAACATTTGCTGCAACATGGACGGCACTGGAGGAGATAATGCTAAGTGAAATAAGTCAAGCAGAGAAAGACAATTATCATATGATTTCTCTCATCTATGGAACATAAGAACTAGGATGATCGGTAGGGGAAGAAAGGGATAAAGAAAAGGGGGGTAATCAGAAGGGGGAATGAAACATGAGAGACTATGGACTATGAGAAACAAACTGAAGACTTCAGAGGGGAGGGGGTGGGGGAATGGGATAGACTGGTGATGGGTAGTAAGGAGGGCACGTATTGCATGGTGCACTGGGTGTTATACGCAACTAATGAAGCATCAAACTTTACATCGGAATCTGGGGATGTACTGTAATGGTGATTAACATAATATAATAAAATAAAATTAAAAAAAAATGAAATCCTAATCTCCAAAGGGACGGTATTTGGTGGTGGGGCCTTTGGGAGGGGACGAGGTCACTAGAGTGCAGACCTCATGGATGGCACCAGTGCTCTTATCCAAGAGGCTCCAGAGAACTCCCTCACCCTCTCCCTCACCATGTGAGGCACAGCAGAAAGAGAGCCATCTCTGAACCGGGAATTCTGCTCTCACCGAACTTGCCAGCACCTTGATTTTGGACTTCTCAGCTTTCAGAACTGTGAGAGAGAAATTTTTGTTGTTTAGAAGCCAGTCTATGATAGTTTCCTTATAGCAGCTCAAACAGACTAAGACACAGACCTTTGTCATTTACAAGTTGAGACATTCTTAACACCCTCGGACATCCCTTGTCCCCTCCCCCCCTCACTCAGCATGGGCAACTTTTTTATACCCAGCTCTTGTGTAGATGCTTTTACTATTAGCGCCGTTTATACCTCCAGATTATCCTCCTGGTCACACCTGTTAATGTATTTGAACATAAGATTTGAATATTTACTTGTTATCAAATACCCGATACTGTGTGACTCTCACAATGGTACCATCCCCTTATTACACATACTCTCAGTGTTGTGTTATCATTTATAAAGAACAAGTCACTGGGAGTCTCATCAACACCAAGAGCTTGGGGGAACATCTTCAGGCGCAAGGACATATATGCTCCTTGAACGGATGCATGTGCTCATTTATTTTTATCCCGGTCTGCCCCAGCTGAATCAGAGCGCCACCACCATGCTTCTTTCTGGGCAGATGCCCCGATAAGCAGCAATAACTCAGAAAGCCAGCGAATGAGTGCATTTCCCGCTTTCACTGGCGTTCTAATGTATTTGATGTTTGTAACTACTGGGGAGAAGGGAGGTGCGGCCTTGCCCAAAGCCTGAAAAGCAGGCTAGATCTCTTTTGGAGGTAGAGGCAACGTTTTATGGCTCTTTGCATCTCCCTCACATTGCTTTTTCCTTTGGAAACTCCTTTCAGAAGGCCCTCTCTCCCCTATCTCATGAAATTCTTTAAGGCACAAAGAATCCATCTTTAAACTATGGCCGTAGTTCATCTTTCCAAAAACCAAGCTAGACACACATTGACCCACAGTTGCCAGCCCAGTTTCTGTGGAGTCAGAAGCATCTGATGATAAAACTTCCAGTTCTCCTGATTCCTTCCTTCCCTCCCTCCCTCCCTTCCCTTCCCTTCCTTTCTTTCTTTTCTCCTTTGCCCACTTTTCTATTTCTCCACATTACCTCTTGGACTGTCAATGCCTTAGATTTGTCCATGGGGAGCTTGGTGGATGGCACCCAACACCAAAGAGCTGGATGCCTCTGACTTTGAGCTTTAACTCTCCAGGTTCCTTCATTTCTTTCTTTGAGGTTTATTGCAGTGAAAGGTTACTAAGACACTCTAACTCCCAGAGTATGACTGTATTTTATTCTAAGTTCAAAAATTACCATGGCCTAGTAGCTATATATCTACATCTGTGTATCTTAAAGGTTCACGACTCATATGCAGTATAGACTGGGTTTTAGATCAAAACTTACTTAATAAATATTTGTGTCTTTATATACCAAGAATGAGAATACAGTGGTGAAAATGACAGAAAGGTCCCTGGTCTCCTGGAGTGGGTGTTCTAGGAGCAGAATAGTTCCACAATTCATTTACTCCATAAGTCAGGAGAAAAAATAGTGTTAGAAACTGGAAGGGAATAGGTGTTTGCCAAGTTCTGCAGTATACATACCATAGACACCAAATTGAAAAAAAGTTTCCATCACAAAAGATTTCTGATCAATTACATCTATTCAGGAAATACATATTCCTTATTTTTCTTTAAACTAGAAATTACTCTATCTCTCTTTTCTTTGAAGTTCTTTTATCCGTTATTATTCAGTGTCTCTATCCAATTTTTCATCAAATTGCCGTATCTGTAGCTTCCGAACTTTAACACCCCTATGCTGAAATGGAGCCTATACAATGACTGAGGGGCTTAAACTGTGTGTGAGGTAGAAATGGTATTTAAGTCCTTAATGAAATTATGAGCTTTGAAAGTGTTGTATTTTGGGTTTATAGGGGCCTTCCTTCACTCTTTTAATTTTTATTATTTTTTTTTGAAGGGGGTTTAAGGAGGGTGGGAAATACTCTTACTGCACGTTTATTACATTTATTGTCTTCTCTTTTAAAAGACGATTTTCATGAAGTTGCGATTTATGACCAGTTCACAATGCTTAAAGGCATCTGTAAAGTTTGTGTATGTTTTTCCAACTCTCAAAGCAGTTTCTTTCTACTGTTCTAATTCTCACGGGCAGAAAAGCTAAATTATGTTCTCGTTGTTTCACCCATCTCTCGCCAGAAAAGTGAGAGTGAAGGGACAAAACCGAGAAGAAAAGAGCATGAAGGAGAGGAAAAGCGGAGAGGGAGGGGGAAAATGAAGGAGCTTTGGAGCGCTGGAGCTCTGATTGCGGACGAGCAGATCCAGAGCGGCCACAGAGCGGAGCCACCGGCGCCCACTGGTCCCCGAAGCTGCCAATCGGGGCGTAATCCTGTAGGAATTTCTCCCGGGTTTAGCTGGGAGTCACACTGCCGCCTCCTCTCCCCCAGACGCCCGGAGGAGGTGGGAGAAGCAGGCAAGGGAGGGAGGGAGGGAGCGGGAGGAGAAGAGGAGGAGGAGGAGGAGGACCGGGGGAGGGAGGCGGTGGAGGGAGAGGAGGAGGGGCCCAGCCGCTGAGCCACTAGCCCGGCTCGGACGCGCTCCTCTCCAGATACTCCGGGAGCTCAAGCCGGGCGGAGCGCGCGCCCTTACCGCTCTGCCCCCAAACTTCAGCTGCAGCTACATTCCAAGCCATCTAATTTATTCCTCAAAACCAGCAACTGAACCGCGACACTGGGAAGGAGTCCGCGGAGGAGTAAAACAGCAGCAGAGCCAGAAGAGCTCGAAAGAGCAGCCTCCCCGGAGCAACAACTAGGCTTCGGGAGCGCAGAAACCAACAAGTGAGAAGGCGCCGCATTCCCGGGGCGCAGCCGCGGGCGGCGGGAGCAGGCGCAGGAGGAGCCAGCGAGCGCTCCCGAGCCGGGAGCCCCAGTGCCGGAGCCCCAGCCGCGGTCGTTGCGGCTGCTCCGGCCCGGATCTCTCCGCACAGGCTGTGCCGGGCGCTAGGCAGTAGGCTTCGTTTCGCCCTGGTTGCAAGCGGCGGCCGAGAGCAGCCGGTCCCCGGGGAATATGCGGCGCGCTTGGATCCTGCTCGCCTTGGGCTTGGTGGCCTGCGTGTCGGCGGAGTCGGTGAGTGGACTCGGAGGGGGGAGCGCCAGCCGTTTCTGGGGCTCGCAGCCGAGGAGAGTCCGCAGCGCCCGCGGGGAATTAGGGAGCGCCGCCTGGGGGATCCCTTCCCCCCCACCCCCTGACTTGGCGCTCGGCCCCCGGGAATCTACTGGGACAAATGCGCTCGCTCCTCCACCCCTTTCCCCCTTGCTTTCCCCTGCCGCAGAAAAGCGCCGCTCGCCGGAGTTGTCGCGAGGTCCCCGGGGATGAGGGCGCGAGAATCGCAGTTTTGTCTAACCGCAGAGGCCCCTGAAGTCACTCCCAACTTCTTCGCCCTTGCAGGGGTCTTGCTGCGTGGCCCGAGACGGACCCAGGGAAAAGGGTGGCCAGAGCAGCCAGGGGAGGGCCAGCGAGGGAACCCGCCCCCTCCGCGCGCTCGGCGAGACCCAGGGACAACCTGGAAACTTTGGGGTCCCCTCCTCCACACACCATCCCCCCACGCTAGCTAGCTTTCCCAGTCGGTTGAAGGCTAGTTCTGGGGAGATGGGATCCCGATTTAAGAAACCTGAGAGTGTCCGGAAAGTTTGCGAAAGTTCTTTTGTTTGATGTTTTCGGTGGCTAGGGCGAGGGAGCACACTCCGTGGAAAGGCTGCCTATCCCCCGAGGCCCAGTCCCCGGTCCCGCGGGGGGGGGGGTGCACGGAACGCGCGGCAAAATGCTGGGGCCCCGGCCCCTGGAATCCCAGTCCTGCGGCGACCCCCTCCTCTCTGAGGGGCGCGGGGCGGCCCCGCGGGCCCTTAGGGGCCGGAGGACGTGTTATTACGGGTTACACTGGGGTGGAGCGTGCAGGGCGAGGCGTGGTGCGGGGGACGCCAAGCTCGACCTCGGGTCGCCTGGCCCTTCGGGGACCGAGACTTCCAGCTTGCCATGCTTGCCCTCCCGGACCCTGGCAGGGGTGCTTCCCAGGCCCGGAGGAGTCTCTTCTCCCGCGGGGGCGGGCTGCGAGTACCCAGCCTCCCTTCCCGGCCGCGGCTGTGGGAACTTGGGTTCTCCTTTGGGTTGCGTTTCTGGGGCCGGAGCTTGTTTCCCTACGTCGCCCAATGAGCGCCCTCTGAAGGGAACTGCCTCCTGGGCTTCTTGTCGGTGGCGGCCCCTACCTGGGTGCCCCGAGCTTTGCCCCGCTAGGTGGAAGCCCAGCACCCCCGGTTCTGTCTGCAGCCTCGGTGCCGTCCGGGCTTCGGTTTGGGAGCGCAGCTGTTCTGGCCCTTCTAGTTGCCTTATCTCCTCCCTTTGCCACCTCTTGCCTTGCCCAGGGGTGGTTTCGTGAGTTTTTCCCCCTGCTTTTGGAGTGTTACTTCCCTTCCCCTTCTCCCCGTCCCCCCCCGCCTTTTGAGTTGAAGCAGTTTAGGAATGGAATAACCTCTTGGGCACAGAGCAGCAGATGGGCATTTTCATCAGCGTGGGGAGTGTGTGTGTGTGCTAGCCGGTCCCCCAGCGTTCCTTGAGATTGAAGAGCGGGTAGAATTATCCACATGCGTATTTGGGTGCTTGGGCTGTAAAACAGATCTAGGAGCCTTAGCAGTAGTTTTCTTTGGCAAATGATCGGTTCATCCGTTGGGACTGGTAATCTCCCAGCCAGTTATGAACTTTGGCTCATTGTACACAGAAAGGGAGAAATTCTCTGTTCATTTCAGAAAAAACATGATTGCTCATCTTGTTGCAAAACAGGGCAAAGGGAGAACACCCTCTAAAGGTTTTCAAGAGAAGCCTGCCTAAAGGGCTTGTACAGGGTTAAGGAAGTCCTTTTTTCGCTGAATCCTGTTCAGGATTTGGTAGCAAGTGTTACTGTTTGGGGATTCTCCAGAAAGAATGTCTCTATCTTCTGGCTCTCTGGATTTTTGCATAAATCTGACCGTGCTCTTTAAGTAAAGAAGCTTTTTGCCTGAACTATGCTCCTCCCTGGTGACACCTTTCCCCTGAACTCTGACTTTGCGGTTCTAATATTTCTCATTTCTGACCAGGATTAGATGCTTTCCCAGCGAGCTCCTCTGTTGGAGAGACTCTCTTCAGTAACTGGAATATCATCCAAAAGGGTGATTAGATATTTTTCAAATGTCAATTTGGACACTCTAGCAGAAAGTCTTTGTTAGGCTGTTTCAAAGCCCACAGGGTGGCCACTCGTCCATTTAAATTACTTCTAGTCTCCATTTGATGCATAGCAGCTTCAATGTATGTGAAGTTGAAAGACCTCATTTTTCAACACTTAGCTATTCTAGCATGTTATTTCCAGTATCTCTTATTTTAATGTGAAAACGACAACTGTTCCCTGGGAGTTAGAAGTAGCGGTTGTCTGAGCTCAAAGTCTGTGTTTAAAAGGAGGAAAGGAAAAATGTCTGCAGTTAGTGAATTCTTGAGTTTTATGCTAAGCACAAGGGAGGTTGGGGGGGGCGGCACAGAGATTCTCGGGAACAAGGCTCAAAGCTGTCTGTGAAAAGAAACTGGTGGCCCTTCCTTTCTGGATGCTGGAGACCACAGGGACTGTTCGTGGTCATGCATTCATACTTTCCACCGGCAGGTTACAGCTTTCACTGCAGGAACACCATGTGAGGGGAAGGACTGACAGAGTGTGGCGGTAGTGATATGCTGCTGTTTTTCTATCCGTTCTTTTTTTTTTTTTTTTACAGTGACTGTTTACCTTTAGAAATAATATATTGCACACTGCTATAAATACATAATTTGAACTGGAAATATGTTTAAGAAAAGGAAGTGTTTTGAGCTAATGGAATTTTATACATGTGTTTCAATGTGTGTAATTAAAAGAAACTGTCAAGTCATTTGGACTCACGGGTTACCTCTCAGTACATTATGAAAGGCAGGCTTTGGAAAGTTTGCATTAGAAAGAAAAACAAGGGGTGCCTGGGTGGCTCAGTCAGTTCAGCGTCTGCCCTCTGGCTCAGGGCATGATCCTGGAGTCCCAGGATTGAGCCCCATGTCTGGCTCCTGCTTCTCCCTTGCCCTCTGCCCCTCCCCCTTCTCCTCTCTCCCCCCTTCCTCTCAAATAAATAAGTAAAATCTTTTTTTTTAAAAAAGGAAGAAAAATAAAATTGGAACCATATAACCTTTTTCAGTTCTGTAAAAAAAAAATATTTTGGCTGTGCTGGTAATGAAACAACTTTTGCTAGGGAATTTTATAAAAACAAGGGCTGTTTCTCTTTTAGTTGGATATTAGCCGTAGGTAGACATCATTTAAGAAAGAAAGATCTTGTAAGATCAGGCTTGCAAAAGATGGATGTCCAGGGGCGCCTGAGTGGCTCAGTCATTAAGCGTCTGCCTTCGGCTCAGGGCATGATCCCGGCGTTATGGGATCGAGCCCCACATCAGGCTCCTCTGCTAAGAGCCTGCTTCTTCCTCTCCCACTCCCCCGCCTGTGTTCCCTCTCTTGCTGGCTGTCTCTATCTCTGTGAAATAAATAAATAAAATCTTAAAAAAAAAAAAAAGATGGATGTCCTTAAAGGAATTAGAGTATGCCCTCTGATTCCTGCTTCTGGGACCTGGTACCTCTCATTTTGAAGGAGTGTGTAACACGATTACTCACATGGCTCCTTGAATAATCATTAGTTTGGAAAGGATTTCAAAAGATCACCAAGTGTTTTCCTGGGCAGGACTAATTCTCAGCTCCTCAGAAGCGCCCACAGACTGGACCGGTCAGCCGCAGGTGGCCCGGAGTCTTCTCAGGTTGGCAAAGCCCCGAGGCTGAGCGAGCCACACAGAACACAGATGACTCTGTCATTAGGGTTTATAGGGAGTCTGGTCAAGCCACTGTGTTATTGGCATGTCAGCTGGCAGTGATCCAACAGATGATGTGAGGAATGTCATCTGAGTTTAGATTCTCACAACACTGTCTCTTTTCTGTTGCCAAAAATCAAGCTAAATGATCTCAGCCATCATTTCCCTCTCACCATGGAAGAAGTCCTGCCATTCCTGACACCATCAACGGTACATTCCAGTATCTCAAAATCACCCAATTCTTTCATGGAGCAGAAGCCAAAATAAAGTTCTAGAGGAAAAAAAAAAAGCAAGAAGTAATGTAGAAGAGACTTTGCTGAAAATAAGCTACTCTTATTTACCTTTTTTAGTCATTTGGGCCAGTACCATCCTCCTAATTCTGTTCTTTTGGATGTGAATCTTGGAGACATCCTTGACTCATTCCACTTTGTTGACTTCCACGTCCAGTGGACTGCTCACTCCACCTATGTGTGGTTCATTCCACAAACACACTTCGGCACCAACTACGTGCCTGGGATAAAGCATCGAGCAAACCACACTAACTGCTCTGTGTTCTTGGAGCTCACGTTCTAGTGATCCAGGAAGCTTTCTCTTTCTTGGGACCTGTGCCTTTACGTCAGCAGCTTTGTAGTTGCCCTTCCTGGTCCAGATGCTCGGCTGTTCGATTTATCCTGTACCATTCTGATGGTGTCCCATGGTCCACAGTCCTCCGCGTTTCTTGTTGTATGGCATGGAGTCTAAACGTCTCTGCCAGGTTTATACGAGGCTTGTAATAGTGCTCCTTCCTGCTCATCCCCCCTTGGTCACTCTCCATCATGTCTTCTGCCACTGGCCGCTGGTCTCACTGTCATGATCGCTCCTGGGACGTAGCCTCCTCTTCAGTGTTTCTCCTTTAACGTTCTGTTGATTCAGACCCAAGCTCCAGATGGTCTTTCGTGTTTGAGCCCTTGTTTTTTATCTTTCTGTAAATGGTACAGCAGACGAATGATGAGAATCACTGGAAGTGTGTGAAAATACAGATTTCAGGGCTTCATCTCATACCAACATAATCAGTGGCCTGGAAGGGGGTGGGGTGATCTGTATTTTCATGAAACACCTCACATGATTCTAACGAATCAGCCACATTTGGGAACCATTGGTCTGGGTCACATACTTTACCCCTTCTTTATATGCCATTTTGTGTTAGCTGGTGGGCTCCCAGCAGTGTGTGGCTGTGTGACCTTGGGGGCCACAGTAGAGCGCAGAGGGCTTGGCATGGAAGGTGGACAAGCCGGGTTCAGATGCTGGTACTTTGCCACTTAATGTGGTAGCACTTGGACAAGATACTGAAACTCCAAGTTGCTTGAAAAAATACCTATGTACGTGTGTATAATTTGGATCTGAGTGCCTTTATAACATGATTATTGTGAGCATGTAATGAGGGAGCCTAGGAATGGTGCTTGAAGCACAGAAAGTACTAAGTGGTTTTCTTCTTCCTTTCTTGGTCTCTGTTTGCTTGTCTATGAAATGAGGGAGCTGTGTCAGGTGTTCTTAAGCCTTCTGACATTCTAAGACGCCAGTTTTCTCTTCCATTGAGATTGGTGTCACATGAGGGGAGGGCCCTTATTGCTATGCCTTTGACGTCTGTGCAGTGCTGCGCTTGGTAAGCACCTGTGGATGCTCCGTGTTTAAGGGCCGGTGCCAGGGGCTAGGGCAGTCTGGATTCGTGGGTTCTGCTCAAGCTCAGCCTTGCTCTGCCCACTGAAAGCAGTGTGGTCTGGGATCCACTGAATCCACCAACCCGGGGATGTACCCGGGCTAGTTTGCCAGTTCTGACTCACCAGACCTCAGTTTCATCAACATTGCAGTGTTGGTGTGAAGCATAAACGAGACAGTGAAGTCAAGTCCTGCCACATTGGTCTACGTCCAGGCTTCCTCCTGTGTGCTTCCGTTGAGATTCCGGCACAGGGAAGGAGAGAGTGTTGTCTGTATTGGATGCTGTAGTGCCTCTTGTCATCTAGAAGGAGGTGGCAGGGGTAGTGAGGGAATGTTGGGGAGTGGGGGGGCAGAGAGAGAGTGTCTTATTTTTTAAGGGTAGAAATGCATGAAATTTTTCCTTTTAGCAATTTGAGATTCAGCTCCTACTATTAAAAATCTCACAGCGTTTTTGACAAGTCTGTTTCTGGGGCTGCGTTAGTTTTAGCAACGAGGCTAGAGGGGTGACTGCCTCTGAATGGGAAAGAACACTGTCGAAATAGAATTGTGAATGTCTGTTTTTCTTGGGTATCTCAAAGAATTGGTAGGACTGGGAGAAGGGGAGAAACCGTGAAGTCTTTGGAGATTTCCCATTTGAATTTCATATTAACAGAGAGAGGCCAACTGGTATGTAGTCGATGATGTGAGAGCCAGCTCGTAGTCTTGGACTCCAAGCTATGGAAAGTGTTGTTAAAGACAAGATATGTTTTCACATTTTTTCCCTCTACTGTTGAATCTGTTTTGTCAAAAATGTCACAAAGATGCAGTAAATGTGCCCTTTACAAAGCATTTGGATGTTTATTTCCTTTTATGATTATACAGGTATATTAAATACAAATAGTACTGATATTTAAGGAGTATGTGCAATTAATAGAGTTTAGTCTCATCATAAGAATGGCATGTGGAATGAGATATCCAATTATTAAGGGAAAATTATTTTTTTCAAGGTCTTACCACAAACGAGTAAAGGTTAAATATGTAGTTTCATATGATGTATTATTAAATATAAAGACAGTAAAAATAAATGTACAATATTTAGGGCACAAGTGAGGTTTTACGTACGTGGAGTTAATTCTCTTAATTTCTGTGGGGTGTCAGTTTCCCCATTTATAAAATGATGGAGTTCTAGAAGAATGTTCTGTCCTTAATATTTAGTTTTTCTATATGCTTCAGGGTAAGATTGGAGAAATGTTAAGATTAACCTAATCAATAAGTAATTATTAAGCTCCTGCCAAATACTTACTATTTTATTTACTGAAGCAGGGAATTCATTCGCATTACTGAGAGGGGAGTCATTTCGAATAGCTGAGGGTAATCTGTTAACTTGAACTGAGTATTCATCATGTACTGAGATTGCATACATGGCCCTGAGTGTCCATGATCTAATGTCTAGTGTTTTCTCATCTATTTTCTGATATAAGCCAGTGTAGCAGCAAGACCAGCGGATGTGATCGAATTCACTTTCACTCTAGACAGAGACAACATGACTTGTTGATGTAACGTGAAGGGCTTTTTAAGGCCTAAGTCACTGAGGGGTCTCAGGCTCCTCATTTGGTTTCTAGCCCAGACGTCCATTTGCAGAGAGGGGCCTTTAGCTGGTACCTTCCCTTTGGCTCATCTCTGTAGCACTGGAGCCCCGTGGAAGTGCTGTGGACACCACACCAAGCAGGAAATCTCAATGAGTAGGCAGTGTGGTAGACTGGCTCAGAGCCTGGTCACTGGAGGTGGGTTTGAATCCCCTGTGTCACCTTGGGCACGTTTCGTAATCACTCTGTGCTCAGTTTTCTCCTCGGTGTAATGGAATATTCTAAATAAGGTTTTCAGGATGGTGTGAGACAGAAGAGGTAGCAGCTTTTCACACAAGGCATGTCCAGGCTTTATGTCCTGTGTTAGTTACTATTACTCTGATGCATGATTTTCTGTCTCCTTAAAGAGTGGGGGCTCTGTATGCTACAGGGCTTACCTGGTTAGCTCCCACTCAGGGAGTGGCCCAGGATAGGCAGGATTGAGCCTGCGCTTTCACAGCTGGGGTTCTCTTTCCTGATTTGGGGAGGCCTAGCTCAATGTTGAGATATTTGGGATATGTTTGTATTCAGTTTTTCTCTAAATGTGGATGATGTGAGAGGATGATGAGAAGAGGTCATTGGTTATTGTTGAAAGGAGACAACCTGAGCGTACAATAAGAGAAGATTGGTTAAATAAAAAATTCTAAATTAAACATTAAATACCATATAGCCATTAAAAATGTATGGGAAGAATGCTTATAACTTGGAAACTTTATAATAGACAAAAAGTCTGATATAAAACTATATAGTGAAACTAAGGTTATATTAAATAAATTTATATATGTATACATCGATCTCTACCTGTGATAAAATTGCTTAGAACTTTATATACATACACACACAGACAGAAAGGAGTACAAGTAAAACTGAGGAACTGAATAAGATTGGTGGATGGTATCAGTGTCCATTTCCTTGTTGTGATATTTACTATAGTTTTATAGAATGTTACCATTGGGGGAAACTGGATAAAGGGTAGAAGAGATCTCTTTGTATTATTTCTTATAACTGCACGTGAATCTACAATTATGTCAACAAAAAATTCAATTAAAAAAAATGGCACCAGACCTAGAGGGGTTTACAAGTACGTTCTGCTGATCCTTGAAGGAACAATTGTTGTGACAGAGCTTAGAGAGTGATAGAATCTGTTCTTTTTCATTTTTTGAGGTTAGCATTACTCTATGGCAAAATCAGACAAGGAGGGTGTAGGAAACAAACCCTAGGCCAGCTTCACTTACGATGACAAAATTTTAAATTTAATATTCTCAAACTAAAAACAGCAGCTTATTAAAAGAATAACGGTGAATCCAAGTAGTTTATCCAAGTCATGCTTCCACATCAGAAAAGCAACGCAGTTAACAGTTTAAGGGAGGTAATATGATCTCAATAGATGCAGAAAACATGTGATAAAAGACTATACAAATGTTAATACAAGGGTCTCTAATATCTGGTTAACTCAAGGGTTTACTATATAAGGGTTAGTACATCTGTGCTGCTGGCTCAGTTCACTTGACATGTTTAGGAACCAAAAGATCGCTGTTTACTGAGTTGTTAGGCAACAGTGTAGTTGCCTGGGTGACAGGTGTGTGACAGTGCAGTAAAGTATGGGTGATAACATAGACAGATTCTAATCCATATGAACGTGTCGTTCTAGCATTGTCAGGATTCAGTGTTGTGCTCTCCCAAATTGAGATGGCACAGGAGATGATCTTAAGGGTTTTAGAATCAGGCATATTGGGTTTGGTTTTGGTATTGACCACCTGAAATCCACGTGACCTTGGGGACGTTTCTTGTCATTTCTGAGCTTGTTTTTTCATTGTGACACTGGGGATTATAATATTTTGCCTTTTTGGTTATTTTGAAGATTAACTTCTATAATGACTGAAAACTTCTAATACGAAAACCTGACCCATAGTAGGTGTTTTAAGTGCATTTGAATCTCTTTCCTTGTAGCTTTCAGTTTGTGGTTCTGGGATATATTATACATGCATAAATATGTATGCATATGTTTTTTGTTTCTCATTTGCATTCTCACCCTTGACCCTAGGGACATTTATTTTCACAAATTTATGACCAGTTTATTTTTTACCAGGCAGGTTGTGATGTGAATTATACTTTTTCCTTCTGCCATCATCTGTCTCCTGAATTATATTCAGCTAAAACTCAAAATAGACTTGTACACAAGTTGGAAATTCAGTTAAGACTTGAAAATCTAACATAGGACTTGGGATTGTAATTGTAAAATGCTTCAAGAAGGTCAACATTGCAATCTTATGTTGTAAACACTGATTTATCTGTTAGGTTTGCTGATGAATTAAAATCTTAACCTTAGTTCTATCCCACTTCTGAATTCATTTAGATAAGAGTGGTGAGTATTGGGGCGCCTGGGTGGCTCAGTTGTTAAGCGTCTACCTTTGTCTCAGGGCGTGATCCCGGTGTTCCGGGATCGAGCCCCACATCAGGCTCCTCCGCTATGAGCCTGCTTCTTCCTCTCCCACTCCCCTGCTGTGTTCCCTCTCTCGCTGTCTCTCTCTCTCTGTCAAATAAATAAATAAATCTAAAAAAAAAAAAATGGTGAGTATTTTTACTTCATTATTTAGGCATCCTCCTGCTTTTTTTTTTTTTTTTAAAGTTCACATTAGGCCACTGCACTTTTATGAAAGATGTACATTACTACCTGTTTGCACTAACCAAAAGAAAATCTGAAGAGAATTTTTGCTTCTATGAAAAAAGGCAAAAAATGAAAACAGTGCTCAGTGTGTTTTGCAGTGAGCTGTGATGGAGGCAGCGTGTACCCGAAGCAGCAAGAGCGGCCCCCCCAAGCTCCTTCCCCAGGAACTTTACTCAGCATCTCAGCATCAGGCCACCGTAGCTTTGAGCTGTGTCTGTGATCGTCTGTGCTTTATCTTGATTTCTTTTGTGCATCCATTAGCAAGATGTGTCCTAAGGTATCAGAAAAGCCTAAGACAGGTTGTTTTTTGGGTCTGGGAAGGCTCAAAAGTTTTTCCATATAAATGACAGGTAGTGGCTTCTTTGCTTTCTGCCATTTCGGTTTACGAAAGGTTTCATGTGAACCGTCTACTTTCAGATAGCAGGGGGGAACTGCCCTAGATTTGATTAGATTTTGTAATTGTGTTGATTGGTTATTGAATGAGGTTTCACGTTTGGTAAGTCAGTCCGTTAAGACTTAACTCATGTTACGGCACATCAGCCAAGGACGAAGCTCTTTGCTGGTCTTGCAAGTTAAAAAAGGAATTATGACATGATACCTGCCTTCAAGCAGCTATCACCTACATTTTGATTATTTCGGGTAGTTGACAATGGGTTGGGCCCATATACATGTAAAATATGCGTTAGTTTTTATCTGAATCTAGTTAGACATACCTAGCAATCAAATTGCCAAAGAACTACATCTGCAGTTGAGAAGGATAAGAAGAACCCCTTGTAGAAGAGAAGTCACTGCTTTCCCAGCAAAGCAAGAACAATACCTTCCCTGAAGTGGCATGGTGTGAATTTTATTGATGACCTGAAGATACTTGACTTTCACATTTGTTTCTCTTTCCCCACCTGTTCTCCAAGGAAAGACTTCTGAGTATTAAAATGTACAAAAGACACAAAGAGTAAGAAATTGTTTAGAACCTGAATAACTTATTGATGTTTATATCTGCAGAGAAGGAAACCTTACATTTCATCCAGTCTAATTTTCCGTACTCCATAAACTTTGGGCTCTGAAACGCAAGAACTGGACCTTACGTATCTGGGAAAGATCAGTAGTCTTAGCTGATGAATGAAAGAGGTATAAAAGTGTTGGGATGATTTTCCTTGTATTCTTTTGGATTCTGCTTTTTCATTATGTAACAATGGATTTTCGAGTGGGAATTGACTTTTAAGAGGAAACACATCTAGAGAGGTTAAATGATTTGTTCAGGATCACATAATTAGTTAGTGGTAGAGTTATAATGTTGGGCTTAGGCCATCAGTGATTTGTTAGTAATTTTTTCTTACCATAAAATGTTCCCTTTCTGGCTTCTTCTTCTTCCTCATTCCTCACATTAATGATTAGCACCTGATATACTTAGTCCTGGCCCATGTTTGATGCCCGAATGAAATAGCAAATGGAACATACGTTATATGTTCTATGCTCTGAATCAGTGTGCTTAATGTGTTCTCTGCAAGATGAATAATTTAAAATGATGCTTAGATAATTTCTCAATTTGCAGCAAAAATTGTGCTCCGGCAGCCTCTGTTATTATCTGTGACCGTTCTGGCTAATTAGGGGAAGAGAGCAGAAAGCCCTGGGATCTGGGGAGACCAGGAGCTGAAGTCCAGTTGATTTGCAAATTGTAGGAAGATTGTGGAGACTTGTAGACAGAAAAGGAGATGAAAGGTTCCTGGAGATAAGAATCAAAATTAGAAGTAAAGTCCTCATGAATTAATACCACATTTTATGGGATTAAAAAATACCTCATTTTATGAGGGAAGAAGAGCATTCCTTGGAGGTTTATACTAAAAATAAACAGGTTAGTGCCTTCCAGGAAAAGAGGGGTGGAGGCACTTCTGGTTCAGGTAGAAGCTTTAGTTCCTTTTGCCAGTGTTGGATGTAGGGTTGTCTTTTCTCCCAGCATTTTTCTCTTGAATACTTCTTTGGTAAATCCTAGTGTAACAACGCAAATATATTTGCATCATAGTTCTTCAAAAAATAAGTCTGTGGGGTGATATTTTTAAGAAATGAATTTTGTTAAAGGACACTGACATTGAAAATTACTATGCAGACGTCCTACTGTGCACTTAGAACCCTGATAGGCACCTTCCATTCTTGTCTATAATTGTCTTACACTGCCTGGTGGGGTCATTTGCCATGACTGCGTTTTAGGTGACCTAGCAGAAGTTAGATCCTTGGGTTTTTTTTTTTTTTTAAGCTTTAAATAGCCCTGCCATGATACTATCATCTTTCAAGAGATTAGTGAAAGTGTTTAAATGCATAATCACTTTTTAATATGGTCCAACGGGTGCAGCTCCCAACAGTGACGTGTCAGACCTTTCCTTTGCATTGCTTGGCCAGACATTCTGGGCCACACATGTTCTGATTCCTTTACCAACAAGGAGCCTGTCACTTTCATGGCTTCTCTCCACAAACTTGTGTCTGGTAATGGGGGAACCAATTAGTGGAATTCATGGGGTCTCTTTAAATTCCCAGCTCTGCAGGTGTCCGGCTGGGTGACTTCGGGCAGGTGTCTTAGTCTCTGTCTGCCTCAGTTTTCTCATCTGTAAAATAGGAGATTAGTCCCAGGAGCCACTTCGTGGTGATGCTGTGAGGATTAATGAGTTCCTGCACGCCCAGCGTTTCGAAGCACGCTGGGTGTAGAGTCGGCACTGGTCTTGTGTTGACGCTGATTGAAATGGATGGCTGATTCGATGTGCTGATCCAAGAAGAAGGGCTCCTTTTCGGAGGTTTTGAACCCGAGACTGAGAAAAAGGACCAGATGGGAAAGACAGGGTGATGGGAAAGAAAAAAGGAGGCCGCATTCTTTCCTCTTTTTTCTTTTCTTGCCGTGGCTGTTGTGTTTTGGTGAAGAGAAGGTGTTGTAGCCCCTATAGCGCTTAGCTCTGGAGAGTGAGGGGCATGTTTTAGATCCCTGCCTCTCACCCTTTCCTGCACGTTAAATTCATCTGGGGAACTTTGAAAAGCTGTGGACGCCTGAGCACCACGCAGAACCAGTTAAATCAGACTCTACGGTGGGGAGGGGCCAGCTGGCTGTAACAGCTTCCCAGGTGCTTCAAAGCTTTCAGAAGGTTTGAGAACCAGTGCTCTGGGTGCCTTCTGGGGCTCCTCCAGCTTAGAGGGAAGTCTAGCGGGTAAGATTTTTGTCTCGTTAAACCACGTTCCCTACTGCTTGTGGCCAAAGCCCGTGGAATGCAGCGGCTTCCCGGGACTGCCCTGCCTCCCGTCCGGGTCCGGAGCCCTGTGAAAGAGGACGTGCTTGCTCCCGGCTTCTTCCTTTTCTGCGCTTCTCCTCTTTTTCTGTTGGCTCATACTTTCTTGATAATTACGTTGGTGGGCTATGAGACATGCTCTTTACACAAAGATTATATATGTATAAATGAAACCTATCTGGGGGTGTCTTAGAAAAAAATGGAAACATTTCCCTTTCCTTTCAAAAAGTTTCCTTAGTGGAACAAAGGATGCTTGTCCCCTTGGCCTGGTTGCAGAAAAGCATGTTTGGTCAGCTTATTAGATTTGCCTGAGTTCATGCTTTGAACGGAGAGATTGTGTTTTACTGATTGGGATTGTGGCCTAGAACTTGTCTGCAGTTACTGATCATGTGTAAGCCCTACACACGTGTCTTAATGATTGTCCTTTTCTTCAGTTTATCCTTTATTACTGCAGCTCAGCTACTTGGACCTTGTTCAAGTCGAATTAATTCCATGGAACTCTACTGTTTCCGGGGTTGAAGTAGGGAAGAGAGAGTGCTTTAGGCTATCCTGTGAATAAGAAGTCGGAGTGGTCTTTAGTTCTTGCCTAAGTAAAAAAGCAGCAGCCCATTATCTAATCTATTCATAGTTTACTTTGTTCGGATATCTAATTTGGGAGCATGTTTGCCCTCACTCAATTCTGAAACACAATTTTCCATCCCTTGAATAAAAGGGGCTATCTTTAATTGACTCGGGACGAAAAAAACCCCCAAAAAACCTTGTTTAAGAATTCTAGAGTTTTCAAAGCTTTTAAAAATTACTCTGCAGGATAACATTAAAGTGCTGACCCTTGAGAAACTGCCGCTTAACGTGTATCTGTCGCACAGTAGAGTTAGAAGGATTATTCTGAGCAAGCTGTTAAAATGAACCATTTGCTATGATTCATACGCTCTTAACCCTAACAAATCTGTAATACCTAGAATAAAACTCAACATCGCCGTTTTGTTTTTTTTAATTTGGCAACAACAGGGTTAAATGTGTCTCTTCAAAGTATGAAGTGTGCATGCAGACTACTCTTAGAAAGTGAGGGAGTGGAAGTATGAATTCTCCCCTCCCCCTCTTAGCGTGTCCCTGATACATAGATGTTCCAGAGCATTGATAGAATACAATTTGCACATAGAAGTGTGTGTTTTCCGTGGAAACCGAAGTCGGTTAGAGTCGTTAACCTTAGCATTAGGTCCGGTCTCTCCGTGTGAACGGACCAGCAGTATCTGCATCACCTAGGAACTTGTTAGAAATGTAGGTTCTGGGCCTGACCCCAGACCGACCGAATCTGAAATCTGGGGGTAGGGCCCAGCTGTGGGCTTTAAAAAGCTGTCCAGGTGACTCTGTCACGTGCTAGAGATTGAGAGCTGCTGAGAGGGGTTCTCCTCCCTGCTGTCACAGACTCTGTTGCATGGGAGCCCCTGGCTTTGGGGACCAGGTAGCCGTGGGCTATTGTTTCCCTGCCCCCCCAAGCTCCCTGTTGATTCTGACGTGCAGCTGGGCTTTCAGGCCGCTGCTTTAGGGCCTTGCTTCTCAAAATGTGGACTCCGGACCCGCATGAGCCTCACCTGGGAGCTGGTTAGAAATGCAGAATCTCAACCCCACCTGAGACTCCTGAATTGTGATTTGCATCTTTGAACAAGACTCCCAGTGACTCCTTAAGCACATTAAAGTTGGTGAAACAATATAGAAATAGTGAGTTTCTTTAATAGAACTCAGTTCTAGAAGGCCCTTTATTTAAAAGTTTTCAGAGGAGGCCGCACAGCTGCTTTGTTTGGCTTCTGCCTGGGGTTGACTCCAGGAAGCTGGCACTGATCCGGAGGCAAGGGTTGGCGCGGTAGCTGCTGCCAGAAGGGCCCCGGGCTGGTGGGTGTAACAAGACCCCCTAAGGCATCATCAAGTGAGTGATCCCAGTTAAGATACTCCCAGGTGCTAGTAACAAACAATCCCAACTCTGACTGGCACGAGAAATAAAAAGGAACGTTGTGGCTTTGGTCATGGGGGAAGTCCAGGAATAGGAATAAAGGAAAAGATAAACAAATTTATCTTTGGCTAATTGGTAAGTGCTTTTTAAAAAATGTTTTCCATAAAGTGGTTTGCATCCTTAACTGCTAGAGATTGTATAAATAGAGGCCTTTAGCACATCAAACAGTGATGAGCGTTACACAGGTGATGAATTGCTGTTTACTCCCTCGTTCTCAAGATTTTGTTTTCTTTATATATTATATATATTTATATCTCACACAGAAGATTTGAAGTGATTTCCCAGACTGCCTACCTTTCCCACAGCCTTTAGAAGAAATTATATAAATGGTTGAATTCTGCTGCAACCAGAGCTTTCTAAACACATTATGTAATTTTTTTTGAAGTTTTAAGTCTTAAATGATAGAAAAGCAATACATGATATTCAAAATAACCTCCCATTTCCAAGCATTCTCAACTGAATGCTTATTGTCCTTTTAATAAAAATGTGGATTGTAGGCACATTGGATGTAAATGAATTAAAATTTCATTTGCCCAGAACTTTGTGTATTACGTTAATAAGATTTACCCAAAACACTATTGTTGGCTTAATAAATATTAAGAGTGCATTTGCGAGCTGCCTCCTGGCGTTTGCTGTTTCTCTCCTTGGGCATTAACTACTCTTGTGAGCTTTACCAGGCTGCTTTTGTTGTTTTGTGCCTTGAGGTATAAATAGAGGCAGAGAACCCAGAAGATTCAAACAAATTCCATACCATAAACTGTTTGCAGATGTGTTTAGTATTCATTCAAGAGAGGCTTTTCGTCTATTTAACATAAAATTACTTTCTTTTAGCATTCTACATGTGCAAGTGGTTCGGTTTTTATTTTACTGGAAGTTTAAAAAACAATAATAAAAAGATTTTCTGGGAAGTACCGTCTATGAAGCACCAGGAAGATATAATGTAATGACTTACATCTGACCCTTTGTCTCCCTGGATCTTCTATTCTTTTGGTCAATCAGGAATGAAAGGGGTGGAAGCTTCTAAGGGGACAGATTCTGATGGAGTAAAAGGAAGACCTTCCTAAAAGGCGGTCACAGAAGGAATAGACCACTTCAGAAGTAATGAGGCCCCACGCTTGGAGGGAAGCAAGCATGTGTTTGGCCATTTATTTGGGAATCTTTAAAACCTCAGCTACCTGGGAGATCAGTTGACATTTACAGCTTCCTACTAACCTTAGGTTCTGTCCTTCTTTCTGTATTTTGAAGTTGAATGCTGAGCAACAAAAAAATATATCTTGTTTCCTCTCCTGATAACTTGGTCTGACAAACTACACATCATTTATGGCCCTTGGTTGAAGGAGTATGGCATTCTAGGACAAACTTTCTGTTAAACTCAAGGCAAAACCTCTATTTGCCAAATTTAAGAGGCCATGTAATTATGGAGATTTGATGTTGCTGTAAACTTCAGGTGGCCCTGATAGGTATTTAATCAGGTAGACTAGCCAGCTTGACTGGTGTGAACCAGAGAGGTGTGTACTGGGGAGTTAAAGTCACAGTGGGTGGCCCTGAGGGGGAAGGGAGAGAGTCTTAGAGGTGGAGAGGCAGGGAGTCTCTAAGGTAGCATGAAGAGTATCCAGGGAAGGGAACCACAGTCAAGGGTGTGGGAGGTACCTTTAGCTTCCCAAGCATTCACTCTTCTGCCATATTGCCACATGGACGGAGTAGCTCTTAGACTGGCCGGGGTCCGTAGTGTTGTGCCCCACGGTCACCCATGACCCATGGGTCCTAGCACAGAGCTTTCCTTATGAGGCTTACACAACCATGGTGGAAAAACACCACCGAAACAAACGACGGGCACAAGGACTCGAGGTTAGGAACCATTCCTGTACTACTTTGCCCAAGTAGCCCCTACTTTGTGTTTCCTTTTTTATTCTGTGTCCAGCAGGAGAATGCAGGACAGGTAGCTAGAAGACTTGGGTTCTCGGAGCTAGCCTTCCTCTGCCAGCAGCCAGCTGTGACCTCTGGCAAATCATGCCACCTCTCTTGCCTCTGTTTCCCCATTTGTAAAACTCCTTGATCTTTGTAGCCAAGCATACTGTAGTCCTACACTGTGCTCTTTGTGGTGTTTTTTTTTTTTTTTTTTTTTAAGGGAAATAATTTTCCTTCTACCTACTGCCTTGGAATAAAGATTTAAAATTCCAGCCTGGATTTTCACATGGTGCTCTAGTCTCCCTTCTCCTCCTTTGCCAGCCAAGCAAATTGGTTGGTTACAGTTGTCATCTAGAATGCAGTCATCTTTTGTGACCATTTCCTCTCAGAGATGCCACTCCAGCTAACTGGTATAGCTCCAGTTTCTTCCTCCTGGAGAGGAGGGTGGAAGTCGCTTTTGAATATGCGAAATAGAAGTTGGAGTAGGAAGGAAAATTCCCACATTAGGGGAAAAATGTTGTCCACCTGTCAGGGACTGGAAACAACTGGGGTGTGAAGGGTGGCTGTCCTTGTTCAGGGATAATATCCAGCTGATCCGTCCCCCCCCCCCCCGCATTTTAGGCTCTGACTCTCACACACTGGGTATGTGGGCTTGTTGTCCTGAAATCTAGTATAGTTCTACAGACTGGGCATATGAATGCCGTCCAGAAAGATGAGGCTGCAGGTAGCCCACATATTGTATTCCGGGGGCCCCAAGGAATTGACAGACCTCCTCTTCCAAAGGCTAACATTTCACCCAGCGTGATCTAGCTACAAACTTCCAAATTTGAAAATCTCCCAAATGTCTACAAAACTGACTGTGAGAGTTACTATGAAGCAGGTGAAAAATGCTGTGCACCTATGATCTTGACACCCCCATCCATTTCCAGGCCCTTAGCCCCAGGGCTGCATGAAGATCCTGGGCTGCAGGAGGAAAGGAGACTTATGAGGTTGACAGGATTTGAATTTTCTGGGTGTCGGTGGTGGTGGTAGGATGGATTTGTTAAAAATGCATATTCTGGGTTCCTACTCTAGTCCCTATATTTTATTTTTTCCCTGTACTTTAATGTGGTGAAAACATACTGAAGTTACAGAATAACTACATTGGCGGGGCACCTGGGTGGCTCAGTCGTTAAGCGTCTGCCTTCGGCTCAGGGCGTGATCCCAGGGTCCTGGGATCGAGCCCCGTGTTGGGCTCCGTGCTCCTCTGGGAGCCTGCTTCTTCCTCTCCCACTCCCCCTGCTTGTGTTCCCTCTCTCGCTGGCTGTCTCAAATAAATAAAATCTTTAAAAAAAAAAAAAAAACCTACATTGGGTGAGAGACCAGCAAGCTTGGACTAAGTTTCTGTGGACCCCACCTCTCTGCTAATCTTTTTGGTGTTTTCAGTTCCAGCTGTAAGGTCCTCTACAAAATGTAAAACTTGACCCTGAGCTCAGGATCAAAATATGTTTAGCATTATCGGGAAAACTATTCATTTAAAACAGTAGTTTATCTGGCCACGCAATAGGGTAACTGCCAAACGATATTAATTCTTTAATGCTACTTGCAGTCAGTGAACATATATCTGTACGTAATACTTAACAGCTCTCTTGAGATTTAACTCCTATGCTACAAACAGTCACCCACTTAAAGTGTATGGTTTAGTAGTTTTTAGTATTCTCACAGAGGCATCAGTCCCCAAAATCTGATTTTACAGCATTTTCATCATCCCCCAAAGAAACCCTGAATTTATTAGCTGTCACTTCTCATTCCAGTCCCCAGCAAGTCCTAGGCAACTACTGATGTCCCTTCTGTCTCTGTAGGCTTGCTTACTCCGGACCTTTCCATAGAAGTGGAATCCTACTTCTATGGAATAGGTGGTCTTTGGGACCGACTCTGTTCACTTCGCATAATGTTTTCAGGGTTCACCCAGGTCTAGAATGTGTCAGTACTGAGTTGCTCTTAATTGCTAAAAAACCTCCTTTTAGGGATAGACCAGACTGTGTTTATCCATTTGTCAGGTGATGGGCATTTTGGTTGTTTCAGCTTTTCAGTTATGACGAGTAATGCTGCTTTGATCACTCACATATAAGTTTTTGTCTGGACCTGTGTTTGCATTTCCCTGGGTAGTTAGTCTCTAGGAGTGGAATTGCTAGGTCCTATGGTAACTCTATGCTTAACATCTTGAAGCACTGCCAGACTGTTTTCCAAAGTGTCTGTCACATTTTAACACTCCCACCTGCAGTGCACAAGGGTTTGGGTTTCTCCACATCCTTGCCAACACTTGTTACTTTCTGTCCTTTTGATTATAGTCATTCTTGGTGTAAAGTGGTATCTCATTATGGTTTTGCATTTACCTGATGACTAATGAAGTCGAGCCTCTTTTTATGTTCCTGTTACCCGTTTGTGTTTCTTCTTTGGAGAAATGTCTTTTTAAGTCCTTTGTTTTAAAATTGGGTTATCTTACCAAGTTTTAAGAGTTCTTTCTATACTCTTAATAGAAGTCCCTTGTCAGACCATTCATAAAATATTTTCTCCCATTCCATGGGCTGTATTTCCATTCTCTTGATAGTGTCTTTTGATGCACGAAAGTTTTTAATTTCTATGAAGTCCTATTTTTTATCTTTTGTTGCTGTTAGTGGCCTATGTAAGAAACCATTGTCTAACTGAAGGTTGCAAAGGATTATCCCTGGGTGTTCTTTAAGAGATTTATGGGTTTTAGCTCTTACATTTAGTGTTATGATTCATTTTGAATTAACTTTTGCATATGTTATGGGGTAGGAATGCTTTTTTTGTTTTTTTTTTTTGCATGGGGTCTTTAGTTGTCCCAACACATTTCATTAACAACACTGTTCTTTCCCCCACTATATTGTCTCGGCACCCTTGTTGAGCATCAGTTGACCATAAATGTGAGGATTTATTTCTGGATTCTCAATTTTATTCCACTTACATGATCTGTATGCAGTACTTCATGCATATATTTATGTACATAAATGTGTGTGTATAAATGTACACAGACACACCCGGAAGGCCATCTTCAACTTGGTTGTGATTGGTGTCTTTCCTTTGGCTTTAATTTAGGTGGTTAGGAAATGGGGCAAGTTAAAAAGTAGCAATTTCAGGCATTAATGATGTCAGGAGTTTCAGACATGAGGTCCCTCAAGCCTCCATTGTGTCGAGGAGGTTGGCCTCTTTTTGGTCCTCTTCCCCCCCTTTCTCCTGAAGTGGAACTCATTGAGGAATGTTTTGGAGTGGAGCACGTTTTAGATTTCTGGTCTTGGCTTAGCCCTGCTGGTACAGACTTAGTTAAATGACCTTTAAGAGCTCCGAATGCCCTTCATGCTGCCTATAGATTCTTGGGCCTGAAGTGTCTTTGGCTATAAAATGAAGGAGCTTGATTAGATTCTAGTGCTCCCCCCCACCCCCCAAGCAGCTTGAAATTCTGTGATTTGTGTGCCTGGCCATCCCTTAAAAAGTGGTACATTTTATCATTGTCATCTGTACATAAAACCAAGAGAATAAAGGCCTGCTATTAATTTTACTCCTATTTTCCTGCTGATTCTGATGAGAAGGGGCTGGGAAGCAAATGGTGGGAATGAACTGACCAATTATCTTAAATTATTTAGTTTAATAGTATAAAAAAACCTAGTCATGTGCTCTTAATGTTTCTTGGTTATTTTAATTTTTAAAGATGAAATGCATGACAGAAAGAAAGGAAAACACAAGATTTTGTTGTGACACTATGTGCTTTCTGTCTTGTGGACATAGTTGGAGAGACTGCCTTACCTTGAGAGCAGTTAACTACAGACACAGAGCCAAAACTTCTTTCAGAAATGTCTTAATTTTATTCTTGGGTTCCTGGGAATTTAGAAATATAGGCTTTTAATTATTCACAGCTGGTGCATGAATAGAGTAGTAATAATTAGGAATAATATGGTTCACCTCTTAAGCTGTTAGTTTTAATCCACTAAATGTTTTTTGATCTGAAGTCTGGCAAAGTCTTCAAGTGGAACATTTGGAGGAGGCCCATCCTAGTTTTCGGTTAGGAAGTGTGCAAATCTGCCTTGTCTTGCTAATTTGTTAAAGGGTTTTGATGGTTTGATCTTGATGCCTTCCACTTACAAGCTTACTCGTACAAAGCCAGCCCACGCTCAGCAGAACTCATCTGGACATCCTCACGCAGACCGTTGGGCTGAAACAAGGAGCACCATCAGCTTGCATCCAAGTGCCTGGGGAGCCTGTGGCTTCGGTGCCGCCCTCTGCAGTGGGACCCGACCTGCTGGAGGAGCTTAGGAGCCTTGATAGGGGAGAGAGAGCTTGCTTTAAAGGCCCTTAGGAATGGAGGCTGAACCAGGTGTGGCGCTCACAACTTCTTGGGATAAGAAGAATCCTTTCAATTTGCTAGGTAGTAGCCTTAAAAATCTTAAAGCTGATATAATAAGATATTTAACCCCCCTTGCTTTTTGTAAAATCCTCAGATTCCAAAGTATTAATATAGTTTATTGGTGGAGTTTACTTTCCATGGTTTCTTAATATTTCATCATAAAGATGTTTCCAAAATGTTTCACAATGATCAATATTTATTAGAGAATATAAAAAATAGGATATGTGTTCTTGAAGGATCATTTGGATTGAAGTTATATTCTGAGAAACTTTAAAACAACAAAATAGATGTCTTATGAGAACATGTAATTACATCAAGTTATTACCTTGAATGGCTTGGGGAGAGAAAAAGAAATCTCAAAATTGTATTTCTTAGGTCAAATTTTTAATCCCAGTTAACTTCAGGTTATTTTTAGAGGTAGTAGTATAACCTTAGTTATATGAAAAAATTGGTAGCTTTCATAATTTATGCTGGCCACTAATTTGGATGTGAGTAAATAGTTATTATGTGGAACTAAGTGGTTGTCCTAACACATCATCTTCACCTTTCTCACTGGACTTCCTGGAGCAAGATGACTTTTGCCAGGTATAGTTAGTAGAATTCTGCCAAGAAGACTTTGCAGTGACAACCTTTTTACTTTTAAAAGTACATGTTATTAAAAGCTCTCTTGAATCTACAGATGGAACCCATTTTATGAGGTTAAGCTGTTAAGTCACCTTGTATTTCCAGGAAAACAAAGTAGAATTTTTATTATTATGCGAGAGCACGCGTGTGAGAGAGCGAGCGCATGCGAGCGGGTTGGGGAGAGCGAGAGATTTTTTTTTTTTTTTTTTAAGATTTTATTTATTGAACAGAGAGAACACCAGCAGGGGGAGTGGGAGAGGGAGAAGCAGGCTTCCCACTGAGCAGGGTGCCTGATGAGGGGCTGGATCCCAGGACCCTGAGATCATGACCTGAGCCAAAGGCAGACGCTTAACGACTGAGCCACCCAGGCGCCCCCTAGAATTATTCTTACTTTAGGGCCATGGAACTTAAGTGGACAGAGGCTGTGACTTCATGGAAACACTATGAATATTAGAAACTATTAGTGAGAGAGATCTGTAAATTCAGCAATATCCAAATGAGTGATTTTTTGCTGCTTTCCTCACTTTTACTGTTTCATGAAATCTTGTTTGTCAAAGTGGAGAGAGGAGCAGTAAGAATTCCACTAATAAGGAGTCCTAGTTCCCTGCCCTTCAAAGAGCCTCTTTTCCCATCCCAGACTGTTTATATACGATCAGCATGTGGACACCGTGCATGCTTATGTTTTAAGTATTTGCTTCTGGAGAGCCAGCTTGAAAAAGCAAAACAGAAAAATCCATTGGCATTTTGAGAGTTGAATCCACAGAAGATGTTGTTTGCAACGTGCCGAAAACATAAGGTCCAAACAGCCGGAACAGGCCTGGTGCCAGGCAGTTTCACTGTGAGAGAAAGAGGAGGTCTGAAGCAGTCCTTTTAGGATTATCTCCAACTCAGCAGCTGCTGTCTGAGTTTCATTATGCACATCGTGCTCTGGGAGACCTGCATTAACCCTCGGGCCCCTGGGGAACGTCAGGGCTGTCTTTTCAACAAAAGACTCTTCCCTTGGACACCCAAGGGCAAAAGCCAAAACAGTATGGAGGTTAAAAGAAGGTGGAGCTTTTGAAGATTGAATTTAAGAGAACAATCTAGGAAGGAGACAGCAGAATTTCGGACCTGCAAGTGCCTGTTCCGACCCTTTAATTTTACTGCTGAGAAAGCAGAGGCTTCGGAGAAGTTGAGTGACTTGGCCAAAGAGAAGCAGGCAGAACTAACATTCAGGAACCCTACTTCTCAGGTTAGAGCGGTTTTAGATAGGACTACGTTCTTGATGGCCTAATTCTCATGTCCGTACAAATCCTCTTTTGAAAATTGAGGCGAAAGAGAAGAAACTTTAAAAAAGCGTTTTGGAAGTATGCATTAACCACCTTTTTATAGACTGTTCCGGCTTATTCAGATTTTCCTTTCTAGTAGTAGTGTTTTATCTGTGTAAGTCAGTCAATCCTAAGTGAGCAGCAAGTACGTTATTCCAGTAAATTCTGAGTATGATTCTTCAAGGCAGAACAAGCATATCAGAGAGGCGTTGGGAGGGAAAACTTGAATCTGGGAGGACTGCTCTGAAAACTAGGAAGGATGTTGATGTAATGAACCTTTTGTTCAACTATGGCGGTGTCTGGAGCAGGACTGCAGCCTCTGAGAATTTATGGCCTCCAGTCTGGAGAAGGTAGGTGGGCTTACATTATCTGTGTTGGGGAACATGTGTGGGGTCTTGAGCCTAAGGTTGTCCAAGTAACAGAAGGCTTTGTCAGAGAAGATGGCAGTCTAGCATTCTTTGAGAATAATGTGTTGCTGTTCATTCCACATCTGTGTTGGAAATTGAGAATTTTCCCGGCTTTGTGATCCCCGGTTTTCTTCCTTTTAAAGGTTGGGAAGCTAATTTCTCGTTGGAAAGAATACATTAAATCCAAGGATATCACTGAAGTGGGAGAGTTCTCTTTTCTTGCCAAGTGAGCTGAGTTGTTTGATATAATGGTCCTATTTAACATTGTTGACCTAAAAGGTATGGATTAAGCAAGAGAGAAAAATGAGGATGATCTTATTCACTGAAATTCCAAATCGATCTGGAATCTGTTACACTTTTTGAAAGTGTTTTTTTTTTTTTTAATGGGTTTTTAGTTGCTTTATTCATTTTTAAAGGTGTGTGTGAGCTGAGTGTCTTTCTGGGTCCCACATTCTTTCTGCGAAGCTTAAAAGCAAATGTTACATTTAGGATACTCTGTTGAGATATGGCGAATGTCTTTCTTTGCATTTATTCTGAGATTTTGGTGACATCGTAGCTGTACATGAAGGGGGGGAGGGAGGTGCGGAGCGCACAGTAGGATGAGCTCTCTCAAATAGGCAGTTGTAAGTCATCTTTCACAGCTCTGCTCTGGGTGGTGGTTTTTTGTTCAGTGGCCTAGTTAGGGCATACCTATGTCTGCTTACTGGTTGAGCTTTTTGAAGTACCTGTTGCTTGAAGGTGTGTTTTTTCAAGGGGTTATCTGTTTTGTTTCCCCCGCTCCTCTCACCGGGGAAAAGCTAGGGCAAAAGGGAAAGCTACCTTTGTTTTTGTTGTTCTTCACCAAAGACAGCCTTTTTGGATCCTTTTGAAAGAGAAGGTATCAAAAGGTGTTTAATCCCTTCCTCCTTTGTTTCCCTGAATGGATAGCAGTGGCTCTTCGCCCCCATTGAGAAACACTCTTACTGCTGTATTACGCTGTAATGATGTGAGAGGAGGTGACTAAAAGGATAAGTAATTATTCCAATTCATAGGATCTAGTATGAAACTTTTTGGAGAATTGTTTGGACTACTATGCTTGGGAAAATAGCTTAAGGATCTCTGATCTATATTTGAGATAGTGATTAAGCTATGCAGTTGGACATGGAGCAAAATGAGCAGTTTCAGAATGTAAGGTGTAAGATAAATCCTGTCTATGTACTGCTTCCAAATCCTCGCCTTGACCAGAAGGAACATTCCTCAGGTGGTAGCTTTCTCTAGGAAGAGGATATATGGGTCTGTTTCTGGATTAGGTTTACACAAATGAAGTAGATTTCCGTCCTGCTGCTCTTGCCTGGGGTTGGAATTTTTCCCTTTCACTGCTTGTCACTTGGCGTTTGAATGGAAATATGTCCTTCCTTTCAGAGCCAGAAGATTCTGTGTAATTCATCAGGAAACAGTTCTCCGTGGAGTTATTAATTCAGCTGCTTCATAGTGTATGGCTCACACTGCAGTGATAAACCTCTGAATTTGAAATCTCTTCTAAAAATCTTTTTCCCTTCAAAAAAAAAAAAAAACCCCACATACAATGGATTTCTGAGCCGTTAAAAATCTCACATTGTATAGCAAGCCCTACCATTCTCTATAATCTCTTTTTAGAAGATTTGGTGGTGGTTTGCTGCTGGAACTCAACTACCTTCATGTGAAGTTAGGCTTTTGAAGTGTAGGAATAGTTCAGGGTTAATAACGGGAGATCCTTCAGATGCTCTTGAAGAAAGATGAATGTCTGGTGAATATACATGAATCTTACATATTTGAAAATGTTCCTTATTAATGTGGGCTGTGAGTTAAGCTGGCCCCAGCCAACTGGGCCTCTTCCAGGAGGAGCGCTCGGAGTCCTAGGTGCTTTGAGAGAGGAGACTTTCATTCTTGGCATGCTGGGAGAGATTTACATCCGTAAGCCGGATAAAAATACGTGGAAAGGTGATTAGTTTAATTGGCCCACTGTTATAATTATTCAGTAGGAGGTGACGGTGAGATGGCTATTATCGTCAAAATGCCTGGTAGGAAGGGGAGGAGACTCATTGAGGGCGGCAGCAACATTATAAAACGTTGGTTTAAACATGCACTCGATAGCAAATTAACCCGGCACTTTAAGAAGGTTGAAGGAATTCCTAAGTTTCGGACAAGAATCCACCTCTGAAAAGAAGTGGGCTCCCCCCCCCCAAGGATAACTATGGGGGATTCTAGTGATTTCTCTTTTCTTAAAGTAGTAACAGGATTTAGTGGATGTACGCTCACTCAAGTGCTTGTCACTTTAAGACCGTCATTCTGCAATTGTTGGGACAGACGCTCAGGGTGGCCACAATGGTGGCTGTGTCAGTGTCTTCGCTTCTTTCAGAAAAAGCCCAGTGCAGGGTCATGTTATAAAGTGGAGTATTTTTCTTGGACATCAAAGGGCGGGGAATGTTCTACAGACAGTGAGCTAAGACATAGGGAGCAGGCATTTCAGGGCTTGTGTTGGGAAACTATGCATGGAATGTCCTAGTTCATGGACCAGGGACCCTGAAGTGAATCCAGGTGCCTGCACGGTGCTGTTTTCCTGGAGCAAAATGACTGTAGGCAGAAATTGCAGCCAGATGAAGTCCAAATAAAATTGATGGCTTTATTGGACATTCTTTTCATGAAGTCTGACTTTCTAATGTGCACATATATCACTCTGGGGATGTCATTATAAATGCCTGACCTTTTGTTTGGGGGGAGCTGCTGTTCACTGTCTGTGCAACTTCAGTCAGCTCGGCTTTGATTCTGGCCCACATCTGTTGAGCATGTGACATACATACACACACATATATACATATATATAATGTGTATATATATATACACACACACACATATATAATGTGTATATACATATACACATTATATATATGTGTGTGTATATATATATACATATATATATAATGTGTATATATATAATGTGTGTGTGTGTATGTGTGTATACACACATCTTTTTTTCCTCTGAAGCACACTGACAACTGACTAAAAAGATTTAATGTAAACCAGTCCAAATTCGTGTCTGCTTGATATTCCAGTTCAGGCTATTAGCTCTTTTGGTTTCAGATGTCCAAGTTAGGGCTTCCTTAAAAGTTGTGGTGGAAAGCAGCATCAGGAAGTCTCCTTGGGCAAAGAACTGGTTCTCTTTGTCTTAGCTTCCCCCACTGCTGCCCTGGGTTAATGATTGCGGGGTGGCTGGGAATAATGAACCAGTGCTGCAAAGCTTGTTATCAACATGCTTGAGTGATACTTAAAAATCTTTCCTCTTCCATCTTGCTCCTGTCTAGTAGAAGTCCGAGCACTGCTGTGGTCACACTTAATAAATACTGCACACTTCGTTGCGCTGTTTAATGGGATCTAATGTAGTGTCATTTCTGCACTTCGGTGGGTGGTTCTTATTTTTGTGTGGTTTACTGCTCAATCTTGCAACGATGTGATGTTTGAGAGCTTTCTAATAATTATTGTCTTTTACGGAGCCAGAATTTGAGATAAGACTTGGACCATTATTTAACAGGTCACCTGGATTTCCATATGAACTTTGGAGGACTTGTCTAAGACCGTGCCTTACTGGTAAACTGGATTCCCAGATTTTTTCTTTAAATTTCTGAGGGTACTCACGTGCCTCCTGGATCTGCTGGGGGAGCTGTGGGCCCGGCCACTGGCCAGGAGGGGAGTGGCAGATATCCTCTGAGAAGGTGGTGGGTCCATATGACAGTCTTTTCCTGAAATTTGGGTGACTACAGTTCCTAATATTTGGCTTTGTCTTTCGGTGTCAGAGTCCTATTCTTCATTTTTGGTGACTGCTCTTGCTCTCTGGCACTGATCCATCCGGAATTTATTTCAGCAACTCGTATGATGCCTGACCCCATAGTAGGTGCTCAGTAAATATGGGTTGAGTGAATATAACCCCCGGAGGTGGAGAGGGGGGCCTGTTGACATGTTGGGGGGAGGGACCATGCTTGGGGACAGGTTCATGAGCTTCATTATTTCTGCCTCTGGAGTATATAGCAAGAGAGGCAATATTGCAACAGCATAACCCAGTAGAATCCTTCGCTGTCGTCCTTGTCACTACCTGTCTACAACAGCGACCACAGGAAATTCCTGGGTGTTCTCCTTGCCTCTATCTGTGCTTTAACACTAATCCAGCTGGTTGTCTTTGTCCTTCTAACACAGACATCTGAGCAGGGCACTCTCCTACTTAAAGGCCCTTCGGTGGCTCGGCTCCCTGCTGCCTCCAGTAAAATCTGTACTGTGGGTTAGTGGGGCACACAGGGCCCTCTGGGGTCTGGCTCTGCATGCCCTGCAGCATCAAATCCTGGAGCCTCTCTGTGCCCTGCGTGGTACTGTGGGCAGCCCTGCTGGCTGTCCAAGTGGGGGCTCGAATCCAGGTGGAGTTGGAGTTCTGGGGTTCGAACCTGCATTGAATGTTTGGAACAGGAGCACAATAATTCATACGAACGGACTAGAGAAAATTGAGGTCTTAAGGGATCTTTGCATGTAGTCTTCAAAAATCAATTTAATAAAAAGTTTTTCAACTGACCCTATAGTTTACCTGGAAGAATGCGCATAGGTATACAACACACACACACACACCCATATACACATAGGTGTACATTTTAATTTGGAAAAAGAATGAGGTTAAGATTGATGCTAGAGATTAAAACATAAAGCTATAATAAAAGCTGATGTGAGTATAAACAAATATGTAATCAGACAAAGTAGCACCTCTCAAATCTTCAGTGGATAGAATAATTAGGTGATAAGTCATAGGAAGGTACAGATTATCTGGTAAAGGAGGTTGTAAAATTGAATACCTGGAGGAAAAAAAAAAAGACCTATTTAGATCCTTGCCTCAGGTCATATACCAAAATATCAGTCATGTGAATTGGAATTAAATCTACATTTTTAAAATGCTAAACTAAAAGAAAAAATTGGAAGATATTTGATCTCTGAAGGAGGATATCTTTTTAAGCCTGGAAGCATGAAAGGATCAGTGATTGTGCAACTTAAGTCCATAAAATTGTCCCGTTTATGGAAGAGTGACAAACGACTGATGATCACTGGGATCAAAACAATGCAAAACAAGGATTCATTTTTTCATCATTAGGAAAGACTTAGAAAATGCAAATAGGGTATACCTTGATACTCTTTCCAGAAAGAAATGTCATTTAAAATTTTAAAGTATTTAAGATGGTTTGGATTAAAAGCAAATAAAAATGGTTGGATTTTACATATACTAGGAAATATTACTATTTAAAAACTGTACAATAACTTTAATATTTCTAATTTTAGTTTTTCATAACCTTTTTAATCTAGTTTTGCTGCTTTTTTTTTTTTTTTAAAGATTTTAATTTATTTATTTGACAGAGACAGCCAGCGAGAGAGGGAACACAAGCAGGGGGAGTGGGAGAGGAAGAAGCAGGCTCATAGTGGAGGAGCCTGATGTGGGGCTCGATCCCATAACGCCGGGATCACGCCCTGGGCCGAAGGCAGACGCTTAACCAGTGTGCCACCGAGGCGCCCCAAGTTTTGCTGTTGTTTTAAACAACCTTTTGGCCTTTCGGTTGTCCAAGAGTGAACTATCTGTAATTTACCACTCTTAATTATACACTTCTCTATATACCGTGTGGCAAAGAGATAAACCATTGAGGGAAACAGGCCTTATGAAGGAGATTTATAATCCTTAATACCCTAGACCAGATGATGTGTCCTGTGTAAGAGACAAGTCATGTTAGATTCCGATTTCTGAAATGCTCAAGTTATAGTACACACTGGGACTTTGAACAAGACAAGAACAAGACTCTACCTCTCTGGATCTCGATGTCTTCATCTATAAGATGAGAGAGTTGTGTTAGATCCTTTTGCTGACGGGGATGCCCTTGTACAGCTGTGCCAAGATTTGGACGCTCCTCGGCCCTCCAGGGAGCTGGACAGAGCAGGAGGTGGAGGTCTGAGATCTCTCGCCTCGAGCCAACAGCAGCCATTTGTTCCCCCCAGTGAGTTGTGCAAATAGTACCACACGTCACACTTAATGCATGAAACCTACATGCAGTGAGTTGCTCTAAATTCAAGAGGTGAAAACTGGGTGAAAAAGGAGATAATTTCAAATACAACGGACCATTCATCCTTCCTACTCAATATTCAACGGCCATGTTAAAAAATGAACAAAAGAAAAAACATCAGAATGTTATCAGTAATTACCTCTGGTGATCTTATGGGTAATTTTTATTTTCTTATTTATAATATTCTATTATCTTTCAGATTTCCGTGGTTCAGAGTGCCTTAAGTGTAAGATAAGACTAGTTATTGATGACCTCACTTGTAAGCCATATCCCAAAACTCCATGAGTGGCCACCGTGACCATCCGTGTTAAGATTCTGACGAAAATAAAATGCCAACCCTGGACTGACTTCTCATCGTGTCAGTACCCTGGGGCATTTTCATCCCATGGTTTCTTGCTCAGTGCTTCTTTTCAAGGGTGCTTTAAGGCGAGCAGTAATCGTTGAGCAGTAAGCCTGTGTGTAGAGTGAGGCAGAATCCTTCTTACTCAGAATAGCTTGTCCCCAAAGTTGCCCTCCTCCCCATTTTTCTCCCCAAATGCTTTCTTTCTCCTTTCCCCCTTCCCCATGATCCCTGGCATCAGGGAACAATTCTTCTTTCTTTGTTCTTCTTGATCCCCAGTGTGTGTATGTAGTTAGATGTCCCTTGTGCCCGCTTAGCTAAGCGACAGAGGTTGTTTTTCACTTGTCCCTGATGCCAGCCCTTTTGCTTCCTTAGCCCTCACGGTTTTTCCTCTCCGAGGTCCCTCCTGCTTATGTACATCTTTCTGGTAATGAGTTGCCTAGAACTTTCCAACTAGCTGGCGGGGAGGGGCAGGGAACGAGGGCTTTTATTTATTTATTTTTTCTGTTTTTGGTTGATTTTGCTTTAATTTGAGGATGAACACTATACACATTAAAGGTTGTTCAAACCTTATTTTTTTTCTGGCTTCTCAAACAGGTACTTTTCATTGACTGAACATTTTTTAAGTCTCTGGAAACTGATTGTTTTGTCTGATGGACACATGGGGAATTAGAAGCGCCATTATAATTCTTTAGCAAAATACTAGAATGTTTTTTTTTTTTTTAAGATTTATTTATTTAACAGAGAGAGCGAGCATAAGCAGGGAGAGCGGCAGGCAGAGGGAGAGGGAGAAGCAGGCTCCCCGCTGAGCAGGGAGCCCCATGCAGGGCTTGATCCCAGGATAGTGACCTGAGCCGAAGGCAGAAGCTTAACTAACTGAGCCACCCAGATGTCCCCAAAATATTAGAATGATTAACAGTGAGGCTACCATGGCTGATAGTAATTATTTATAAAAGTTAGACTGTAGTATAACATGGTTGGTATTAAAACTATGCTAAATACAACTTTTTTTTTGTAATACCTTAGGATCTTACATTGTGACTTGACATTCTGAATATAGATAATAAACTGAGATCTTAAGTAATAGAAATTTTCAGTCGGTAGAATGCTAGTAAACAACATTGTAATTATATATTTAATCTTTATAGTGTGTTGATTTCTTATACTGATGCTAGGGCAGTTTGAGCCATTGTAACAAATTTGTTGAGTGCCTCCTAATTATAAAGCACCGTGCTCTGCAGTGTAGATGGTGGAATCACATCGTCGGCTCGGGCAGTAGCTCAGACTAAAATTACAGACTTATAAAATGTCCAGGTTAGCATGAACCTTGAGGCTGTCTACTCCGGTGCCTCCCAGCCATTTTCCCATCATGGTCGACCTTGAAAAGGTTGCACAGCTCACTGCGGAAAAAGAAATGGCCTCTCTTGGCAGAAGATGGCGGCTCTGGGGCCTCCCTCCATTGTGGGCACTGCCCAGCTGCCCTGAGGGCCAAGGGGCATTAGTCTCTTGGTGCAGGTGGGAAACTAATCTAACCCTCCCAGTTTATAAGGGAGACACATCTATATTGACTCAGGAGACCCAGAGAGGTAAAGTAGCTTGTTCAAGTTTACACAACGAACTAGTGATTTTGTAGTAGATAGAATTTGAGCGTTTCGGAAACTGGAGTCTGATAGGACTTTCTTTTACATAGGATGCCTCATTATGGTCTTCTTCCAGGACATTAAGTACCATAAAAACATTTTATAGGGCATGTTTTCCCAGAAGGTTTACCTCTTTGCCATGTTTTATACAGAGAAGTGTATGATTAAGAGTAGTAAATTATGTATTTCTTTTGCACAGCCTAAAGAATAAAAGGTTGTTTTTAAAGAACAACAAAATTAAGGTCCTGAAACTAAAAACAGCCTAGTATATATAAAAACAACCAAATATTTCATTTACACAAATCAAGAATGTACTCAAGGTATCAAACGTATACCCTTTGGAACTTGCCTTGCTTTCAAAACCGAAAAGACGAAAGCAAGTTGGAAAAGGGAGACTAAAATTTTAAATGTAACAAACTACCACCACCTACATCCTTCTATTTACGAGCCATCAACTATTTAAACTCCTTAAGAACACTAGGAAACTGTGGTTGCTGGGCATGGTTTTATAATTCAGTTCTGGTAAGTTCTCTGTTTACCCCGTGGTATGATTCCCCAATTCTAGTGTAATGGTAGCCCAGTTCAGCCTTACGTATGTTCACGTGTTTGTCAGCCAAGATGCATTCTGGAACATGGCATCGTGTCTTCAGTTCCTTGACTGAACTACAAACTCTACCAGTTAAGTATTCAGGCAGTTTTATGAAACCCAGAAATGGCTTTTTCATGCAGCTTAAAGGCATGATGTTGAATGAGAAGATGCAAACAGGAATGATTTGTGTTTGTCAACCGGGAACACTTATGGAAATGTCCATGGGGAGCACCGAAGTAATCAGATGATATAGATTTGCCCCTCAAGGAATTTAATTTATGGGTGAGAAATTTGAAAATAGAAGGGCTTATTCCAACTTTTTCTTTTTGTTTCTTCTTTTAATTTCCCTCTCTAAGAGGCAGAACTGGGTCTGCCACAGCTATGGATGGGAATCACCCGGTGAAGGATAGCCCCGGCCTGGATGCTCGCAGGTAGAGTTTGCACTAAGGGCTCGGTGCTCTCTGAGTGCCTGCGGGTTGTGGGTCGTCCTCCTCATCGACTGCCTTGTGTATGGCGGGCAGGGCTTTAGGTGATATGGATGCAGGAGCGGTCCAGGTACGGTCCCGCCTTCTCGGAGCTTGTGCTCTGTCATTATCAGTACTCTGAGAAGTATGAAGATGTGCCAGGTCAGGAGGGAATGCTGGCCTCTGGGAGCTTGCGTTAGGATTGATGACCTCTGAGCTTTCCCTCTGTGGTGATCAGAGAGCGTCTGCTATTGGCCAGGATGCTGGAAACCTGGCTGTGCATTGTGTTCCTGAAAAGCTCTTAAGAGCTCAGGTCCCTTGATGGGGAATTTTCTACCAGAATTTTCAGTAGCCAGTCCAGGCCGACAATGGCACGCTATAATAAAAGAGCTGGTCAGTCAGTCAATCAATGTATAATGCTTTGTGAAATAATGAAGGTACTCTCCATCTTACGTCGGATAGAATGTCTCCAAATATTGGTATGTTATTAGTACTTTTGTGGGGTTCCATTATGAAAAGTAGTAGAACTTGATTAATTTGAATGATGTTTTGATAAATTTTAGGGGGCTGAAAAGATTGTACTGTGACAGTAAGATATTTCCTCCTTATCAAAAGATTTATAAATGGTACAGAGTAAGAAAGTAGTGGTCTCGTAGTTCTAATCTTTTTCTTTGTTTTTTTTTTTTTTTTTTAAAGAGGAAAAAGTAAACCTGGTTTTAAACCCCTTGGAATTTGAAATCTTGTCTGTGTTCTAGAAGCTTCATGGCTTGCTCAGGATCCCCAGCCTAAAGTTTATAGGCTGTCAATGTCTAGGTATCTCAGAGCTGTTGCAAAATTCTCAGAAAATTCTGAAAACAATATACATAAGGAACAAATGCACTTAGTGGAGTATGGTTGAGGGCTAGCAGGGTTTTTTGTTGGGGGAATAGCAAATCAGGCAGTTATCTGGTGTTACATCAACAAGACTGCATAGGAATCAGTGACTTTAGGTTCAGGGAAGTTAAAAAAAATTACTAAAAGACTTTTCTTTGGCATATTTTGGTTATTTACCTTTTTTCTGGTTTCAACGCTTTTTTAATGAGCCCAGTACTTTGTAGTGGGGCTATAACCTACAGCCATGAATTTTAAGGATAACTTAGGGGGGAAAAAGGCCATTCTCTCATTCCTTGAGGGCTAATGCACTTACAAATATCTATCAGCTTTGTCTTTAAACTCTTTTTATTTAAAGTGACCCCGACTTCAGGCCTAATTGGTTCCTGAACGTTTAGTCTTGAGGCATGGCCATAACACAAACTCTTATTTCCTGTAGGCTGTGTTAAATGTAAAGCTTCTGTTATATATTGGGCTCCCTTTCCTGGAAGTTTATTTTATGATATAAAAATATGTATGAAAAAATACAAATGCACTTTTTTTTTTTTTTTACAAATATTTGTTAAATACTTCAAGCCAAAGATACTAAAGATAATAAAAAACAACTTTCTGTAAACGTTACTTTTGGGGAATTTTTTTCTGTTAAGGCTGAATTGATTGAAGCTGGTTAGAGTCCAATGTTAAATCTCTCTAAAGCAAATATAGGTAGTTTTCCACTGCTTCAAGGATCTTTAAATTTTGTCATGTAACAGGGTTATCGGCTTCAAATTCTGTTGCACAAGAAAAGTGTAGAAATGTAGCTAAGTTTCTTAATTGCTGAAAGTTGAAGGAGGGACCGTTGCCATGACAACTTCTTCAGCCACCCATGCTTTTGATATTTCACAAGGATCTTCTTTGCTGAGCTGTGAATGAAATATTAAGAATTCAATCAAGTCTTCAGAATGCAAAGAGCAGTTGCTGAAGAAATTCATTTGGCCTAAGTACAGTTAGATCAGACAGCTGGGTCTTACTGTCCCCCTCGGAGTCAGCCTTGCCAGTCCACTGACCAAAGCATTGGCTTTGGACATGGTCCTTCGTGGGTCTGATTGCCGTCCGTTTTGGTTAGCCCTTGGTGGCTCTCACGAGGGGCAGGTGCAGGTTGAGCTATCTTTGGAATTTGCCGCCCAAACGTCATTAGGATGTCCTCCTTTAATCTTTTATGTGTTTGTGTCTCAAAAAACTACACAAAATATAAATTTTGGGTAAAAGACCATTTTCTGGTTTTCCTTTTAAATACGAGGACAAAGCAGGGCCTGGCATTATTTTGTAATAACCACTACCGACCGTAGAATTGTGTGTGTCTGTACCTACATGAGCTGTTGGAGTTCCTGCAGAAATGACATTAAAGGAAGATCTTTCATCTTACATGTTTTTAAAGATGAAACACATCTAAGAACGAATGAGAGGATATGAAAGTATTTTCTTCAAACATTTTGGGGTACTTATTTTTGCTTACTGATCTCTACTAGATTTTTTCCTTTGTAGGGTTGCATACATGGTAAAGTACATAAATATTTGTGGATTCATGCTATGTTGACTCTCTTTCTGATTGAGTTTGTATTTTAAAAATTACTGAATTATGTTAAGAGAAACCACAATCTTGATTATTACTCATTGTCAGGTAAATATCACTCTATAAATCAATATGTATTAAGTAGAATAGATATTTACCCAGCGTTATACCACAGGGATCAAAGGGACATGTGAGGAATGATCCCTGCTCCCTTTAGTTGCCTAGTTTGATTTCCTGGTCAGTTATCAGTGATTAAAAAGCATATGACATGAATTAGATTTTTCACTACAATGCATTTTACCCAAATTTTTTTCATTCAGTCAGTTTTCTTGTTAGATTACATTTCTGGAATTCTTAGTCTTGTGGGTCACTGCCCAAGTTTTTCAATTTTCTAAGGTGTCCTTTCTGGATCAAGGTAACATTTAACCCTTTCCTGCCCTTAGGACATCATAGGATAGAAATTAACAGAAGCTGTTCTTTTTTTTTTTTTTTTAATAAGGTTTTATTTAATTATTTGACAGACAGCAAGAGAGGGAGCACAAGCAAGGGGAGTATGAGAGGGAGAAGCAGACTTCCTGCCGAGCAGGGAACCCCATGCGGGGCTCGATTCCAGGACCCCAGGATCATGACCTGAGCTGAAGGCAGACTGCTTAACGGCTGAGCCACCCAGGTGCCCCGACAGAAGCCGTTCTAACCAGTTAACTCGGTTGGGAAAATGGGTCCATATTGACAGGAAGAGTTAACAGATTGACAAACTTTTAAAACAAGTCATTATATTTAGCTTTATGGAAGAGATCAAGCCCCTAAGAAGTTCTAGGGAATGGGAAGAAAGAGTGTAGTGTTTATTATGAAAATCATGTGTGATTATGCATTTCTGATGTCAGTTCAGAATCTCAGGATGGTGGGAGGAAGGGAACTAGAAACCCCTACAGGTACACCAGTAATGTCCTAAAGACTATCAGAATGGCACACAGTGGTTTTTCGTGGGACCTCTTGGACCCACCTGCCCATCTTGGTTGGTCACCTTGTGATAGTTGCTGCCCAGGGGCCTCACCCCCTTCTTTTTAAACTTCTGTGGCTTTGGAAGTCAGGATTTGATAAGATTTAGCTATGTTTGTTCATTCTATACTGATTTTTCTCTTTCCAGATAAAGAGGCTATCCTCCTAACCTTCATGAAAATAGGTTTTACTCATGTGTTGAAACTGAAGTGTTAAAATACAAGCTGGTAAAAGCAAGGTAGTTTAGTGGAAAAAATCTCAGTTCCAAGTGGGTTATTAAGTCACGCATTCTCCTTGAGTAGTAGAAAGAAAAGAGCCTTGGGAAGTGTTTTCTTACCTGATTTTTTTAAAAAAAGATTTTATTTATTTGAGAGAGAGAACACGAGAGAGAGGAGCAGCAGAGGGAGAGGGACAAGCAGACTCCATGATGAACATGGAGCCTGACAGGAGGTTGGATTTTACCACCCCGAGATCATGACCTGAGCCGGGAAAATCAGGAGTTGGATCCATAACCGACTGAACCACGCAGGCACCCCAATATCTTTTTAATTGCCAATTCATCTGTTTTCCTTAAGAAATTTTAAATATTCCAACCCAGAAGACTTGAAACTCTCTCAAATTTGGAGACTGTGTTCTAGTCTCCAAGGTATATTTATTTCACTGATTCAAAAGATATTACAGAAAAACAACATGTGGTATATCCATTCAATGGAACATTAAGCAGTCTTTAAAAAGAAGGACGTTCTGACCTATGCTACAACATTGGGTGAAGCTTGAGGACGTTATGCTGAGTGAAATAGGCCAGTCACGAAAAAACGAGTACGGCATGATTCTACTTACATGAGATACTTAGATTAGTCAAAGTCAGAGAGACAAAGCAGAAGGTTGGTTGCAAGGGGCTAAGGCAGGAAAGAATGGGAAGTTGTTTAATGGGCACAGAGTTTCAGTTTTACTGGAGATAGACGGTGTTGATGGTTGTAGAACATTGTGAATGTACATAACACCAATGAACTGTATGTGTAAAAATGGCTAAGCTGGTCCATTTTATGTTATTTATACTTTACTACAATTAAGAAAAGGTATTTATTGAGCACCTGCTTTTGGGGGGCTGATTATACTCCAGTGACTGACATGAAAGCCCCCAGGCTTGAGGGGGCTTACAGGTCAATGAAAGGTGAGGGTTCAGAGCTGCTGAGATGGGGGAATCTAGGGTCATGTCATGGTTAAGGATGCTTTGGTCCTAAACTCAGGTGACCCTGAACCAGGCCATGAAAAAGGAACTGAAATGGTTCTCTCTGTAATTCCCCCTTCTGCCCAGCTTCCCTTCACATCACGTAGTGCTGCCCCAGACCAGGGCCTCAGGTCATTGAACCAGCTTCTGCTTTCACTGCTTTGCTTTCTGCTTTCACTGCTTTGCTTTCTGCTCTGCTCCCAAATCCAGCTGCGCTCTTCAGCACAGCTGTCCTCATCGGCCTGCTATCTGAATCCCCTATGTGATATGCGTGTATCTCCTGTTTACAGCCCACATGGTTTTCTTCCTTGGACTATAAATTCAGAGAGGACTTGGGCTGTGCACTTTGACCTTTGCAGCACCCAGCACAGTAAACTGTACTTAATGAATGTTTTGGATGAGGATGAGCCCCTGAAGTTGGAAGCTGACGTTGCTAATGCCTATTTAATTGAAGGTTATTAATACCTGTTTTGCACTGAAGTTTGGTTCTGTTTCCAGCAGAGAACAAACGAGCCGTCCAGCTTTTTCCAGGGTTCCCAAAGAATTCACAGTCAGGTTACGTACTGACCTGGACTCCCCATCCCAGACCGTAGTGATGGGGCAGTGGGACAGCTTCTGTTTCTTGTGCAGGGTTCAAGGATGGGAACTCAGGGCTGGGATAGGTCTGGGGCTTTATGTACTAGTTCAACCTATTAGATATGAGATTTTCCTTCTCTTCCTCAGTGAATAGGCTTTTCCTTCTCCCCAGAATAGTAGTTGTAAGTAGGGTCACCATATGTCCCAGTGTTTTTATACCCGTTTTAATTATGAATACCCCCCCCCAAAGTGCCCTGGTTTAGCTGATACATTTTATTGCTACTGTGGTTATAAGAAGGAATATGTAGACAAGAGAGAATCAGTTTTTAGGGGAAGGTGGGGAATAAAAAGAGAACCTTCAGCTGCTAGAGACTCAGGAGGTGAGGAATTCAAGAAAGCAAGGTAGGGGCACCTGGGTGGTGCAGTGGGTTGAGTGACCAACTCTTGGTTTCGGCTCAGGTGTGCGATTAGCCCTGAGTCAGGCTCTGTTGCCTGAGATTCTCTCCCTTTACCCCTTCCATTCATGCTGTCTCTCTCTCAAATAAATAAATCTTCAAAAGCAAAAAAAGCAAAAAAAAAAACAAAACAAAAAGGCAGTGTTGTCTGGCATGTTGCATATTCTTTGGATGGAAAAAATTATTTGGCTTTTCAGCTATACCCACGCTAGTGTAGTATGTTAGAATTTGAAAGTCTTGAGGACTGCATGGGATCAAAGGAGGATTTATTTATTTATTTATTTATTTTTTTAAAGATTTTATTTATTTATTCGATAGAGATAGAGACAGCCAGCGAGAGAGGGAACACAAGCAGGGGGAGTGGGAGAGGAAGAAGCGGGCTCATAGCGGAAGAGCCTGACGTGGGGCTCGATCCCATAACGCCAGGATCACGCCCTGAGCCGAAGGCAGACGCTTAACCGCTGTGCCACCCAGGCGCCCCAAAAGGAGGATTTATTTTAATTAGTCATACTATAGAATTCCTCCATGCAGGTTAACAGGTTACTGTGTTTACTCAGAGCTTCAAATATTTTTATGGCTACTGGTAGAAGAGTTCACTGCCATGTACAAATGCGGGTGAGTATACACCTTGCGTTCATTTCCTGAACTATGAAAATGAATTCCAGTCTGTTGAAATTCTGTTTTATATGTGTATGTATTTAACTTAGATAATTGTATAGTGGATATTCAATATTGATTGACCTTAGGTATTAAGAAAAGCCAAGCTGTTAATGAAGGAGATTAGGTAGGGCCATGTTAATATCTTCATGTTTGTTAAGGGATCATGTAAACTGAACAAAATAAGTGTTCCCCCCCCAAAGATGTATTTTAGAGATTGCAAGTGTACATAGTGTACATGAGACGGGGGGAGGGCAGAGCGAGAGAGAGAATCTCAAGCAGGCTCTGTGCTGAGCCCCACACAGGCCTCGATCTTAGGACCCTGAGGTCATGACCTGAGCTAAAACCTAGAGTCAGATGCTTAATCGACTGAGCCATACAGGCATCCCCAAAATAAGTGTTTTTTTAAACCAGTATAATTTAGGAACCTTTTATGTTGCGAGTTTCGGTTTAAATCAGGTTTGAGCTGATCTTCTATTAAGGAGATGTCCCTCTTCAAGTAAATGGAAAGTCGAGCTGCAAGGTGCATTCGGGGCTGTCCGTCCAGCAACCCAGCTATCCTAGCACCATCCTGTTTACTTCCTTTCTCTGCTCTGGCGTCTTTGGCTTCTGCTTCAGCCTGAGCCTAGCATCCTCCTTGTTGTGGACAGGACTCTTACTGAATTTTATTTAATCGTGACCACCGTGTGTACTTAAAATTTTAAAAAAATTTTCAACAGTTGCCCAGCGATATTACCTTACATTTTGAAAGAGCTTTCTAATTTTATAAAGGACCTTCACACCCATCTTGTTGGATCAGCAAAAAGTCCTATTGGATGGAGGAATTACCATTTGTGTTTTGCATGCGAAGAAACGGAAGCATGAGTGACTTTCTGAAGGCGTTCTAGCTGGCAGGGTGAACTTGCACTTCAACCCACGTCTTCTGACTTTGTCCATTGCTCTAGCTATGATGTTCCTTCTTCTTGCCCAGTTTATTTCAGAAAAGTTTGGTTTTTTTCCAATTTCCTTTCCGTTTAGGCTTAGCTCGAGGCCGTGCCACACTGTTCCTTGTGAAGAAAGAAAGAACCTTTGAGCTCATTGGATGTGGTTGGCCCATCAGGAAAATCACTTTACTAATGCAAAATTATCCCCATCCTATGGGCTTACCCAAGAGAGGCCATGACGTGTCAGTTGGAATATCTTCTTGACGACCCTGTTTCAGTTGCCTGGTCCCATTCCATTCAGAGCATAGGGATTTTTTTCATCTGTGTTTGTCAGCTCTTGCTCTTCCTGCTCGACAACTGTCCTGTCAGCTCCAGCCTCCACTTAACAGGCTTACCCTCCCCCCTCAGGAGCTAGGTGAAATGCCGCCATCTGAATGCTGTTTTCTCTCTTCCAGTAATCACTCCCCTAAGCTCCTGTAGTTCCTTGACTTGCTCTTTTGACACTTAGCACACAGCTGTTTTGTACTTAGTTATTTGTCTTTATTATATTCCTCCCTCAAGATTGTGCGGAGCTCCTCTAGGGCAGTGACCATTTCTCATTCATCTTGGTGTCTGGGCAGCACTCAGCCTGGTACCATATCCCTGGGAAACTTTGCACCTAGGTTTTTTGAATGAGTAGTTTTAGAGATGGTTATACCCACTGATAAGACTTGAGGATTGCAGAAATTTAAAACACATGGATATTATGTGGAACCTTATTATTGGCGTAATTATCACCTACTTTGTGCATAATTTAAAAAAAGTGCGTGTTTTTTTGTGCAGTGGGTTATCACATACAGTTTTCAGTCTGCCCTCGTTTTTATGGGCCTATTATTTCGTGAAATTGCATAGGTGTTTTTCAGAATACTGCTGTGAAGGGGGAGAGGAGCTGCGGAGTTGAGGTCTTTTTCAGAAGCCCGCTGAGCCGGCCCCTTTTGCTGCCTCATATCCTGTGAGGCTAAGCTGAGGAGCAGCTGTCCCCACCTGACCAGCTTTTCTCTTAGAGCTTACATTCATTGCATTAGCTGAGAGGACAAGTCTGAAGACCTTAACTCTTCTCTGCCTGGCCTCAGATTCAGAAATACTTGAAAGGATTTTCAGAAAACTCAGTGGACTACCTTTATGTGGTTCTGGGAGTTCCTTCTGTTTTATATATACTTTGTTTTTCTAGTGTTTACATATTTGCATTTCATTCCATGTTCTTCTAATACAGTAGAACTTGGATTGGTCTAATAACTGGCATTTTTAAGAGCTAGGTAATTCTGATATGAGGTCAGAGAAGAATTCACCTTGAGAGACACCAGAATAGATCAGTATTGGGGAAGGGGAGGGACTTGGAGATAGACCTTTTAAAATGCATAAGATTTAGGTAGGTGGAGAGGCAGGTGTTTCCATGTAGAGGTAAGAAATAGAACAAAGTCTAGGGTGAGAATGAGCATGTCCTGTTAAGAGATGGGCAAGGAGGATGTTTCTTTTTTCTTTTTCTCTCTTTTCTTTTTTCTTTTTTCTCTTCTCTTCTCTTCTCTTCTCTTCTCTTCTCTTCTCTTCTCTTCTCTTCTCTTCTCTTTTTTCAGATTTATTTGAATGAGCAGCGGGGAGGGAGAAGCAGACTCCCCACTCAGCAGGGAGCCTGATGTAGGGCTCAATCCGAGGACCCTGGGATCATGACTTGAGCGGAAGGCAGACGCTTAACCGACTGAGCCACCCAGGCGCCCTGGCAAGGAGGTTCCTAACCAGGCTTCCATGGAAGACTACTGGAGGACAGTGGTTCTCAAAATGTCCAATGAGCTTCTTGATGTTCACGTTCCTTTGTTCCACCCCACCCTGAAATTCTGTCAGTTTGGGGTGTTCTGAGGGGTGGGGCATGGCCTGGGCATCTGCATTTCAGGCAAACATCCAACTGACCTTGGACGCCTCAAGTGATGGAACCTCCGCTTTACAGAGTAGAAGAGGATAAGCTGACAGGGTGGCGGGACTACGTTTTGGCAATCCTTCCATTTTCGGATGAGGTTTTTAAATTTATGATGAAGAGACTAGAGCTCTAGCTTGAAGGTCCGTTCCAAGGCTGCTGGCCACCAGTGCTCCTGGTGAGATGACATGTGTGAGGAGACGGGGCAAGAGAGGATCAGGAATGAAAGGGTAGACCTTTTCCTCACAGGAGGGTACAGACAGCTGAAAAAGACTGCTAAGAGATTGCAGAGAAATTTTCCATTTACATAACCTGTTGAAATGTTTTAGAGTTAGCCTTTCCAATCTACCCCTCTAAGTGGGTTCTTTATAGTCCTCCAAAGTAGCCCAAGGTCAAAGATTGGTGTAGTCTTGGAATCTATGAACCCCTATGGCCTTAAGGACTTTGTAAATCAATTCCCGGAAACTGTAGGGTTTTGTGTGGACACACATTTTCTGGGGAGAGGGTCCATAGTCTTGGTTACATCTCACAGGATGTGACCTTACTGAGGTTTTGGGTAAGATAATTTAATACTTGGCTGATTGGGTGGCTTGCTTTCTCCCTCCTGTCTCTTTTTAAAAATCCCAAATCAGTTCCTGGTAGTGGAAAAAATTAACCAGAAGAACAAAGGAGGCTCCAGTCCATTGGATGGAGGGCTAGTGGAGCCCTTGACTGACTTACAAAGCCCTTCCATTTGTTTCTGTGTGCGTGGGCATGCCATCATTAATAATAAATCCGAGGAAAAAGGGAACAGGGAGCTTTTTGTAGAATGTGTGATGAATTTTTCCTGTTCCTTATGGAGCAATTTCAGTGGTCTCCGCTGAAGTACAAAGAAAGGGCTATTTTAACAGCAAGGAGGTGAATTACTAGTTATTACTATCAAGTTTGGAGCTGAGGAAAAAAGCTGGTGTGTGACACAGAGCTATGTGCGAATGGATTTCTCAAGTGTTTCATTAAAAATTCGTCAGAATGGTTAGCCCTCTAACCATCCTAGAGTCTCTTCTTCCTTCTGATTCCTTTTGTGGAATTAAATGCTTTTGGGAAGAAGGGCTACACAAGCCTTTTGTTTGAATTTCCCTATATTGATTAATGGGCCCAGCAAAGCCTCCTGCTGTGCATTCCCTCTGCTGATGGTAACACCACAAAGAGCAACGCCTTTTTCTGAATGGGCACTAAAGCCTGTAGGCTGCTATATTGGGTGGGACCATTTAAGGAAAAAAAAAAAAAAGTCGTAGTGCCAGAATGAAAATGGGCCAATTCTAAATGGCCTTTTGATTTGCAGCCCTTTTTGTGTCAGACTGAAAGGTCTCCTATCTGAGTTGAGGGGAAGAATGTAAGCTATTTTCAATTTATTATTGTGTCTTAAGTTTGTGTTGACGATGTTTTTTCCGTGGTGATGCAAAGGTCTACTGACATCTTAGGCCTTGGTTAGACATGCAAAAATCTGGTTCACTAGCTTCCCCTGTAAAAGACTTCTACAGCCCCATTTAAAGTGTGAGTCACAGTCAGTAAATATGGATCTAGAAGGCCTAATTATGACTCAAGCTCACCCATAAACTTGGGGACCACCTCCCCACCAACGCTCTCCACTGGGCTATTAATGGAGGAAGCGACGAGCAATTGTTAGGTGTTAGCCCAGACAGCAGGGTCTGGATTCGTGTGCCTCATGGTGGTATTCGGTCCTGAGGCTAGCTTGGGCTCTTCATAAGAGTTAGAGATGGTGATAAGCCACATCAGGGTATACCTCGGTAGAGCATGGCCTTTGCCTGCTGATTCAGGATATCAGGGTGACTGTCATGAAGTGTGGGGTCTGGGTTTAAAGGATGCATAATATCTGAGTGGACCTGGTGTGTGTCCTGGTTTGACCTTCTATGTAGACGTTTAATGCAGCTTTTATAGATGTTTGTTACTATCAATGATAATAAAGGTAGTTGAGCTATGTAGTATTTGGGTTTCCCCAAACATGAAGGGTCATGGGGGAAGAAAGTTCCAAGAGTCACAAGTGATTTCTGTTGCAGGCTTGTGACGTGATTCATCCTGACAGAGGAATTCTTCAGGTTGGAGTGAGCTAGGTGCCCAGCCTCCCACCTGTTTTTAACCTCTGTTTTAGCCTCTCACTTTACTGCTTCCTTTGTTTCTTCTCGAAGTGGCAGGAATATTCCTGAATATTGAGGAGCTGCTGGAAGTAGCAGAAATGGATGAATGAAATTCCCGGTTTGAGCCTTCTGTTTGAACTGCCAAGTTTAACGTTGAGAATCTGCTTTGCAGTGAACATGTGACAGGGCGTTTGCAGCTTTGAGACCTGTGCCCTTCACTGTCTTGATGTCAGTTTTGGTTGGTAAGTAGGACCATAGTAGTGAAGGAGCTCTGACCCCAACTCTGGGTGGGAGACAGAACTTCCTAGAAAACAGTGCACACAAGAAGCAGGCATCCTGTTTAATGAGCTTTGCAGCATATTATGTTTGTGTAAAATTTTCTCTTATCAGCATTGTGGTAAATAGAAATCAGATGTGCCTGTGTGTCTTTTATCTCACGTATAGCAGATTCTATCGTCAGAAACATTTCTTGGGTAGTCAGAGTATAGGAATCTAAAAACTGAGTGTTTAACAGAATACCCTTATACTGAAATTTAGATACTTATTTTCTTCAAACATTAGGAAGGTGCATTATTTAAAAACAATTTGGGGAATTTCCAAACTTTTCCCCTATTTTCCTCCTTTGCATTACCAACCCCCACCCTTCCCCAGCCAGGGGACTTGACATGGGCGGAGGAGAGTGGGGGGCATAAACAAAACCTTTTTTTCCTTAGGTTTACCTATGTTTCCTACTTTTAAATTACAAGCCCCTGAGATGCTCTTGTGGCTTTGAGAGGGTGTGGGAGAGGGCGATGTGAATAACAAAAATCATACCTGTTGGTAACTCTGAAAATGGGACCGAAGTCTTTATCCCTGAGAACTGTCCAGCAGCTGCCATGAACTGAGCAGCTTTTAAAAAAAGGAGTGGCCTGTCAGCTGTTGAGAAAGGGGAAAAGTTCTGTCCTAGTCACAGTGACACTGAGGAGCGAGCATTAATATAGCTTAATACAACTGGTATATAGAACCAGTTATAGGTATTTAATATAGACAATTATAGATACAAAACTAGTCTAGTTGGTAGATAGAACCAGTTGTCCTTTACCTAGTAGGTCATTGAAGCCAGTAATTTGGGGGATGTTTGTTATTGGCCCTTTGTTTCTCCTTGTTTAGAGGATCTTACTGGGCGGATCTTTGTGCCTCCCATCAAGGCAAATATGGCTTCAGAAGTCTTTATATCCGTTCCTCTTCTGAGGGCTGGAGCAATGACTCAAATGTTTGCACACCCTGAAATGCCTTTGTGTAGGGATTCAATAAGTATTTATGATTGAATTTGATTTCTTAAAATTCAATGAGCATTGTTTAAAATAAAACCTATTTCTTTACATGGAACCAGAGCCTAGAAATTGTGGTCATGTAGTAACATGTGCACTCTTCCTTTAGCCAAGGATAGTCCGCTAAACTATAGTTAGAATAACCTTTCTAATTCAGCGGTTTTGAAATCTGGCTCCCCTTCTGAGACTGTTTTCTCTTTTAGGTTTGAAATTTTACACTCGAGCTTTTTGGGTCTCCCCAGTAGTGCACAGTATTTCTAGATACAGGCACCATAGTCTAGGGACCTTTCTGTTCCTATGAAAATGGGAACCCAAAAGGTTTGTCAAAGACTGCATAAAATGTAAAAATTAAAATCAAAATGGGAGATTGGATGGTCATCTCAGCCTGACTCTAGTATTTTGGATAGAATAAAGTTCTAACTGAAGCACTTGATGGTGGATGCGGACAGCCATTCCCAGAGAAAAATTCTGCAGAAAATGGAAGTTTAATGGCTGGCCGCTCGTGGTTAGTGGCACAGCAGTTGTGCCAAAGGTGCTCAGGAAGAAGGGGTTTTGATACTCTCCTCTGTTATGTACGTATCACACATGTTGGGCTGGTTGCCAGCCAACTCACAGACCCCCGGACTCTGGGGAAGTAACTTGGTAAGACAGCCCGAAACAAGCCCCCGGAACTCCATTTCCTAGACACGTTTTATTAGCAAATAAAAAATGTTCTATTGAAGTATGCTTCACAATTCCTATTCAAACTGGCCGGTCGTGAGTCTGGTGCCCTTCTGTGATGATTCCTCTTCAGCCTCTGGACCCTCCCCCCCCCGCCAGGAGCACTCCTGGGGTGACAAGAGTCAAATTTTTTCCCATCGATGGGTGCCCTGATCATTTTTCTAGTCCTCATATTGTCAGCTCTTGGTTCCTACCCACAGTCCCCAGGATCCTGTGTCCGACGAGGCCCCCAGGTGTACATGGCTCACAAGTCCCTGTTGAGGAAGACTTGGGACTCGCCTCCTGCTCAGCCAGTTGTGAGCATGCTCACAGGCCCAAATCCTGCCGGTGAGCCCGGCTGCTGGAATAGGAGGTCCCTCTCCCTGGGGACCTTCCACTTGGTTTGAACCCCTTCTCCCACAGAAGGGTTTCTTTGGCCATACCTAGCCTAGGCAGGTGCAAAGATGCCTGTCATCGCCTTGCTCTGGGGTGCATCACCTTCCTCCTGTAAGCCCCAGTAAATTCACAGCTCTCCCAGTAAATGGGAGTAAGAGAAAATCTGCCCATGGTTACAGTTTTCCTAATCACACCCATCTCTTCTTCATAGGGCAGTGTAGAACAGTTGCAAACAGACCACTGCCTCAGTAAGGACTTACTAATAACCAACACGGTGTACTGCTTGCTTTGTGCCAGGCTGCTAGTCTAAGCAGTTTGCGTATGTTAAGTCAGGGAATCGCTTTGTGCCAGGCTGCTAGTCTAAGCAGTCTGCGTATGTTAAGTCAGGGAATCGCTTTGTGCCAGGCTGCTTGCTAGTCTAAGCAGTCTGTGTATGTTAAGTCAGGGAATCCTCACGGCTGTCTTATGAGGCACGGATACTGTTATTAGCCCCACTTTATAGGTGAGTTAACCGGAGAGACAGATCTCGCCCAGGGTCACCGGTGGGTGGTGGAAGCAGGTGTTAACCCATCTAGCTCCGAAGTCCGGTCCTTAAGCCGCTGTGCCGCTCAACGCCAAGTGCAGGCTAGTTTCAGGGTGCTTAATTCTGGATGCTGATGGGCATTTCAGGCGGTTGAGTTGGATGACTTACGAGAACAGGCAGGTCGTTTTCTGAATCTGCAGAGGAGAACTACCAGGGAAGAGACGGGACTTGCATGGTGCGTTTGGCAGGCTCCAGGAGTCTGGGACTTTCTCTCCTTGCCCTCTGATGCCAGCCCCGTGGATGTGGGTGCCAAGTCCTCTTGGGCCCATTTCCTTTTTCTTGGAATAGATTTTCTCAGATATCTTCCTCTTCCTTCAAATCTTTCTGCTCTCTTCCTCTTTCCTTTTTCTTGAACAAGATCAGCCTGTGTTCATTCTTGGGGGGGGGCGGTATGTGCCCCATGGGTCAGGACTTGATTGGCTGGGGGAGTTGCCAGCTCTTGCTGCCTCTCTGGAGGCCTTGTCTCCTGATTTGGGGAAAGTCATAAATTACATACCGTATTCTTCAGAAGCTGGGACACATTGCTGTGTATTTTTGGCCGGCTTCTGGTTGGATGCTGCTCTGCTCCCACTAGGCTTGACCAAAGCCCCTGCTTTACCCAGACCCTGTTCCAGGTAATGTTTCAGGCTCTAGGTGAAATGAAGAATGAAATATAGATTCTGGTATCTAATATATAACTCTAACTTGTTTTTACTCTGAGCTCCGTCTTGGGACTCTATTCTATCCAGAAGCCCCGAGGAACTTCTTTCCCTCTTTTGTTTTGATATATTAAAGTTCTTGAATTATATCCCATGTTATTGATCTTGGCAAATGTGGGTTTCAAAATTGAGAGAGAAGTAAATGGTGCTGTGTTGTTACCGTGTATTTGTTTGAATTCTAGCCAACGTCTCAAAGAAAGGAATTCTATCAAGCCAGCCTTTTGACATAAAATCAGTTTGCGCTTTGCCTTTTAAAAAATTGATTCATTCAGTCTATTTGGGTTTGCCATATCTAAGTTTATTCTGATTCAGTATCATCGTAAAGTCCTAAGTTTTACTTAGAATTTTCTAGTGGTTCCACGGACACTGTCTTCCTCTGCATTCTGAAATGGACAAAGGAGTTTTAAGGTTTTTTGTCACTAAATTCTAGTGATTAAGAATAGTGTTATGCTGTTTTGAACCCTCTCAATTTTGTGTCTTGGTTCTGCTGTTCCTTAGAAGGGACGCTTTACAGTTGTCTAGTGTGTTTAGTGAACTTTTCATCCAGCGTGGTATCCCCTCCCTGCCACGTTCAAGGACTCGGGATGATGAAATTCCTGTGGAGTCTCGAAGCATCTTGCCTTTGTTAGGGAGTAATGCTTCCCCAGTCATTAAGCTTATAAGAGTTTTCTGGTATTGAATGAAAAAGAATTGTAGGTATTTCAGGAATTCCTGATTAGCTATTTTTATAATCAGACTGATGAAAAGAAACCAGTTTTCGTCTTGGGGTTGTGTGTAATACAAGTTTCAGATTTTAACATGATGCAAACCTCCGACGACCTTGTTTTACAAAACGTTGTTAGGTTGGAGGGGAATTTGCCAAAAAACATAAAATAAATTTCATTTGGTGACTATTTGGGAGAAAAAATGTGTTTTGTGAGGAAATAGACTCAAGCCTTATAAACCAGTATTCAGAAAATATTACAGGCATTCGTATTTGATATAACTAATCTATAAATATACTTATCCATACAGGTTGTATAGGAGAATACATTTTTTTAAAAATTTGTATATTGTTTTATTATTTTGATTTAAAAAATTTTTGTAGATACCTACAACAATTGTCACTATAAGTGATCTGGAAGGTATACGTTTTAAGATATAAATAGCCTGAACAGTTTTTGTGGGGGCTTGTTTTTTGTTTTTGTTTTTTGTCTACTGAGTCATTACTCTTGCTAAGTGTGATTGCTTTAGTAACTTCCTTTTCGGAAGAGATAAGGGTAATAGGAAGTTGTAGAGATAAGCTACACTTAGACCAACTTCAGTTTTAAAGCACCTTGCTCTTTTTTTTCTTGGTATTTATTTGGCAGCAAGAACCACACACACCAATAACAGAGTAGATAACACAGCCATTTATCCATCATAATGAATCACAAATGCTATTCTTTTCTTTATGCTTTATTGCTCTACTTTAGAATATTGCCTTCAGACCACGAGAGTCACTTGTACTTTCATCTTACTTGTGTTTAATTTTGTACAAAGATTCATAATGTCAGGTTTGACTCCAAGCTCTCTATATAATAAGGTAATTGATTGATGACCTACAATTCTGGATTTATACCCAGGATATTTTTTTCTGAGGAGCTTTACGTGGTGTTTATTTAATATACAAGATTCTGCTGTATTGAAATACAATATATAAGTATGTGAGCAGCTTGTCCTCCATTTGTAAAGGGTCAAAATGCAGGGTATAATCCACACTTTAATGAAGTCTTGAATTTTGTGAATATTATTCCCTTCAGTGAAGCACACATATGAGAGTATTACTCCTAAAGTGATAATCATCTTTGGGCAGGTATTTCCTCATTAAAAGGATAAGGTAGATTTTGTGCAGATCATGGTTTATGTTCCTAATTAAAAGTAATCTTTAATCTTATAATGCTGTTAACTTTCCAAACACTTCACACAGCAGTTTCACATACTTTTACCTGTTCATTCCTCACAAGGGTGCATGGAGATGGGTGTTAGTATTTTCAGCTGATGCTCTTAGTGGGACAGAGGCCAGGCCCAAGGGTGAATGTCACTCAGGTTGTTTTTGAACTGGAACTTGGGACTTGGATTCATTTGTCTGACTTGATATCCAGTCCACTTTCTACTGCACCATACAAAGGTCTGTGGTTTTGATTTTCCTCTTTTTTATGTCCAGATAAAGACACATTGTCAACAAGGCACTGCGGGTCTGGCCTCTGCCTTCCCACCCTGCCCTCCCACCATTCAGAAGCATGGCAGCTTTTCAGCCTCTCCTGCGGGCTCCGCTTCCTACCTCGGAGGCTGTATTGACTGAGTGGCTCTGTCGGCGTGGAACCCTCTTCTCCCCTCTTGCACGTCCTAGTTAAGGCTGGTTATCCTTCAGGCCTCTGCATATGTGTGTTTGTTTTGTTTTGTTTTGTTTTGTTTTTAAAGATTTTATTTATTTATGCGACAGAGACAGCCAGTGAGAGAGGGAACACAAGCGGGGGAGTGGGAGAGGAAGAAGCAGGCTCATAGCGGAGGAGCCTGATGTGGGACTCGATCCCGTAACGCCGGGATCACGCCCTGAGCCGAAGGCAGACGCTTAACCGCCGTGCCACCCAGGCGCCCCTGTTTTGTTTTGTTTTTGGACCAGTCCTTCCATCCCTCAACCCCATTCTACGTTATCACAACTCCATTCATCTCTCCTTGGAAACACACTTCTGTGGGTTATTTTTGTGGCACTTGGTGGTCTCCCTGATTAGAGAAAGCTTAAAAAGGATGGGGACTTTGTCCAGTTTTGCACCTGTGTTGTAAATGGAGAAGTGAATTCCCTTTGTGAGATCTTTAAAGATTCGTTCCAACATGATGGCAGAAATTTCACCCAGAGACACATATGAAATTAAAGAAATTGTTATGCTTCCAGTCCTAGAAGAGGGAGGTCAGGCATGCCACGCAGGGGGCCACATGGAAAGGAGTGCCCAGGAAGCATGCTCAGCCAAGTGGGTGGCGAGCTGGGAGGGAGTGCGGTCCCCTGGGCAAGTGCCTTCACTGGGGGTCAGGATGGAGTTCACAAGCAAAAGGCTTGAGGGGATGTCATCGGTGCCTTTGTCACTAGGTCACAGGGGAGTGGAAGAAGAAGTTGTGGCAGGGGGATCAGCCTTATCACACTCTCCACTGGACGCCTGAGCAAGGATATCAACAACCTATTTGAGGGGATGCCGAAGCATGAGGAAAACAGGACGTTTTCAGAATTTGCAACGTGCACCCATTATATTCTCAACCCTGGCATGGTGCCAGGCGTGTAAGAGTTCTCACATGTCTGGATGGATGGATGGATGGATGATATAGACTTTGTTTTGTCTCCTTTCTTAAGCCATTAGAATAATGGGGAACCTATCCATTAAGAGCAGCTCGTAGAACACTCAGATTCGACCACATTAGGACTCCTGTGTTTTGTTTGGTCCTAACTCCAGTCAGTTAACCAGTATTTATCGAGTGTGGGACAGGGCATGGAGTGCTGTAGCTTTTGCTTCTCTATCTTAGCGTTGCTTCATGTTTACAGAGCAATGAGGATCTCAATTAGTTACTGGAAGTTTCCAGGTAGAAGCACACAGATGATAAATATTAGTATTTGCTTAGGGGCGCTGCATAAATATTTAAATACCAATGGATGTCATTGGTGGGATTTAATAAAGTAGGCTAGACTTAAAATTTTTCTCTTTGGCTTATATACTTTACAGTCTTGGAAGTTTTCAAAAAAAATAAGGCCACTTCTCAGTTACTCCTGACAAAACTTTTCAGATTTAATAGCGTTTTCGGCACCAGTCACCTTCCTTTGTTCCTCTTTCAAACTCCCTTTATTGACCCCGCAAGTTGAGGCATCCATACAAATCCACATACATACTTCTTTGCTGCAAAGAGGGCTTGAGATTGTGTAAATTTTCTCTTGGTCTAAGAATAGTAGATTTCCAGCTTGAGCTATAATAAATTGTCAAACTTAGTGAAAGCTAGACCTTTCAACTTCCTCTTGGGCTTGGTTGTTAAAATAGTTTGTTTGGAGTGAATTCTTAGAATATCACACACATATATTCAAATGTGATTAAGTGACATGTGTGGAAGTCAAACTTGAACTAAAAGCTTATGATGTGGGTTATTTTTATGATGTTATTTCTGATTTCTCACCATTATGTTCGCCTCTTTGGGGCTGATAATTTGAGAAGTTAACTATATATAAACCAGCTTTAGTAAGATGTTTTATTATGTTTAGAAGAAAAATGATCCTTCCTGTTTGGTTATGCAATGCCCCCCTCCCATGCACACACACTTTTAACCAATTTTAGGATTATTTTGGTATCAATTTTGCTATGTGTCTGGTCAGTTGGTGTCTTTATATAAGAATGGTGCTGTTCCTTGCTGAATGGTATTTTTATCTGTTTGATACTTGCCCCAAACCCAAGAACTGATAGCTGTGTTGTGTAGTAGGAAGGTCCTAGAATGCCAGGCTGGAATTTTTTTTTAAAGAAGATACATAAATGCAGGAGGGAACACAAGTCCATTAAACTGATCCTGAGAGTAGATGTCAGGGCATGTCTAAACCTTGTCTACATTCAGTGTGCTTTGTAAATAAAGGCCATAATTGGTATGCATGAGTAGTTAGAGCAGTTCTAATTGCATGAAACCCGTCTGAGAGAAGGATCCATTCTGTTCTTGGCGGTCGAAGAGATTCTAAGTGTAGGGTAGAGCTGTGTGTCATTTAGAAATGGTTTGCTAGGGTTCAGACATGCTGCTTTTCTGGTGGGTGGAGATGGGGTTGAGAGGAAAATAACTAGATTGGCCCTGGTGCTTGGAAGGGAGAAGGGAATTTGCGATTCCAGCTCAAGATTTGGGTGAGGAGGAACAATGCTGGAACAAAAGAGACGGCTCCTGGTGGTCTGGTGGTCTGGTGGCAAGCGACTGACGGGCCTTCAGTGGTGGGTATGTCGCCTGTGTGGGCGCTTGCGTTGCTCGTGGTCTTCATGTACATCCGTGATGTGTACGGAAGAGTTCTTTTCAGAGTAAACATGACAAAGAATTTCTGAAATTTATCTCCTGAGATCGGCTTAGGGTTTGTTGACAAAGTTCCTGACACTCAGTGGATGCTTTGAAATATTTAGTGAATCTAATGACTGAATGTAATTTTTAAATGGGATAAACCCATATAAATCAAATAATCATTTTTGAAGTGTTTCCACAAGTCAGATGAAACATTGTGTGATAAACTAAGGTGATAAGAGTTTTGCACTGAAGTGCTTATCTAATGATACATGGCCTTAAAAGTCCCATGTAAAGATAATGTCTGGGCTGTTCTATGAATTGCTAGTGGAGGAACTGGTTTATTTTTTAGACTGTTTTTGCATGCCTTATTAGAACTGGGGAGTAAATCTACTCACGGTAATTTAATAGCAAAAGTTATCTACCTTATGCCCAGTAAAGGGCTGGGTGCTGTTCTGTGGGATCTCCCCAAGGAATAATGGTGGAAACAAGGTTTCGGTATTTGGCCCAAGGGCCAGTAGGGACGAGGTGGGATATGATGACAGGAGAGTCAATGCTGAATGGCCAAGGAGAAGGTGAAATTTGAGGTGGGGCTTAAGAGATCTAGGATTTTTGACAGCTGGAGAGGAGAAAAGAAGGGACTGCTGGAGAATCTCTCTGAACTTGGAGTAGAGTTTGGACAGTGAGGAAGGGTGACCATCTCATGGAGTTGTGGGTAAAAGGTAGGAAATGAGGTGGGGTATGGGGCCAGGCAGAAGGTTTCGGATTTAATAAGTGACAAGAGGCCACTGAAGATCTCTGAAGAGAGAAATGGAAAAATGAACTTGTGGTTTAAAGATAAGCTTGATTTGCCATGTTCGTGAGTGCTTTTCATAATTTGCCCTTTCTGTAGCCGTACTTCATGTATTGCCTGCGGTTGGTTTTGCACCCATCTTTTCAGCCGAACGAGAACAAACAGTAATGATTTGGTGCTCAGAACTTTGTGCCTATTAGGTTTTTGTCTGTTTTCATATCTCTCTGAGAGTGCAAATAAATAGTGCAATCATCCCCGTTTTATAGGAAGGGAGATTCATGAACTTGAGTGTAATCATCCCCGTTTTATAGGAAGGGAGATTCATGAAACTTGAGGGTTCTTCAGCTGAATTCTAACCAAGTTGGCATTAATCCAGGAATGCTAAGCCAACTTTTCTAGTTATTCCCAAACTTTCTGATGTGGAATGAATCAAATTTTTAGGGGAAACAAAACACCTGTGCCTCTGTGAAGCCTTTATAGCTTCGTGTGGGGCCAAATGTGAGTTTTTGAGTTGGTATTTGTCTTGATCTGCAAGATGACAAAAGATCATTCACCTCCCCCTCAATTTTCAGTTGGTTTAACAGCTGCCTTGAGATATAGTTCACATACTGTATAACCTAGCCATTCAAAAAGTATACAACTCAGTGGTTTTCAGTATATTCAGAGCTGTGCAGCCATCACCACAATCTAATTTTAGGATTTTTCCATCAAAGTTCCCACCCCCCCCTCAAAAAACTCCCTGTATCCATTAGCAGTCACTGCCTCCCCTGCCGTGCAGTTCTCACCTCCTCTTCCCCCATCCCACCAGCTCTGTGCAACCCCTAATAACGATTTCTGTTTCTACAGTCCATTGGATTTTTTTTTTTAACCAGTATCATACCAAATGTTAACATGGATTTTGGCATTGGACAACCTAGGTTCAAATCCTGGTTTACTAGTATTGTGACCTTGAGAAAACTTCTTAACTTTGTAAAGTCTGCTTCTATATTTTTGAAAATTTACGTATTTTTAGAGAGAGTGCACGTGAAGGAGTCCGTATGAATGGGGGTGGGGGGGCGCAGAGGCAGAAGGAGAGGAAGAGAGAGAATCTTCAAGCGGACTCCCGGCTGAGTGTGGAGCCCGACCCAGGGCTCAATCCCAGGACCCTGAGATCATGACCTGAGCCGAAATCAAAAGCTGGGCACTTAACTGACTGAGCCCCCTGGGTGCCCCTATTTCCATATTTTTGAAACATGGATAATATCTACTTCACAATTTGTGAAGATTTAAGGATATTTATGTAGAAGTGTTTGGTAAGTGCTATATGAGTTCATTGTTCCACAGTTCATCGTTCCACTGAATTCTTAGTCTCAAATATTAACCCTTTAAAATAGTTGGTGGAACATGATAGAGTACATAACAAATGTTTGGATATGACAGGACAGATTTTATGTTTTTAAGACTATGGACTTTTTGTTCATGGGACTTTTGGGTTTGACTTTCAGGACAGAAGTATGGTAGTACTTAGCCTATTTTTGGATCATAAGCCCCTCGGAGAATCTGATGAAAGCTATGCACTTACACTTGATTTTATTTTTAAAAAAATCAGGAGGTTCATGGATCCCTTAGAACCATCCATACACTCCCTACATACCAGGTTAAGAGCCCTTGGTCTTTTAAAAGAGAGAGAAAATAGCTCTTCAAAGCTGGAGTGAGCAGTCCAACACATTGGCAGGAAAACACGGCCATCATCCCGAAGTGTGTCTGTTTACCCTCCAGTTCTGACATTCGTGTAAAAGTATGCTGAGCCTGTGCTTGGCCAAGCAAGCTGGATCTTCCTCTAGGTACAGAAATGTGCATACATCTCACGTAGAGAAGAGAGGAAGAGTGGCATCCCTGAACGAGCGGGGGAGAGGAAGAACAAGCAGCCAGAGCCTCTTCCAGATTGTAAGCAATCCCCTGCGGGCCTGCATGTTTTAGAACCTTCGTACACACTAGCATCAGATTCCCAAAGGACCCAGTGGGAAGTGGGAATTCACAACAGCTTCACTGTGCAAGGGGAGTGCGCTGGCCTCGATTGCATTTATTCTCGGGGTAGCTGTTACTCCCAGGCTACTTGATAGCATTGTTGTGTATTTCATAGCAGTTAAATGGCCGGACCATGCAGCATCCCTCGATAGATTAAACAAAGAAGTTCTTGTCGTGTCTACAGAGCGGATTTCTTCCTTACCAAATCTAGTTTCCTCTTTACTTAATTTGAAATGCGTTAGTGTGGGAAGTTATTTGGGTACCAGTGGTAAGAAGATCCAGCTAAGATAACAGGTCTTAGAGGGCTGGGACAGGGAGAAAAGATGGGGCAAAAGCTAAATAGTAGTCAATTCCGAGTGAGCAGGTGGCCTCTGTCAAATAAGAAGAAGACCCCATGCTACACAGCCTTTAGATAACAGTCCTTTATCAGGTATGTCTTTTGCAAGTATTTCCTTCCAGTAGGTGGCCCATTTTCTTACTTTCCTGGCAGTGTCTTTGGGAGAGCAGAAGTTTTAAATCTTAATGGAAGTCCAGTTTATCAATGATTTCTTCTACGTATTGTGTTTTTGGTGTTGTATCTGAAAAGTCATTGTCCTTGACCATGTGAGTTCACTTATGTGGAATCTAAAAGAACAAATGAACAAAAAGCAGAATCGGACCTATAAATACAGAGAACAAACTGATGGTTGCCAGAAGAAAGGGGGGAGGTGGTGGAGGGCTGAGCACAATATCTGGAGGGGAGGGGGAGATATGGGCTTCCAGTTATGGGAAGAATGGGCACAGCATCGGGAACATGGTCTGTGGTGGTGTAACGGTGTTGCATGGCGCCAGCTGGGACCTACGCTTGCGGTGAGCACAACACAATGTTAGACATCTGTCAGGTCACTGTGTTGTACCCCTGAAACTAATGTAACATTGTGGGTCTACTGTGCTCAAATAAAAAAAATTAAAATGTCATGTCATACCCAAGGTCATTTAGGGTGTCTCCTATGTTCTAAGAGTTTTATAGTTTTGTGTTTTACAGTTAGGTCTATGATTCATTTTGAGTTAATTTTTGTAAAGGGTGTAAGGTCTATCTGGACTTTTTTTTTTTTTTCCCCCTTGCGTGTGGTGTCCAGCTGTTTGGGCACCATTTGTCAAAAAGACTACTTTTTTCTCCGTTATATTGCCTTTACCCCTTTATCAGAGATCGGTTGAGTATTTATCTAGGTCTGTTCCTGGGCCTTAGCCTTCCAGTGATGTAAAGATGACAGAGGTGGTCTCTCCTGTGGGAGCTGCTCCCTTGCTTGTCCTTGGCAGGGTTTCTGAAGGTTATGGTCAGTCTGCGGAGTCGGGGCGGGGGTGGGGGGGCGAGGAAGGCATGCAGGGCACTCCCTGTGGGTCTCGGTCACTTTGGGAGTTTGAGGAAGGGACTCCCTGTCATCAGAGTGCAATGGAGTTAGAATGAGTTCAGTCCTCCTTACCCCCTCTTCTGCAGGCTTTTCATCCCTAACACCCTCGTTCTAACTGATAAGCAAAATTTTGCTCTAATTATCTTAATTACTGGAGCCAGGGATTCCACTGAAACAACTATAATTGGTAATCCTCACCTTCAATTCTTCTTTCTTACCGAAACCTAAAATAAAATTAGGGATGTTTTCAAGCAGAGCTTTTATGCTTAAATTACCCCATTTCTCTCTCCGTAGCTGCAGGCTAACCTGAATTCCCTCTTTCCCATTGGGGGACTTGGCTGGTTCTCCTGTGGAAGCCAAGCTTACTTTAGTGATGTGTTAATGACTGTGGGAGAGGGGACACGTTCACGATGGAGTTTCATTCTTTTTTTTTCTTTATGTCCCCCCTCTCCGCCCTCCCCCCTGTGATATCACTTAACTTTGTGGTTTCAGTTCATCGTTTTCACACGTATCACCCCTAATTTGTTTTTCTGGCTCTGTGTTCTTGCACCATTCCAACCACCTGATAGACTTTCCCTTGGACACCGTGTGTGTACCTCATATACCAAAAGCAAAATCTGCCCGTTTTCTCAACTTAACTATTGCATTGCTGTTTCTGTAAATGCTGTCAGCAAGAGGTCTCTGTGCCAGGTCTTATTGGAGTTTCCCCTTCTGAAACCTTATAAATCTCTCCTTTGTCCACATTTGATTACCTTGCTCTAGATTAGCCTTCTTGACAGTCTTCCATCTGGCCTTCCTAACCCACCCGTCTAGGATCTCCCTTCTTGCCCCCCAAGTTTTCAAGAGCTCAGAATTTCTAGTTAGAGTTTGGGCTTCCTGGGCTGGCGCTCAGTCCTCCTGCCTTTCACCTGACCTTTGTCTTTTCTAGTACGCCCCCTCATACTCGGCTTCCTAACTCAGCTGAGTGTTCTCCCAGTCCTTTCATTTCCTATAAATATCTTCTACATTTCCGCTTTTTATCTTTGTTCTCAGACTTCTGAACTACTGGTCCTCCAACTGTAGTGTGCGTCAGACCCACGTGGAAGGCTTGTGACTGCACAGATGGCTGGGCCCCACTCCCAGAGTTTGATTCGGCAGGTCTGGGGTGGGGTCTGAGAATTGACAGTCCTAACAGGTGTCTGGGTGATGCTGATTCTGGTGCTCCAGTCACCGTGCCTTGCATCTTGAGAACCGCTCTTCTAAGCAGTCTGTGAAGCTGGATCCAGACGCAGTACAGTTCATGTTGAATACCTGTAGGCTAGGACGTGAATTCACAAGGGGGCCATCAGTTATTCAGACCTGTGCGTTAGAGTTTATGTACAAAAGTGTGGACATTGTGTTTTGAACTTTAAAAATATATAGAATATACTTTAAGCTCTTAATCTGTGCCAGCTGAGAGGCCCTTTGCCTGTAAAAGCACTCTTAAATTGCAGGTTATGCTTCTGTTTGCTCTCTACATATTGGATGAGGACGCTTGCCATATTTATCCGTGAGTCGCCGATGGCCACACTCTATCATTACAGACCAACGGGTCAGTTACCAAACTACAGGCCTGCGTTCCTGGAGCGGTTTAGCCAGCCTGTGCCGGCGATGCCGTTGTTCCTTTTGTGAGCGGCCGAGGCACGGTCTTGTAGCTTGTTGTAGCTTGACGACTTGGTAATTACAACCTTCTGAGAGGCTCAGGTGTCCCCAGTTGTCCTGGTGAGGCGGTTTTACATTTGAGTTTTATTGTTAAATGTAGGGATCATTTCCCTGTCTCATTCAAAATGGAAATGTAGGTCACCTGCCCCCCCAGTGCGGTTAGGGAAGGAGGGCCGGGAAGGTGCTGTGGCCATAGGGTCCATGGATTCTGCCCAGGCCTATGGGCTATTAGAGGCCCTTTAGTGCTTTTCACTTTGCTAGGGCATGTTGAAGCGTGAGTGGGGTTTGAGTAGGGCATTTGGGACTCCTCAGAAAGTAATCAGCACCTCACAGAAGAATTTTCCCTTCTCCTTATGATTGCGTTCTGCTGGCCTGGACTGCAGCCCCTTACACAGAGGGCGCTACATGCGGGCTGCGGGGGCCTCGCCTAGCAGAGAGAGGTGAAGGACCTGTCACTCAGGGGGCTGCTTCTGTGAGGGATTCTGAAGGGAAAGCCTGAAGAGTGCTCTCTGATGGCTGAACGCACCTGAGCTGTTTCCCTTACACACCTGGACTTCTGATATCTAACTGAAACAAAACTTTCCACGGAAAAATACTTTGAGATACTGCTTTTTCATTTTTTTTTTCCTGTGGTTCATCTTTCAAGTTTTATTATCGCTGGTAGTTAAGTGCCAAAATTAGCCCTGCCAGTGCTTTGGGAAAAGTGCCTCGCCCGTCGTTTTTGGAGTTGAATTTTGTGATCCTTTGGAACACTGACTTAATTGTATGGTGTTGTATCTTAATTCATTCTCTGTACAGGGGCGCCTGAGTGGCTCCATTGTTAAGCATCTGCCTTGGGTTCAGGGCGTGACCCCGGCGTTCTGGGATCAAGCCCCCACGTCAGGCTCCTCCGCTGTGAGCCTGCTTCTTCCTCTCCCACTCCCCCTGCTCGTGTTCCCTCTCTCGCTGGCTCTCTCTCTCTCTGTCAAATAAATAAATAAATAATCTTTAAAAAAAAAATTCATTCTCTGTACATTCTTCACTCTGCTTTATAAACTTTGATAAGTGAGCATTAGGATATGTTTTTGCCCAGGCATATTTGTTCTTTTAAAATTGTACATTGAGGAAAGAATTTTTAGGAAAACTTTAATACATTAAGCATATGCGTTAAAGGTATGAGATGTATCAGGTATTTTAGTTGTAAATTATGAGTGAATACCATATGAGTGAATTGTATGAATAGTATGCATGAATACACTAAGCTCTTATTTCTGAAGTTTGTTTTAGAAATGAGATGTCTGTTTAGTGTTAGTCTGGTTCAGTGAGTCTATATTTGCCATTTGTGAATTATCAATTTTTAAAAAATATCTCCATTTTTTTCCTAGAAGTGAAAGTTTTATTAGAGATGTTGCAATTTCTTATTTTATAGGTGAGCTCAAAGAGGTCCTGATAAATCCTGTCAACCACCAAAACCAGCTTGGATCCGACTTAATCTTTGATTTAGAGGCAATCTGAGGTCTTGTGGGATCATCAGATCTTCATTGTTTCTCTGTGCTGAAGAAATGAATTTACATTAAGTCTTTAATAAGTTTTGGAGATCTATCTATCATAATAGGTAAATCTTAATATGTATGTGCATATGCAGTTTTGTCCATGAGGGCAAGGACAAGGTGGGGAGTGGGGTGGGGAAGGTACAGAGTTGAACATCTGTGACGCTGACATCCATCTCTTCTGTGACTGTGGTGTTGAGTGTTGCCTTGTGGCTGACTGTGTCTTAATTTCCCCTGACTCCAGTCATACCTACATCACGCATAGACTGGGAAAGATTGCATTTCCCTCAACAAGCCCTAGAAATATCTGATTGGGAAGGCCACGTAGTCAACTGCCATGAAGAAATGGTAGACCTTGGGAATATAATGGCATCTCCCCTGCGGGTGGGAGGTGAAGGGCCCAGGGATGGATAATTCAGGAATTAATGATCTGGAAGTTCTGCAGCCAGTTAACATGCCTTAGTTATTGTTACCCCATCTAAGATTCCTGTTGTTAGTGGAAAATACAGTGGGCATGCCACCCACAAGATCTGGACTCGAGTCTTCTTTTCTGCCCCTTATGCCCCTCACTAGCTGTATGATCTTGGGTAGGAGCCTCGACTCACATCCGTTTTGATATTGATGATGCCTGCTGCCTGGTCTAACTTAACCTGGGTGCAGTGAGCATCCACTTTCACTAGGGGACCTAAAAGTGTGTCATAGACATAAAGCAGCAAAAAGAAATGTCTGATGATGTTTTAATCATGATTATATTATTTTGATTACTGGCCAGTTTTATTGTGGGTTTCCTAGATGCTTCTCTTAGAGAAATACGGAATTTTAATTTAAAAATACGTTTTGTAGAAGAACATTGGAGTTGATGTTGGTAAATGAACTTAAACACTTAAACTCTTTTGTGGCCGTTAAATATTTCTTGATTATTTAAGAGAGTTTAATTTGTCCTAATGCTATGAAGTTATGAAACCATTAATACCGTTAATGGAAGCAAAAGGCTACAGCTAATTCGCTAGAATGACAAGGACTACTGTGAAGGGTTTTCAAGCGTTTTACTCACAACATTTCTGGGAAAATAATGAAATGGAAATCATAACAGCTCTAACTGGGCATATTTTAGATGTCTAAGGGAGCTCTTATAGTAACTATTGTACTTACTAGTTTTATATGAAATTCAGGAAACAAGCATGTATACCATACCAAACAGTATCTTTGCCGGTTCTTCTTAGTTTCCCTGAGATTGGTGGTCTTTTTTCTTTAAGTCATTCTGAACCTTGCAATATGAGAAACATATGCATTATTTTCCTACTTTAATCCCATTGTGAGCATTTATATTTTGGGAGAGGGGTGTGTGTGTATGTGTGTGTGTAAGTATGTCTTTATTCTCTGAAGTTTGCACAAGTAAAAATGTTTTAGTAAGATCTCATGACTCTAACACTTTGTATAGAATGACCTCAAAGCCTGATTTCCAAGAATTCTGGTAGCAAAAAAATAGGGAACAATTCTCATTTCGTCAATTGCAGTTTGAAGAGAAAATGGAATCTTATGAAACTCTTAAGTTTTGGCACGTTCTGTCATCTTTAATCTAAGTATTCACAAGGATAATTTAGTTGTCATAGATATTTTTTTCCTAAACCTATTTTTACTACGAAGCCTCATTACCCAACTGTATTCTGCTAAGTGGGGTGGGAATGACCTCTGTTAAGCCCCTACTGTGTGCCCGGCACTGTTAGATGTTTTATGTGTGGGTAGTCGTCATAACCACCGTAGTGGTGGGATAATCTTCACTTTTTAGGAGGAGAAATTCTACAAAGCGTTGTGGTTGTTCGAACCTAAATCCGCGGCACATTCAAAAGTCCGTATTTTCCCCACTGCTTCTTTCTAGAGGCGTAATTACTGACTGTTGTCTAACCGATAGAAGGAGAGCTTATTCTACCCTTAAAGGAGAATTTCCTCCGTTTGCTTTGCTTTGTCTTTCGGAGTTACGGAGGTCGGAGCCAGGTAACCCCTCTGTCTGCAGGGAAGCATGTGGGTTATTCCTCCTTTCCTCAGAAGTTCTTAATTACTCTTGGCACATCTCATGGTACAAGCATACATCTTGTGGGGGTGGAGAATGAATGTTCACTGTAACGAATAAAATTGTTGGCCAGCCCAAAGAGTTTAGTTTTTAAACGAGAGGTGGAGCAGCTCAAATGAATCTGTTTTTATCATGTTCCTCTAAAACCTAACCAGAACCTGGTGGGGAGGCTAATCCGTTGGCCAGTTGCTAAAATGGTTGGATTAGTGCTTGGGAAGGGCTGTGAAGCCCCGCCTGTGTTGGCTGGACAGGCGTGGTGGCTGGAGGGGTGGGTGACCTGTGTGGGTCAGAAAGGTTCAGTGACTCACCTAAGGGGAAACGTGGAGGTGGGACTCTTCTTGGAGTTCCTGGTTCATAGGTGGGAAATAACGACCACAGAGACGGGGTCAGAGCCAACATGTATCTGCCGGTTTGTAGAATGTGAGCTGGTCAGATAGGATACGTTGAGCCTGGGTCTGCTGAAGCCAGGAGCTGCTTATACGCTAGCCCTGGTCTAGGACCATAGCTCAAGTCACCATTCTGGAAATGTGGGTCTTTCATCCTAAGGGGAAGCAGGGGAAAAGTGAATTCATTCATTGGAAACATTGAACATTTTCTGTGCTTAGTAAAGAAACAGGTGATGTGGGGCACTCTTCCTCTGTTTGGAGTAGGCAGACCTAAGTCAGAGTGTAACACAAGTAAGGCAGGATGAGAAGTGAGAAGCCGTGGGGTCAGGGAAGGGTGAGAAACTTCATGGGGCTGGTGCTTGGGTAAGAATGGTAGAATGTTCTTTCATACCCACTCCCCCGTACTGTCTCAGCCTAGATATTTCTTTCACAAAGCCCTCCACCCCAAGACCGCGTTAGGTTCCCTTGCTGTGGGTCTGAGCCTACCATGTACCACCCTCAGCAGACCACCTACCCTTCCTGGATTATAACTGGCTCTTACTTGCTCCTACGTGACTATGAGTTCCCATGAGTGGAAGAGCTTAGTAGATGCTTAAATGTTTTTTTTTTTTTTTAAACAAAATGAAGCTATAAAGGGTGGAGTCCAGGGGCACCTGGGTGGCTCAGTCAGTTATGTGTCCAAGTCTTGATATCGGCTCAGGTCTCAATCTCATGGTTTGTGAGTTCAAGCCCTTCATTGGGCTCCACACTGGGTGTGGAGCCTGTTTTTAAAAAATAAAAAGGGTGAATTCTAGTTGTGGAGGGCCCTGCAATTATAATAGATGTTTATTGATTGCTTACTTTGTGCCAGGGACTGTGAAAAGTGCTTGGCAGGTATTAACTCATTAAAATTTTTTTTTTTTTTAACAAACTGGAAAAGTAGGTGCTGTTATTCCATTTTACAGATGGAGAACCTGGGCACAGAAAGTTGACTGTGTGCTCAGAGGTCACTTAGCTCTTAAGTGCAGAGCCTGGCCCAGGCCTCACCATTTGGAGCTGGAGTCTGGCTTTCAGTTGCTTTGGCACTCTGCCTCTCATTTGCCCTGCAGGGGAATTTAGACTGGCTCCGGGAGGCCTCGGGCCCTTAGTGCTGTAAGCAGGAGAGGGGGCGAGCACGTGTGCCCCATGGGAAAGTAATCCCAGTCCTGCTGTGTGGATGAACTGTTCAAAGAGCGAGATGTCTGGAGCAGGTCTGTCACTCCTAAAATGGCAACGGCGAGACCCATTAGCGTGATTTATTGGCCTAACCCACGCACGGAGCACTTAGTATGCACCAGTACTTTACAAATACTAACTGATCTGCTGCTTATGGCGGATCTCTGAGGTAGGCACGATCACGATCATTTCCACTTTGTAGGGGGGGAGCCTGAAGTTCAGAGAGGTCCCACCGCCGGTGAGGGAGGCGGCAGGGCCAGGCCAGTCTGGGTCCAGGCTCTTACCCACTTGCTCCCGCTGCGTTGTCTTATAAAAGGGAACAATTACTGAGCAGTCTCTGGTGGCGTTTCCATTACATGGTGGTGCAGAATCTTAGGCATATTTTGGAGACTGAACTTTCCATTTCCAGAAGAATCTGCTCTAAAGACCTTTGTCTAGAAATATTTATGTGATTATATTCTATTTAATCAATGTTTGGTTTAGAGGAAAGAAAACCACAGACATAGGCCTTGCCCTGGGGGAACTTCTCTTCTGCTGAGGGGAGGCAGAAAAACATATGGGCATATAAAGGAAAAAAATTCTTTCTAGAGAAAACAACAAAGTCACATGATAGACTTGTGCTGTCCACTGTGGTAGCCACTGGAGCCACTAGCCACATGTGTCCAGTGAACACTGGAAATTTCACTGGTCCAAATTGAAATCACTGTAAGTGTAAAATGTACACAGGAGTTCAAAGACTTTGCATGAAAAGAAAATTATAAATACCTCAATTTTTACATGTATTACATCTTAAAATAATTTTTTGTATATTGGATTAAATAAAACATAAGAATGCTAAGTGAAGTAAGCTAGGCACCGAGAGACAAATATTGTATGATTTCCACTTAAGGGAGGAATTGTCAGACAAAGCAGAATGGTGGTTATCAGGAGAGCCATGGATGGGGTGGAGGGAGGTGTATGGAGTGGGGAGTTATTGTTTGATGGGTGAAGTTTCAGTTTGGGGAGATGAAAAAGGTCCCGGAGATGGATGATGGTTATGGCTACACAAAAATACGAATGTACTTAATGCTCCTGAATTGTGCACATTAAGATAGTAAAATTAACGTAGGTTTTACCCACAATTCTTTAAAAAAAAAAAAAAGAATTTAACTTAAAATTTGACTACTAGAAAACTTAAAATTACGCATGTGGCTTGTGTTATGTTTTTGTTAGACTGTGCCGGGATAGAGGGTGATGGGTAAGAGGGTCAGGAAAGGCTCTTTTGAGGATATCTTCAAAAAGACAAATGAGTCCTCTGAAATGAGAAGGAATGGAGCACAGAGAAGCTTGAGGGAAGAGGATGAGGTAGATAAAGAGCTGGTGCAAAGGCCCTGAGGTGGGAACAAGTTTGTATGTTTGAGAAGATGGGGTGAGGTAAGGATGGAAAATGGGGAGTTCCAAATAATGCAGAGTTTACAGACCATGGTGAAGAGTTCATACTGCCTCTGCTCAACTCAAAAACAGCAACAACAACAACAACAACAACAAAAAACCAAACACAGTCTGTATAGACTTGACCCTATGGAATTGCTGATGTTTCTGACCTACAAAATGGCCATTTCATCTGATTGAACCGGATATCATGTTCGTTTTTTGGGGATTGGATCTGTTCACCAGTGATGTGCCTGGTGTGCTAGCAAAGAACACACCTCATTGTTTTCTAATAATTTGGGCATTGCCGGGCACCTCGAGGACAGCATCCTGCCTGTTGGTTTGTGGATCGCAATGCCTGGCAACAAATCTGTGTTGAAATGGAAGAAAACCAAGCTGACCGCAAACTAAAACTGTCAAAAATAATAAATGTTATAGTCCCTTGAACATTTCCTATCTCCTAAACCTTCGTCTTTGTCAGCTTGGTGGTATTTGGATCCCAGAAGGGGAGATAACAGTATTGTTAGCACCTTTGGGTCTTGGCTCTGTCAAGTCTTGGGGGCATTTGTTATTATTGCACAGGTAGACTTTCCTTCTGGAACTTTCTTGGCTCAGGACAAGCAAATTGAAGGGTTGCATTCTCAATAGGGGAGGGTTGTTAGGAAGGTAAGTTGGGGGGTGTCCTTGTACTAAAGGCCATCAAGTGCTGGCTCAAGGAGCCTTGTGACTGTGTTCTATTTCCTGGGTCCACCTTGGTGGCCTCATTGTGTGTTATTATTGCCTTTTGCAGAGCAGGGGGCCTGGGACAATGAGAGGTGACCCCACAGGAGGTGCTGCCGATTGAATCTTTTCCTTAATAGTCTTTGCCTCCAGAGCCCCTGGTGGAAAATGCTTCTTCATATTAAAGGGGAAGGTGGTTAATGCCTAAAATCTTTCATGGAAACATTTTTGGGGACTTGAAACCTCTCCGGGCACCTGCTGGGCAGTGAGTTCAGCCAGTGATAATGATTTATCACCTTGTGCTCTGTTCTTTGGTGGAGGCATTCCGTGCCGTGTTTGAACTCCTCGGTGAAACGGTTTTAGTGGTTCTGGGCATCTCAGGGGGCGTGAGGTGGAGTGGCCTCAACTGTGCCTTCCCCAGGCTGTTTGGGATTTAAAAGTTGACTGGATATTTTGTGCTCCCCTGGGATGACTACACATTTCCTGAGAGCCTAGATGCTATGTAGGCTGACTTCCTAAAAACAATAGACCATGTGTGTTCCGTCCCCTTATTGTGTAATGATTGGTATCTGAGCCTCAGACCAGAAATCTGTCTAGATTTGTCAGCTCTGCACATACTGTGATCCATTTTGGTGGAGTCACTTGTTGTGTTTTCTGTGTTTACTGTCAAAAGGTCAAGTAATCTAAGTCATTACCTACATTAATTCAGCACTTCCTCATCTCATGAAGAACCCCTTATTCTGGCAAGTTTATATGGAGGCGGGATGAGGTTAGGGCTCAATTACAACTCTTTTCTACATTTATTTCTCGGCCCTCATTCGTTTGTGTGTGTGTGTGTGTGTGTGTGTGTGTGTGTGTGTGTGGTTGTGGTTGTGTTCGCGTCAAGATTTGCCAGGTCGTGGTGATGAGTGGCTCAGCTGTGAGGCAGACCAACAAAGCTGTGTGACCTTCCTGCTGGTGGCTTGAGTGTGAGGAACAGTCGCTTTTTTAACATGGCCCCTGATGTGCCTCAAAGCGTGAGTGCGTCTACACAAATAAACGTTTGTGTGGGGTTTTTACTTGCCGGTGGATACTGACTCACACAGTGCATCTGCTTAGTCTTCCTGTGCAAACGGGCGCTGTTGGCAGGATTGGCTTGATTGTCTCCTTTGACCCCCCAGGGAAACTCGCCTTCAGAGTTTAGTCCACATGGATTCTCTTCACGACACCTCCCAACTCCTACCACGTTGCCTGACTTTCCGGCATGTGCCCAAATGGCTACAAGAACCCTGTCATTCAGCAGCAGTGGAGAAAGCCATCATCTCCCCATATCCTTTCCAGTTCTTTCTTTAGTAACTCCTGCTGGCACATCCTACTTGCTCATTCTCCACACTCATCACGTCCCAAACACAGCTTAACCTCTGACCCCACTGCTGCTTCTTCCTACCTTCCTGAGTCCGTGAAGGACTTTACCCCTCACTCAGGGGGTCCAAATCAGAAATCTGGGTGTTAGTCTTAGACTTACTCTGCGGGTGATGGTGGGCAGACCGTGTCATCACCAAGGCTCAGCAGCTGGAAGATGGGGATAATATCGTTGTACTGCCTTGTTGGGTGTTGACAGTATTTCGGTGTCTCATCCACACACAAATACTCTGTAAGGACAGCAGCTTTTGCATCCTCTCACTCACCCCTTATTCTGCCAGTTTGGAGGCCTGTAGATTGTACGCATGTTGACCTTGTCCTCTACTTCACAGTCCCCCTGCCTTGGACCTCTTACGTAGTTATTGGCGTAATCGGATGGGTCACCCTGCCTGCAGTCCAGGCCCTCAGTGCAGCATCTACGCTACGCCCAGGTGGATCTTCTGGAAACACAAATTGGAACTTCTTGCAGGTCCCTCATTTGCTTTTGCAGAATAAATATAAATTCCCTAGTTTTTTCCCCAAAGCCCTTCAGGATCTGACCCTTTTCACAGCCTCATCTGACACTATCATTTCTGTGCCTGGACTTACACCCTACCCTCCACTGTGTGGACCAGGACTCCTCTGAATTCCCCATCCTGTCTTGGACCCCGACATGCCAGTGTTGCCTGTGCCTCCCGTCCCCCCAGTCCCTCCACACCTCCCCCCTACTGCCCAGCTAGATCAACTCTCCGGCAGCTCTGTGGTCTTAGCACCTGGCTGCACATAGCAGGTGTTCAGTGACTGAATGATTCAACCCTTGGCTAAAGTAGATAGAGAGTGGCCAGCGTCTTTAGCCTTGGGGGCCTCTCAAGTCTCTCACCTTTCTGGATGATTGGCAGGCCTGGACCTAGGCTGGGTCTTCAGGGGAAGACCCTGGGTTGGTACCTGAGCTTACCAGGAAATGTGGAATCTGCACCTGGGAACTGGGGTGAAGAGAAATGAGATCACTGTCACCACAATTCGTCTGCTTTATCAGCAGCAGCTGTCCCATCAGGAATTTATCTAGAGTTGCCATTTGGCTGTTCAGAATTTAAACCATAATGGCCCCTAGATGCCCCCATGCAAAAGCAGCTGCCCTTTCCCCCCAAGCTGCAGCCAGCTGAGAGTGGTTACCTGTGGTTACCGGGTACAGAAATCGCCATTGGCTGAAAAGTAGCAAACCCAGACCTACTTTCCACACAGGCTGTAGGATCTTACCCTCTTGCAGTAGGAACCACATCTCTATAGTCATCTGACAGCTTTTTGTGGAAGGTTCTGAGGTACTAGTCTGGTCTTAACTGTTCTGTGAGAAAGACCTTTGACTCCGCCCACCCTTATGCTTTACTTCTTTGGGAAACTCAAGAACCATGGGAAAATTATTGCAGTACGTGTGAGTTCTAAACAAGTAGAAATCCAAGCCTTTCGTCATGAAAACTGTGGGGATTTGCTTTGCTCCCGTAAGATGTAAGATGCAGAGCTTGCTAAACGCTTGCTGGGGGGGGCGGGGGTCTGGCTTTCATGTCCCATTTGGTAGGTGCGCCTGAAAAAGAGCTCCGTGATCCACCTGCTTTGTGTCTTGTAAACGTATGCAAATGCAAACCTGTATTCTCGAAAATACTGTGACCAGGGAAAAGGGTTCTAGGAGACTCCGTTTTAGTCACCTTTTTACTGAAGTGTAACAGTCAGAAAAGGACACAAGTCATGAGTGTGCAGCCTGAATTTTCAAGTTGCCGTTTTAATAGATAAATATATAATACGTTAATCATTTAGGTTTTGGTGCTACCACCAATTTCTTGTTTGATTGAGGGGCCGGTGGGGATGGGGATGGGAGGGAAGATCAGAATGCTCTTGTCTTGACACGGCTGTTTGATAACCTTCCTGTTACTCCTGTGCTCAAGGAGGCAACATTTTGTTTTCCTGCTCGTAATATCTGAACCTACTCACAGCCCATAATTGGTACTTCTAGTTGGAAGTTGAAACCCATTAAAACCTTGCATGTAAAAATGGCCTGCTCCCATCTCTGTGTGTCGTCCACTGCTTATTTGTCCGGAGACTGATCACCTCAGAGTCTAGCTGTACATGCTGTTCTGGTAAGTTCCTCACCTTGACTGGTTTTGCTTTCTCCCCTTACATCTTCAAAGGTGGAAACCCTTTCTCTTTGGGGCTGTAGTATGTCTTTCAAGTTCATAGCTGCCTTTTCTTCTAAAAGACTCATCACTCTCTCCCCTCCCATGCAGTCTTTTGTGGGTCCAGGTAGCTTAAACCACCTAACCACAGTCTAGCTTGATTTTTTTCAGTGAAGCTCAGCTCATTCTTCTTTCTGGTATGAAAGTTTACTTTCTCGTCCCATTAGTGAGGAACTGTTTGCCTTATGACCAGCCTTGGTGTCTCCTGGAAGTTTTTGTTTTTTAACTGGTGTTTCCTCTCTTCCCCAACTTTTTCATTATGAAAATTCTCATATGCAGAAAAGCTAAAAGACTAGAACCATCTCTTCCACCTAAATTTAATAATTTGGTAGCATTTTACCATATTTGCTTGATTCTCTTTTATATATATTCTTCTGAGTTGTGCTTTGAATAGTAAATTTTCGTCGTGAGGATACTTCGCCCCTGAATAGCTCAGCATTCAACCCCTGTAAGGGTGATATCTTCTATAGGAAAGTTAATGATGATCCTAGGTTATTTTCTAGTATCCAGTCTGGATTCAGATTTCTTCCCCAGTTGTCCTAAGAAAGAATGTCTATTTTAGTTCTTCCTTTTGCACCAGAATGCACTGGAGTTTTTATCTCCTGCAATTTATTAATGCATCAGAGAATACCCCAATGATGGTGACAGCAAGGGGGGGGACATGAATGGTGCAGCTCATTACTTAATACGTGGACACGAACAAGCCGTTATCCCAGGAGAGGACTGCACTTGGCTGTCAGCAGTTTCCTTCCTTGCTCGATGGAGCAGCGTAGGCAAGAATGAATGAATGGGCATGAATTTACAAAACCCTCACCACGGCGAATGGGCCATGTAGAACATCTAGAAATCTGGAAATGTCTCATTTGTTTGGTGAAGCTAATTGAGTCTGATGTCATGGGGGTGAGGCAGCCAGGTACACACATTGTTAGCAACTAGGAACCATCTCTTGTGTGCTGGTTTGCCAAAAACCTGTTGTCACTCTAGCAGGAGGCTTAGCTCAGGGCAGACTACTTGGGCAGGCCTCAGGAGTTCTCCAGGGATTTGGACTTCATGATAATTAATAGACTTTATTTGGTGGGGGCAGGGGAGGACTCTTTAAAATTTTTAGAATAAATGTTACAGACTCTTCCAGCCTCCCCTTTTACCTTATTGTTACATTTGCGCACAGCTGCAATTATTGAGCCAGCGTTGGTACTATTAACTGTAGTCCGTAGTTGACGCTAAGGTTCATACTTTATGTTGTACAATTCTATGGGTTTTGACAAATGCATAAGCATTTGTCATGTATCTACCACTCCAGTTTCCTACAGGATAGTTTCACTGCCTGGAAAATCCCCTGTGTTTCACCTATTCATCCCTCCTTCCTCCTCCCCCGAGCTCCCGGCAACCGTGATCATTTTACTGTTTCCATAGTTTTGCCTTTTCTAGAATGTCATATAGTTGGAATCATATAATCTGTAAGCCCTTTCAGACTGGCTTTTTTCACTTAGTAATATGCACTTAAGTTTCCTCCATGTCTTTTGGTGGCTTCATAGCTCATTTCATTGTATTGGTGGATAATCGTTCATTGCTCGGCTGCACAATATTTTGTTTATCCATTCACAAGCCTTGAGGTCTTACTTTTAAGCAAATGATAAAACGTTTCAGTGCATAGTAGGTGTTTGACAAATGTTATTAAAGGACCTACTTAGATTGAATCCTTAATTTTTCTGACAGGTGTATAGTGCCCAGGGAGCCTTGTGATGGAAAAGGTAATTATGTTGTTAGGCACCGGTTCCTCTAATGTGCAGTGATTGTTTAAGGAGAGCACTTGTCCCTCAGTGGTCGAGCCTGGCAGCAGTCACCGGCTTCCAACCACAGTTTAAAAATTCTCTCCAGAACTGCACTGTCCAGTATGGTAGCCATTAGCCACCTGTGGCTATTTGAATTTAAATGGATTACAAGTAAATAAAATAAAAAACTCAGTGCCTCTGTTGCACTCGCCACACCTCCTGTACTTGCTAGCCCTGGGTGCCTAGAGGCTACCATTTTGGACAAGGCACATATGGAACATTGCTGTTCACACTAGTACATTTCAGCAGCTAGCCCTGATCCAGGGCATCCAGCTAGAAGGATGGGATTGGCGTTGGTTGACCAGGCTGATTCTAATTCTGGTTTCTATTTAATGCCTGGGTGTTTGGTGCTGCAACAGTTTTACAGTGGAAGAGAGGAAGGTCAGACTTTTGTTTGCTGGAGGAAAGTTGCTTTAAATAACGGGCTGGGGATAAAAAGGCTGCCAAGGCCAGTAAAGCCGTGAAATCCTCCTTGTGTGGTGGCCCCAGGAGGTAGGGCTTGACAAAGGCTCCGGCCCTTGATCAGCTAGTGTTAAGGAGTTTTACAGAACCCTCAGCTCTTGCTTATTTAGTTTAGTGAAAAAGCAGGGGCCTTCTCTAATTTGAAGGGTTGGGGTGGGTGTGGAGAGGGAGTTAAACTTCTCAACTAATACGTTTGCAGTTTGCAAATCGTATACCCATCCCTTCAGTAAACTCCTGTGGTCTTTGGATGCTGGGAACAGGAAACCTGAACGAGGATCAGATACTTACCACAGAAATCATAGCTCACTCCCTTGAAATTGAAATTATACTTACTTGGGAGCAAAGCAAAGGGCAGCTGAGTTTTCTTGTTTTTCTGCTTTATTGCCAGCTCTTGGGTTTGACCAGATCTCCTTTCATTCACGTGGTCAGTGCCACGCTGACACAGTGTTGTGGGCTGTCTATCTGCTTGGATTCCAGTTCTTTATTCATTTATGTAAGGCATTTTAATAAAGTCGGTTTTTTTTCCCCCTCCTTCTAAACAGGAGTACAGATAACAGACTTAACATTAAACCGTGCTTTTCCTTAATGTCTAATCTGGAAATGGGCTGTTGAGGCCGGCAAGGATTTTTAATATAATTTTTAAATGAAAATGCCAAATTGCTCTATCTGCACATTACAGTCTTAAACATTGACTTTTTGCCTTTTGAAATGTTTGTGTTTCTGAGAGGCCTAATGTGGAAAGGCAGATTTGACAGAATAATATATCTGCCATAATTCCTGGGAAACGACTTAAAATATTCTGGTATTTGGAAGTTCGGTCAGGATGTGACCACTTGGAATCATGATGGTCTATAAACACAGGCTTAGAATTGATAGTTTTCTCTAAGAATAGGCACAGGGAAAATAGCATATATTGTCTTGCAAATGAAGAATTGGAAAAGCCAGATCTCAAATGAAGACAGATTTCCCTTTCATCTTAGTGTCACCTGCTTAATGACTCTTAGTTCCTGAGGTTTAATCAGTATTTAATAATTATCGCATTTGTTCAACTGACTTTCCTTTAGGAAAACAAACGTGTTTTCCCTAGAATAAAAGGCAGGATAACAGTTGGATTTCTTATATCGGCTATGGTTTTTATTGAATTAAAAAAAAATATTGTAATTTAGATAGGGTTTCATGTTAGCAAAGTCTAGAGAAATTGATTATGGTTTCTTAGCATGGGATTGTTTTCTTAAAAGCCATGAAAGGGGAAGGAATCAATATTAGAGCTTTCCGAGTGGCAGTTTTTTACAGAGTACCCCTCCACTCCCCAGCACGATTGATTACAGCTGCTTTTGTAAGAGATTTAAAAAGAACAATCTGTATTAAAAACATCATCTTTGGTACGAGCTTGAACAGTTCCAAATGGGTTTCCATGGGGGCTGCGCTGCAATGTGACCACTTGGAGAGATTGTGGCCGTCCAGGCAGGCCGGGGCAGCGAGGCAGAGGAAGGCTATTAGGTGAGGAGTTGCTGGCTTGCATGCCTAAGAGGTTGCCCTGGCAGCTGCGATCATTCAGCCCCACTTTCTTCAGCCTCCAAAGCAGGAGGGGCAAGAAGTGAGTAATTTTTTCTACAAGTAGTGTGCAAAGTTAAATAGCAGGAGGAGAGTTGGAGGTCTGCCTTTATTCCAGAGCATTGGCCAAAGGCAGGTATGTCCAGCTGACCTTAGGAATCCTAGAAGCTGATGGCTCCCCAGCTGTTTCCCTGAGGCCTATGGACTTGTCTTCAGTGGGCATCTCACATATGTGTGCCGTGATGGAGTTATTCTCGGGCTGCACACAGATCTTGTACCAATGAAATAATAAACACTCTGGGCAGAGGGACTGTCTGGAGGCAGGATGCCTGGAGCAGTGAAATTGATTAGAAATTGGTCCCATGTTGGAAGGCATGTGATGGAACCCAAGTGAGAAAGCATTACTGTGGCCCAGGCCCCCAGGGTTATGGATTGGCAGTAAGACTCTGAGCTCCCTAGGAAATTAAGAGGTACAGGTGGCTCGGGGGACTTGCCTCCTAAAAGGGGTGGGAGGGCCTTTTTATCGAGACTTTGTCATTGGTTATTTTACGGAGGCATTTGCAAGAATGGGGTGGTCCGTTACTTTGGGCAGAATTGAAGGTCCTGGGGAATGTGGGAATTTTTAGAAAATAGTGTTAGGTTTAGCTTCATCAAGTTTTATTTAGCACTCTTGGGTGCTAAATCACCGCAGAGGCCTTTGGTATGGCTGGCTTTGGAACGGGTGGAATCGGCAAGCTGCTTTTATTACGGGATTCAACTTGGAGAAAAAACATATTTCCCTGAGATGGCCTGATGTATTTTGACTCATAACTATTTGCTTTTCTTTACCATGTTTTTAGAAAACTAAGTGCTCTGTCTCTTATAAAATGGTGCTTATGAATGTGTGTTCCAACTGAGACTTAACTATCGCTAGTGAATTACTGCAAATCAGCCTCACGTGGGGGCAAAAAGTCATGACATGCTCTTTTTTAAATATTCAGAAGCACTCCTTAAATATTTTTGAATTGAGCAGGTAATTGAGCCATCTTGCAGGCTCCCTCTTTCCCATCATCCTCTGCACCCTCGTGTCATGACAGTATACAGTTGCATCGGCAAAGTGTCTGAATGTCCTCACATCTAGATTCTGATAGAGGTAGATCAGAAAGACGGAACGCAGCGCTGCAATGGGTTAGGTCACCTTTTGGAATTTTGGAAGCTTTGGCTACATGTCGGCCTACAAAACCAATAACGTGTTTATTGTTGGTGGGGAAAACACACCAGTCTTTGTGTTCCTCTTCATTTGACAAATACGTAAATGTTATCTTCTCATGAATTAGTCAAATACAACACTTTAGCAGACCAACAGGAGCACTTTCTAAGATGCATTTGCTTCAAGGTGGCACAGGTCGTGGGACTCAGGTAAACACACTCTGTGAAGCACGTGCTTTTGTCTGGGAGCTCATGCTCCCGCCTCAAATGCCGTGGTGCAGCCTGGGGAGGCTCCGTCTTGGGAAATTTCATGCAGGGTCTATGATGCATTTCATAACAGACTCTAATGACATCTTTAAATCTTGTCCTGGTTTCTCTATCAAGGAAACCATTTCTTTAAAAGCTGCTTGGCCCTCATTATTTTGTTTTGTTCCCCCACTTGGTTAAAAAGTTTGGTCAGGGGTGCCTGGGTGGCACAGTGGTTAAGCGTCTGCCTTCAGCTCAGGGCGTGATCCTGGCGTTATGGGATCGAGCCCCACATCAGGCTCTTCCGCTATGAGCCTGCTTCTTCCTCTCCCATTCCCCCTGCTTGTGTTCCCTCTCTCGCTGGCTGTCTCTATCTCTGCCAAATAAATAAATAAAATCTTTAAAAAAAAAAAAAAGTTTGGTCAAGAACAATTCCTTTGTATAACAAAAAGAAACATGGGTCCTGGGGCTATGACTCTTGGGCAGAATCAGGGTGTTTATTTCCAGCAGATAGCAGGAGTGTGAATAATCACTTGGGCATACGGTGAGCTGCCACTGTGACTTTGCACGAGGTCTTCAAAGCCCACTATTCAGAACAGCTGGGCTCTCATTTGCAATCAGTGGTCTTTACCACCTTTGTATTTATCCCCTCCTTCTTTGTTACTTTTATTTGGGTAAGCGTGGACACACTTTTCAATCTTCCAGGATAAGGAACCAGCCCAAATGTCATCTTTATTGAAAAAGTCCTCCTAGATCAGGTAGTCACTACTAGGTCAAGCCAGAGGCTTTCTGGAATCCTTAAGAGAGGCTCTCCTTACAATCAGATAAGCATAGTAGAACAGACACTGAAAACCAGGAGCAATGTGGAACATCTGGGGGCTCCCTTGGCATGTTGGTGCTGTACGCCCGTCAGGGCATGGTGCTCCAAGTTCAGGTTTTGGCCTCCACAGGCAGGGCCTAAGTTGGAAAGGAAACTTGTTCACTGAGAAACCTGGGCAACCTGGCTTTGAAAGGGAGCAGCTTCCTCGCTTTAAATAACCCAGGAGCCAAGAGTAGCTAATAAGATGGGTAATTAAACCCAGGAAATTTTAGAAACCGCATCTTGTGATTTGAATATCCATTTTTTTCTATACCTTTTGCTTTTGTGACCTCAGATGAAATGATTCAGGAGTGGCCCAAGTGCTGTCGGTTCATTCTGTGCCACTTTTCTGAAGTGTGAAGTTTTTGTTTTGTTTCTAGTGCTTATCACTTATACACCTATATAATACCACGTTGCTTTCTTTTAGATTCTCATTCTCTCTCTCTCTCTCTGTATATATATATGCAGTTGTCCATGTTTGAATGCATGAGCTGTTGAACTTCTGAAAACTTACCTGTTTGTAGTGTTGATGTTTAGAAGTTGGTCCCTTGTTATTTGTGACTGTGACTCATTGGCTTTGTGCTTGCTGTGCATTTAGCACTATATATATGTGTACAAATGCAATGATAATATCAATTAGGAAAGAAATCACTCATAAGCCACCATCCCCACCAATGCACTCTCTTCATTTTGTGTGTGTGTGTGTGTGTGTGTATAACTCATGACCCTGAGATCAAGACCTGAGCTGAAATCAAGAGTCAGACACTTAACCAACTGAGTCACCCTGGCACCCCCAGAATACTATTCATTTTCCATTCCCCTATCTGCATTTGGCCAAATGATATGAAGTTTTAATAGAGTTGTAATATTAGGAAAAATTAAAACAAGATATGCTTTTAAATTTCATGTGTTGTCTAAGTACTTCTTTCTCTTTGTTGCTGTGTGTGGTATATGATTTTTAGTGGCCATGTTGAGAAAGCTAACACATCAGACATAATTTAGAGAGCAACCCCCCCCCCATGATTGGCATTTAGTTGTCTTGGTGATTTTGCTTTAGTGTGGTAGTAAACACCCGAACCCTTCTTCCTTTTAGAATTTTTCCTTAGGATAATTTCTGAGAGTAGAAATATCGGGTCAGATGGTATAAAAGATTTTGTATCTTCTTAAAACACCTTAGCAGAGTGCTTCCCCAAGGGCCTATGCCAATTTCTGTTAGTTGGCGTCTGTCAAATGGTCTGTTTACAGGCCAGTAGTAAAGTGCTCCGTATTCCTATCAACATTCAAACCCGGAGCTCGGCGGGAAGTTGCCTCCATCAGCTGCTGCGGGCCTCGCCCAAGGTCCCTTCTCTGGCATCAGCTGGAGCCTGGGAGGGCGTGGTCTGCCCTTTGGACTTGAGGTCTTTCCCATTTTCCTGTCCCATAGGCGTCCTGGGGCATTCTGTCACCCCCGTATAGGGTGGAGAATATATATATGTGTGTGTGCCATGGGGCCTAAAGTTGCCACAGTTGAAAACCCTTAGAGTGAATTATTAAACCTAAACCAGAGCCTGTTGGCTTCTTGTGCTTGACTTGGAGTCTGGTCCGTTATGGTAGTTTTTACAAAACACTTCTGAATAAGAAATAAATTCCAAATCTTTTTTTCCTCCCCGCTCCTGCCAAACTCCACCAGGAAACAGAATCTCGTTATTTCAGTTAGAATATATTAATACTGACCCTCTCCAGCACTTGGGACTTTTCAGGTTAGGCTCACACGGCTTCTATTTTTACTCTAGTCTAAACTGTGGTCATATGGATAACAAAATAAATACTGGAATATTCTAGCTTGGGAGGGGGAGAGGCAGCAATGCTTATAATAACATGGCTACAAACCTCTTGCTTTCCTCTGTTTGATATTCCAAAAAAGGAAGAAAGCACAACTTGGAGCACATCTGTTAGTAATGAACATTTTCCTTTTCTGTGTCATGCATATTCAACATAATCCCACTCAAAAGTCCCAGGCATTGCTTTAATGTACATTGCTTTGCAGAGCCGTATTTTTGTTGCCAACAAATTTAATTCAGGACAAAGGTTCTTCCCTTCTCTCTCCGGATTAGGAATCTGAACCCTTTACCACAAACAGAAGTAAGAATTGTTGGTGTGTGAATTAAAATAAAAACAACAACAAAAAAAAGAATCTGTGTGTCCTGCCTCCCTGCCCTCCCCCCGCTTGACTTCCTTGTTGCCTAAGAGGAAGACTGGTCTTTGTTTAGCGTTAGCAATAAACCAATTTCAGGAAGAGTATTTTTTAAAAGACATATTGATTGAATTTTGTAATTCAAATGTTTCAAAATTCAAAAGCTAGGAAATCAAACGGCTTTGAACCACTTTCTGTTCTTTCTTTCTTTCTTTTTTTTTTTTTTAAACAAAGAGGAAAGTTTCTACCATGAAGCACACCAAAACTCAGTGTTACCTTTTAAATGCTCTTCAGCCATTTAAATGTTCTCCAAAGATGAACACTGTCACCGGCTCATTGGAGGCATCCTTAATGAGTTGGCATTTTCTTCTGAGGTCAACACTTACCTTTATGGCTTCTCCTCACAGAAGGCAGAATTGCAGATTGCCCTTTTTAAAGAGACCAGGTAAGAGAACATTGATCTGGTTTTCCCAGATGTGAGATAACCAGGTAACTTCATTGAAAAGCATGGTTCTTTCCTTTCCCCAAATGGCTTTCAGGTTGGGTTAAGCCTTTTGGGGAAACGTGACCTCTTCTGCTCCTTGTTGAGCCTTTTTCGTGTGCTGGCTCTTAGAGTTCAATGCTAGGTCTGGGATGCAGAAAACATCAGATCCTTTCCTGATTCTTGGACCTCTTCAAGGAATGTGCATTGTAAGTGGTGAGTGAGAGTCCCCCTCTGTATCGAACAGGAAAACCCCACCTGAGTGGTAATTCCGAGTGAGTGGTTCAGACTTGAAGAACTGTAGGAATTCTGTCATCTGCCATGCCTTGGTTTGTTGCAAAAGGTTCATGGAACCAGTTGGATTTCTCTATATAGTTGCCTGTGATTTTGCATTTAAAAAAATTTTTTTTAATTTGCCATTTTTGTGAGCAACCCTGACCAGTCCTCCTCTTCCCTCACACTTCATACCTACGTGCGATTCTTTCTTCAGGAAACCAAAATGATTTTTTTCAGAATTTGGATTCATGTTTCCTAATACGTGGAAGTAAATAATTTAGAGGCATACCTTGTTTCATTGTGCTTTTGCAGGTATTGTGGGTTTTTTGTTTTTGTTTTGTTTTATAGATTGAAGGTTTGTGGCAACCCTGCATCAAGCAAGTCTGTCAGCACTGTTTTTCTAGCAGCATTTGCTCACTCTGTGTCCCTGTCACATTTTGGTAATTCTTGCAGTATTTCAGACTTTTCGTTATTATACTTGTTATGGTGATCAGTGATTATAACTCACTGAAAGTTCGGATGATGTTAGCATTTTTTAGCAATATTTTGTAATTAAGTTACATAGATTGGTTTTTGGACATGATGTAATTGCACACTTAATAGACTATAGTGTAAACATAACTTTTACATGCACTGGGAAACCAAAGAATTCATTTGACTCCCTTTATTGTGATGCTCGCTGTATTGCGGTGGTCTAGAATCAGACCTGCCGTATTTCTGAGGTATGCCTATAAATCCATTCCCCACTTTATGGAAGGTACCCTGAAGTGTTTCTTAAAGGCTTTAGGGGTGCCTGGGTGGCTCAGTTGGTTAAGCGTCTGACTCTTAGATTTCAGCTCAGGTTATGATCTCAGGGTCCTGAGATCCAGCACTGCGTTGGGCTCCCTGCTCAGCAGGGAGTCATCTCCCTCTCCACCCCACCTCTTGCTTGCACGCGCTCTCTTGAACACTCTCTCTCTCTAAAATAAATAAGTTGTTTAAAAAAAAAAACAAGTGAAACACTTTAGCTTTCTTAAGTAAAAGATTTACGAATTATCTTTCATGTGTGACCTCACCTCTGACCTTGGATTTTTGCATGTATCTTATACAGGATGTTAGACTAAGCCTGGGACATGATTGGGTACCAGGTAGTTAGTCAGATGTAAACAAACCCTTAAAATAAGTGCTTGTAAATACAACAGTATTTGCTTATAAGCTTACGTAACAGGCAAATGTCACCTGTTCAAGGACAACAGTATCTTTTTCCAACAATAAACATAGGGTTCTTCTATTATGTCTTTGGTTTGGATGGGACACTTGACAGAGATGAAGGTATTACTGAAATGAATAACAATTGAGGGTCATGACTCCAGGCATCCTTCACATGGGGAACTTATAGGACATTAGGCAGAGAAGAAACTGTTAAGCTAGAACTCTAACTTTTCATGTAGAATTTTTTTCCCCTATCTATGATGCCAAGAATACTAATTCTGAAAGGCGTTAAATAGATATCCTGGGGGGAGAATTTCCATGGCCAAAGTTTGTAAGTGCTGCCATCAGGCAGGTCAAGGTGACTCATGCAGATCTTCTCAGGACCTTTATTATGATTAGGAGTGAATCACAGGAAAAGCAGGCAGGGAGGTAGGCCAGCCCTCTCAATGAGCATACATTTTGAAGTTCAGACTCGGATATGAATTCTGCTCCCCACTTCTGTATGTTTTTCAGGCAAGCCTCATTTCCTTGGTCTGCAGTGGAGATTGTTGAGATGATTAAACGTGCCAGTGCTTATAAAACACTTAGCACAAAATGCCTGGCACATAATAAACACTTAACAGTTAGCTACAGCTAATCCTTTTGAACCCCAGGCTGAATGGCTCTGATATCCTCGTGTTCTGGGGAATTACACTGCAACAGAAAGAGCCCAGAATTAAGTGTCCAGAGTCTTGGGCTCAAGTTTGAGCACCAACTAGACTGGATGATTTTAAGCTACTTTGCTCTGTTTCTTCACTTTTGAAATAAATAGATGATCTTGATGACTATAATGTCCAGTCAAGCTCTGAGATCAAAGTTCCTTTGGGCTTCACCTAAGCCGGAATCATCAGGTTCATGTGACGGACACACATAGCCTCTCTGAATGACTGTATGGGAGAAAATTTTAGGTAATTATTATTCATTCACAGTGTATGTTAGCAACAAAATAGTTTATTAAGTCATCTCTGGAAAGATAAGCTAAAGTTACAGCCAGTTTGGCACTTTGTAATCACCATAAAAATTAATACACATTTGAGTCTAAGTCAGGACTAGATGTGCCTTAATCCTAAAACTAAGAGCGTCATCTAGGTGTTTGTTTTCTATGATGTGATATGTAATATTAGGCCACGTGAATATTTTATTTTTATATCCAAAGGCTAATTTTCCGAAGGTCAGTTCCAGGGATGTCTGGTGTCCATAAATAGTTAGATTTTCTACTTTCTGACTCTGTTATTAACCTAAGTTGAAACCGTAAACTGAATTTTACACCTGCTGCTTTGAGCTTTAATTATCTTGACCACTGTTGACTAGTTTAAGGCAGTTAGAGGACATTCCTCTGGTAGATAAGGCAGTGTATCTTTCAAGGAAAACCTCAGATTTCTAAATAACCGATTTCCACACCGGCAGTTTGAAACATAATATTTGTTTGAGGTAGGCTTTATCTACGTGAGAAAGTTCAATACGTAGATTTGTTCAGTTGCTGTCTCACAAATAGACAGGTTGGTGGTATTACTAAAACCAGGATCGGGGCCCTGGTCTTTTATGCCTTCAATTAACATTTCTCTGTTCATTTATAGTACAGATACCATATGAGTTTGGGCTGAATCATTCTCTAGAAATACTGTGTTCATCATCCTCAAGCATGTAAGGCCTAGATCACCATTGCTTTCCTCCCTTTCCCATCCTTAAAGGAGTTTATTTCCTCGTGTAGGCCTCACATGAAGGCAGTCGGCGGGCCCAGGTCTCTTGAGTTGGCCGTGGAGCCCGGGGATGGGTAGAGGAAGTGGCAGCTGCCGACACCATAAGTGCCAGGGAGACCATATGGGGAAAGCACTTCTTTCAAAGCTAAGCCATTTAATTTCATCCTGTAGGGGACAGAGAAGCAATAAAAGGTTTTTAGCTGGGAGTGATACGGTGACATTGAAGGATGGTCTGTCTGCAGGCAATGGATTCAAACACAGAGACTTAGCCAGTGGCCAAGTAGGGAGGCCTTAGTAATTCACGGTCTAGGCCTAGTACGATGAGGTTGCTGTGGTTTGGGGGCGGAGAAGGAGGGATGGGGTTAGGGTAGAAGCAGGTGTGTATCTTGCCTGCTTTCAGGCAGGGGGGTACAACACCGAGTCAGTGGTGCATTCTTGGGGAAGAATGGCCTCCTCCTCGGAGACCCTTCACTGCTCCAGGTTCCGTGGCTGAAGGTGGCATAAAGCATCAGCTTCTGCCTTGGTTTGCAGTAGATTTTCCTCCTCACTGTACTGCGTGGCTTTCTGCAGCTTCCCTTTGCTCTCCTGTAGTCACATCTTGCATCAGCTAAGGGGGAAAGTCTGAAAGACCAGCTCTATTTTTCTTCCAGCTTGTACTCTGAGCCCTGTTAGCCAACAGGATTGGCATAGCCTCACAGAAATGGTCAGTCCCAAATTAAACAACCCCGTTATGAAATCCTCCAGTTGGCCCGCTGCTCCGTGCTGCTGGGCTGTGCCTGCGTGAATTTTCTCCCCGTTCCCTTAGTCCAGTGGCTCTGTCTCATTGAGCAAGAGGGTGCTTAGAGTGTGTCCTGGGGCTTTCTGCTTAGCAAGGCCGTTTGGGTAGGTATAAAAGCGGTCCTCTTGAGCCCCCCCTTTTCATGGCTTTCGAGAGCCGCACATCTTGCCCCAGGGGAGTGTGTGTGCGTAACCCATTTGTCTCTCCAGGCATGGGGAGTGCAGAAACTCTCTCAGCCCGGAGTGCAGTCTTCGCAGAATGCATTTGTCATGTTCGGAAAGGTATTTTGTTGTTTCAAGGAAAGACGGTGGAGGTATTCTTTGAGCATTATCTGCTACAGAGTGAAAAGGGTCCTGCTTGTTAATGAATTGGACAATGGAAGGATTTTGGAAATTCCTCCTCGGTGCTTGGTGCCCCGACCTCAGAGCAGGAGAGAACTGAGTTTGATGGCACAGTTATTTGCACGACACTGGAGGACGGAGGAGCCAGATACCGAGAGTGGCCCCCGAGTGGCCGAGGGCAAGCCCGCTGCCCCAGACGTGCCCACGCTTCTACCCCGAGTCCTGCAGCAGCTCAGGCTGGACAGCGTCCTCACAGGGTTGACCTGGGGAAGTCAGCGGCCTGTCAGGCTACCCAGCATGCTTGAACTGTGAGGTGGCCAGAATCCCCTGGGAGATGTGTTTGGCGTCTCTGCCTATCTGTTGTGACAGATGTGTCAGAACAGACAGCTGGCTCGCCTAATGAATAGAAATTCAGTTTACCCATAGGGATTAGATATCTTAGTGTTACCATGCCACCTCCAACTTCTTGGACAGAGCCAAGAGGAAAAATGAAGTCAATATTAAGAAAAGACAATAGGTGTCTACTGTGTTAAAAGGTACTTTGACTTACGTTTCAGACTCTAGGTCATGCAACGTATGTGGGAGGTTTGGGGCAGACCATCTCCCAGGCTTAGAATGGAGACATTTTAACTGCAGGAATCCTGGAGCTCCTGTGACCATGTGTTCACTCTGAAACCGGAGTCAAAGGCCAATTTGTTTCTAGGTCATCTCAATTGACAAGTATTTACTGAGTACCCATGCACTTTGAGAGAGGCAGGGAGCGTGCTGGATCGTTGAAGACCTGCCTTCAACAAGTTCTACTCAGCTGAGGGGCAAGAGAAAGGACACATGAAAACTAATAGAGTTTAGGGCTTAAACTATTCAAAGAATATAAAATCCAAAATTGCAGTTTACAACTAGAGGACATCCAGGGACTGGGGAAGTTAGAGCCTGTTTCATAGGATCTGAGAGAAAGAATGAGAGGGTCCTCCAGATGACGTTCACAGGACAGGGTTTAACCTCAGCAGGATGGTAAATTGCTTTGCAGTGCAAGCCCCAACAGCCCAAGCAGCATTTACTGAGCCCCTACTATCTATCTATCTATCTATCTATCTATCTATCTATCTCTATCTATCCACACACACATATATATATACACACATATATATATACACATAAATATATATACATACATAAATATATATATATACATACATAAATATATATATATATATACACATACATACATACACACACATATACATGCATACATNCATCCATCCACACACACACACATATATACACACACACATATATATATACACATAAATATATATACATACATAAATATATATATATATATATACACATACATACATACACACACATATACATGCATACATACACACCCACCCCAGGTACCATGACTGTGGGGAGCTGGGGTGGACTGGAGAGACGTGTGGTCCAGTCCTGGCCCTCAGAGCAGCGGAGAGTCGGCTAGGGGTCAGTTAAGTTGATTGTAGAGCTGCAGAAGGCTCAGCTCCTGACATGGTTCACAAGCTTTGGGAATTACTGCCTGGAAGGGTGATGATGGCCTCAGAAACCAGTGTGGTGCAGGATGGCCTCAGGTTGCAGAGGTCAGCTCTGACTGTTGTAGCAGAAAAAATGCCACCACACTCTTGGCTCAGGGTGGTCACTCATTGTCTGCCAGCCAGCCCCTTGGAAAACCGGTCCCAAAGGTTTCAGTGCTCCACGCGCCGGTGTGGTAAGCTCACACAAAAGAAGCTCCCGTGCTTTTCTCTCGGTTGGCACGGAGGCCCGGTGGAGAACCTGGGGTTCGGGTTTACAAGGCTTCAGCTTGTCTAGGCAGCTGCTGAAACCCCAGAGAACATAGTGCTGTTAGGGAGGGCTGGACCCGTCTGTCGTCCTAGGAAGGTTCCAATCAAGGCGACCGCTGGAACACAGAGTTTTATTTTAAGAGGAAATCTAATGAGAGCCAGTATAGTAAGGGAAACGTTTCTTATAATTCCTCTTAGGAGCAAACATTCAATTTAATATTTAAAAATAGGACAATAATGAATGTTGCCTGTGTCTAAACACAA